>NW_026535805.1:3037500-3467500 GCF_028551555.1 Melozone crissalis
AGGCGAGCTTTTTTTTTTTTTTTTGCTTATTTTGCTGATATTTCCTCTTAGATGTATTATATTGATGACCTGATGCATTTAGGGAGATAAGGTTTGTTCCCCATCTTATTTCTATGCAATAATTTAGCATTTTATTCCAGTCCAAATGTGGAAAAAAATTGTTGCAGAATTTGGCCATTTTCGCACTACAGCTAAATAAATGACTGTTACAGAGTATTCTGGCCCTTGTTCTAAAGAGCTGTCATCACCTCTTTAATGGAAAATTATTAGTCTTTTTTATGCTTCCTGGTTTGCTCTTGCACATGGTTTTGCCCTCTACACTTCTCCAAAGGTAAAGACCTGCTGATCAACTTCTAGGTAGGAGCAAAAAAACAAGGTTTAGTGAGCTTGGGGTTCCCTTAAAATAGAAGTGGAGTAGCTTTAGAAATGTATTTAATCACCAGACTTCTGAATAGAACAAAGACCTTAACTTCCAAATCTATAGGAGGAGCCATGAACAATAAAGGATCTCTTGAGACCCATAGAGTGTATCCTGGCATGGGTCTTACAGATGGATTTTGTATATTAGTTTATGCAGCCATGTTGTAATGGAGAGATGACCAAGAATAGGGGAACAGGATATATAAATGAGATTTTTATGACCCAAATGTACATATGAAATGTAGGACAGACTGGATTCAAAAATCAGTTCTGTATTGTGGGACCTGCCTTTAACACTGGAATTGCAGGTTTTTTCTGTTGCATTCCAAAGACAAAAGATTATATGATGCTACAAAAAAACATTATGTCTAAGCCTCTACAAATTTAAATACATCTGTTGTTTTTCACTCCCTTTCCAGACAGATTAGCAGAAACTATACTGCATGTGTTTGTCATTTCCAACTGATAGACATCTTTCATAATTTTAACTGATCTGTAAACATCTTTCTTAAAAGAAAAATGTCCATTAAAAAACAAATGTGTCTGATTGCTGCTGGTCTGGTGATGATGTATAGATGGTTTTGTTTTCTCTGTACAAGGAGGGAGAGAGACTATTTTTCTTGAAATTTTCTGTCTCTATGTTTTTTTGCAGATGATACTTTATTGGTGGTTGGTTTTTAATTCAGCGGTGTATTATAAAAGCTTGTCTCCTTAGAGGCCTTCCATCTACCCCTGGCTAATAACAATGACAGTGCACTGGGAGCTCATTTAACACGTGGGCTGGACTGCAAGCTGTGCCCTGCTCCTTTTGCAGGGAGAGCAGCTGCTCAGATGCCTTTAGAGACTCTTTGGGCTGACTTCTCCTCCATCCCAGCACTGCTGTACCTTGCAACAACTTCAGGGCTACTCTCTGTTTGTAGATGGATGTTTATACCTGATGCCCACAAAACCAACAAATTACAGAAAGAAATCTGTTCTGGTGGTCTCTGTCCAAACCCCAGCACAGTGCTGAAGAAGCAAGGCAGCACTTCTGAGTGGGATGGATATTTGCACTTGAGTCCTCATAATCTGTTGTCCCCGCAACCAAATTCACCTTCCAGATATGCTGCTGAGAGAATTTGAGTAATTCAATGTCATTAATTAAGTTATTCTAGAATTACTCCAGTGTAGCTGTGAACAAAATTAACCCTCTAGTCTGTTCTGGGAAATTAGACAGATCTGTTTTTTTTCTAGGTGGTTGCTAATACCAATTTCCAATTTCATTAGGAAATTTTTTGATGAATGTCATCTAGTCTTTGGGCATTGTTTCAGTGTCTGGGGTTTGAGCACCCTGACAATTTGTTGCTGGCCGAAAGGAATGAAAGGCTAATTTCTGCGCAGAATGCTTCAATATTTTAAATTTTTTTTTCCTGAAGTGTAAAATACTTTGAAGGTGTCATAAATACATGGATGGAATAGGAGAGTCATTCCTAAGGACCTCTGAGTGCTCCAGCTTATTTACCTAAATGATCTTGGCTTGTTTAGCTCGGTTGTTTGGAGCATGGTGCTAATAACACCCAGGTTGTGGGTTCCCCATATGGGCCAGTCACTTTTGAGTTGGGCTAGATAATCCTTGTGGGTCCCTTCCAACTCAGAATATTCTGTGACCTGTGATCTTAAATCTTAGCCTTGTCATGGTATTTATTTGTGTTGTAATTGTTGTTGTAATTAGTGTTGTAATTCTCACCAGTAGACAGTCTGCAAATGAGAGGCAGAGATTCAATTATACTTTTCTTAAACCGCATAAGGAAAGAAGTCACCTAGGTGTTGTTCTGCCGTGACTTCACAGTTTCCAAGGTTCCAGAAAAACTTTATGGTAAGGCTGATGCAATATTCTTGGCCAAAGAACAACTTCTCTAAGTTCACTGCAAACCTGAAGGGAGGTGAATCCACCAAGGTCAGTGGCACAATTATATAATTTTTGCCTTGTGAATAAACAGATGTTCTATTTCACAAGTATTCACACCTATAGTATTGGACATTAGGTGAAGTATCCCAGCCTGCTGATGCATCTAAAAAAGCTCTGTTGCTGCCAAAGCCAGGGAAAACTTCTAAATTCTGTTGGATGCAGTCATAAATGCTGATGAATATATGTGACTTTTGTTGATTTTTAATCCTATTTCACTCATGTTGGGAATAGAGGAGTAGACCATGCTCTTGATTAAAATTACAAACTTCTCAGTTTTATTTTGGGGAATTTTAAAGGCTTTTGAATTTGATTTTTTGTTTTAAATATTAGTGGGGTACTCTGGATTTTTGCAATCACAAGTGAAATTTGAACCACAGGACTTATGTTGCTTCCTCAAATTATGACATTAAATGATGTTAAAAATTAAAAATTCCTGCTGTATACAGGAAGCAAAACAACTAGTCAGCCAAGCAGTGGGCCTTGAATTGTGCTTGGGGCCATTTTTTCAGATACTATTTCTGCATATTAATTCATTTTTTCAGCATCAAATTGATATGTCAGAGTTTTCTGGTTTCTCCAGTTATTCTACGTGACACTGATGATACAGGAAAAAACCCTATCCCTGTTTTGGTTAGTTATGTGCCCATGTTTGTTTCTCTTACACTGTCAGAACAATGCTGAGCTATTGAAGTTTGCCTGTAACTTCAGCATAATGAATTCTTATTGCTTTGAACACATGAGCTCTTTCCTTGTCTTGCCTATTTCCCTTATTGCCTTTAAATCCTCTCCTCTGCCACTCTCTTCTCAGGTCTGTTTCTCTTTTCTTACATGCCTGTCATATAAATAATTCTTCTTCCTTCACAAATACATACCTGACATTAATGCATTAATATTTGCCTGCCAGAGAAATGAGTGGAGGGGTGGAAGAGGATCAGGATAGGCAAGAAAGTTTGTGAATGAGCACATTTCCCAGTGTGTCTGTCCAGTCTTTGTCTTCTAGACTAAACTGTATTGACTGTAATGTTGATCATAACTAGTTGGCAGCACAAAGCATCATTTCAGAGTGCACCTGCCTGGCCTCTTTGGCTGCTGCCTTCCAGTGACAGGGACAGGGTAACAGGAAGAGAATAACAAGAGGTAAGTAAGTGGAGGATCCTTTGCCATGTGTGAATGTTTGCTTTTTTTTTATTTCTTTCTCTCAAGATGCAAATGTTAGCTTGACAGTGGTCAAAGAGAAATGTCAAGAAAGGAAATGGAAAAGTTGAGAGTATTTATTGTGCTGGTATGTCAGTCCCTTATACGCCCTGTATTAAAGCCAAAAGAGTTCAGGCCTATTACCTGAAGCCTTTAAATTGTATAAATAAATGTGACTATAATCCAGCTCAGTTAGAGCCTAACCACACCTGTATGAATATCTTCAGCTATGCTTAAACCACTTCTTACAAGAAAAGCCCCACCCTGTGCATTTTTTGTGGAGGCACTTTGCCTTCCTTTGTGCCTTTGGTCTCCAGTCTCTGTGGTTTTATCTGTAATCACCAACAGCACCTGGACAGTTGTGTATGAGACCCTCAACTAAATGTTCACAGTGAGCTTCACCAGGCTGAGTGGGCACACTATGGTTAATGAAAAGGTTTTTTCTTGAACCTTAATGAGGCTCAACAACAAATGCAAACTGGGAATGACCTTTTTTCTTTGCCTTCCTTTGAAAAAGTAGAAAAAGCAAGAAGACAGTTTGTTCCACTAGAACCTTTTAGGAAGTATGTCAGTGAGCAGCAGAAGGAAAAAGAAAGTTAGAAGAAAAGATATTAATATCTGATACTCTAGATTCCTTGGTGCAAGGTTTATGATAATTTAAAAGATGTGTAATTGTTGCAGTCCCAGTGAAGTTTCTCTGCTTTTACTAAGGGACTGCTGGAGAGACAGGCAGATTAAGGGCCTGTGAATGGGACCCAAGAGTCACTCACTTGTAAAATCAAGAACAAAGAGGAAAATTCCTCACATTCATCTTCTGTTCTGACCCACTTACTGTGTTGTTGCAAACAGATAGAGTGAAATAACTCGAAATGTGGTGTTTAAACCAATTTTCCTAAGGAGAAATGAGCCCAACTTAAAGCTGGCCATAGCTAAGTGAATTATTTCCTTTTTTTGACTATGACAGTTATCTTGAAATAGCTCTTTGATGAAATCCCCTCCTCTTTCAAGTCCTTGGAAAAACTCCTACGATGAGATTCATTTCATCTAAGTTTAGACATCTCTAGAGTAAACTTCTATATCTGAGCTCCACATCTTGGACTCTCTTTATAGCTGGTGGAGTGAAACAGGGCCTTCTAGGGTGCCATTTATCTCCTTTGTTTCACAGGGCCACTTTAGAAGGGAGAAATTCAACACTTCCAGTACCTGCCTCTCTCTCAGCTTTAAAGAGATACCGAACTTTGGTGGCATCACACTCATCTAGTCAGAGGAAACTCACTTGTTGTGACTTAGGAGGGGAATTGGATAGCCACTTTTTTCACTGGCTGTATGTAGGAAAGGCTGAGGATTGCAAATTGGCAATATATTTTGGTTATGCTCTCAGCTGCTTTCACACCTCTACCTGTAATCTCAGCATTCTGTTGTGTGAAAATACATTGAACTGTAGAAAATCTGCTGGAGTTACATGCAGGGTGTTTAAGCTTCCTCTCAAAGGTATTGCTCTTGTGTACCTACATCATCTTCATTCCTTTTCCTAAAACCACAGGTAAATGCTGTGAAACAGACAACCCAATCATTCACCCCAAAACATCCTGGGAACTCTTTAAGAATCTGTTCAGAGGAATGCTAAAAGATAGTAAGTTTGCCTGGTATCTCTTCACTTCTTGGACAAGTAGTCTTTCCATTCCTAGCTTAAGGTAACAATGATCCTAATGGGAAATAGGCACAGACCATAATGCAGAATGGAAGATTTAGGAAATCTCCATGTGCAATTGCTACATGGAGATCAAGAGTAGCACTGAGAGCATGAGAAACAGCAGTTGGGATGTAGCAGCTCATCTGCTGAGCTTTGTCACAGCATCTTGTGAAACAGGTTTGATCACTTACAGGTGGGAAATAGTAATTTTTGGGGGGGGTTTAAGTGAATAAAAGAGATATGCTGGGGTAATACTGGAAGTGTGGTTTAAGTGCTTTCACTCTTGAGATGAGGATATCCTTTTTTAGGATACGTTGCTTAGGAAAGGCTGTCTGTGCAGGGATAGAATGAAATCAAGGCAAAATCTCTTGTGATTTAAAATGGTCTGGTATGTTCTGGCTTGCCATTACAGATGGTGAGGGGATTGGTGACATAATTGCTTCATTCACTGGATTTTCTCCTCTGGGGAGTGGGTATGTCGCAGAGCCCTTTGTTTCCTTGCAGCCCTTGCTGCTCAGGTGTCTGAGTAGAGGCTGATGTTGGTCTCTCTGCCCTGGTGGCCACCTGGGCACTGAAGAGCTGGGATCAGAGCTGAAAATGACTGCTTTGGCCAATCTCCTTGCTTTGGTGTCTGTAATTCAGCATAGCTTTCTGTGGCAGTTCTTGTGTGATGACTGACACTCGGGCCTGCTGGTTTCTTAGACAGTTCATTTTTCTGGGCATTCAGAAGTGGAGGTGTGGACTTAAAGGAGCAGTTGTTGTATCTGTTGTGTCTGAAATGTGTGTGTGGAACCTTTCATGTCTGTAAGAACCTGATGTGTGGGTGAGAAAGAAAATCAGAGCCTTGAAAAGGTCTTAACAAGACTGAGACTGTGGGAGGAAAGCAGGAGAGAAGTTGGCAAATGATGAAGGAAGAAAGAATGTTTAAGTTGTCTATAGCTCCTTAGAACTTCAGGAGTGGAGGGTAGTTCTGTCCATTTAAATCCAGAATAACATTACCACAGCACTGCTACCGCTCTCTCCTCACCCCCAAAAACAAGATAAATGGAAAAAAACCCTCAACAAATTATAAACAGCCAAAAAAGCTTCATATCTTCCATGTGTTTGCAAGGGAGTAAAAGAATAAACTCACGCTTTTTTTTTTCAGATTTGCATAATTAGTTGCCTTTTTTGGGGGTACTTAACTGTAAAATATTTCAGTCTTGTTAAAGTCTAAAATTGTGCTTAGCTTTTCAATATGAAGTGTTTTAGGATTTTCTTAAGGTGAATTGTGTTAGAGCAGTGGAAGCCGCTAGGTTGGCAGTATCCTGTGTGATACCGTTGTGTCCCTTCAGTTCTGTCAGTCTCCCTCTTGCTTTGCCCCCTTTTTCTCCTGGTGAAAACTTCTACTTGATGTTTGGCTTCAGTGGTGTTACTTGGCAGTTTATTTCCCATCATTAACACATCTGTACGTACCTGATCTAAAGGCAAGTGAAGATGAGGGAATGTTTTCCCTTCAGATCAGTGGATTTCAGATATGACCCTCAACAGATGATTTTCAAATGCTGAAATTCACATCTGAATAAAGGGGGTTGTGTGTGTCTGTTTGTAGAAATGCTTTCTTTAGCCTAGGGGATAACAGTCAATACTGAAAGAGAGATGAAAACTGAATTTTTGCAGAACAGAGATTTCATTTTAACTAAGTATTTTTCCCCTTTATTCTTCTCCTCTCTGTTTGAAAAATATGCTAAATGCATTGAGTCAGGGAGACATTCTGTGCTGCATTAGAATAGCCCGTCAACGTCAGTCGAGACCATTTGGATCATGTCACTTGTCCTAAAGTGTGTAGCTGTTTTTAAAGAAAGAACATGTCATGTTCTGTACAGGGATCTTTAATGCATGAAACTTGTTTGAAGCAATAATAAATCAAGTCCTTGCTGCTAAAACCAGTGTCTGATTTTTCCCTCGTGACAATCTCTATCCTTCCGTGTGTAAAAACTGAGACAATAGAAGGAACAATTCTGCACCCACAGGTATTGCAAATAACTATGATCACAGCTAACTAAATATATAAATCTAGCAAAATAAGGAACTGAGATATAATTGTCCTATGCATTTGCCACAATGTTTAATAATGTACTCTTTTCCTACAGCCATCGTTATAGGAGGTTGCAAGCTGTGTAGAGATATTTTCATTATTCATGCTCTATTGAGTAGGCAGTTCTGAAGACATTTTTCTCACCTCTCCTAAAAAAGTGGAATAATTAAGAGCAAGCAGAGTGTTTGAGATGTATTTGCCTATCATTTTCCACTCTTTTACACAAGTATTAGTTCTATTAGATTCAAGCAGTTACCAGGGATGTAAAGAAAAATTGGTCTTTTGCATTTTTTTCTCTTTATTAATTACTGGTTTTGACTGCGCATAGCCATAACTAATACAAGTAAAGGAAATGTAAATGCAAATCCATTTAAATTAATCTGGAGTAGTTAAGAATTGCAGGATATTTTAGCAGCATGACTTAGTTTCAAAAGCCCTGTGAGAAGATGACAGAAATCTTAGGCCTGGTAAATGTTATTACTGTCTAGAATGAAAAGTAGTGTAATCATAATTACGAGTGGGTGATGTGAGATCCCCACTTGGACTTCACTTGGGGTTGAAGTTTAATCAGAGAAAGGATTCAAGAGTTTGATTCTTCTTCACCTTGTAAAATTACTTGCTCTTTCCTCCTCTACAGATTCACTGCCTTTGTAATTGGGCAATAAATTATGAGTAGGAAAATGTGTATGTTTTTCCTTCTATGGATAAACAACAAAATCCCCAAAATTCAGTGCAAATTGATGGGGAGTATCCAAGTGGCAGCACTAAGGGCTGGAGCCCCTGTACTGCTGGAAGAGTGGACTGAGCCCAGGAGCAGATCCTGGCCAGGCACCTCCCAGACTGGGTGATGTGCACTGGGATGCTCAGGAAGCCTCATTCAGTGCCCACTCACTCCTCCATGAGGATATCAGCAAAGGTGCCCAGCAGTGCCAGCTGAAATTGTTTGGTTTTTAAATATTCCTGGGCTGCAGTCTGCTGGGAACTGCAGAGGGGCCAGAAGTGCATTTTTGATAGAACAGGATTTGAACAGGAGTTTGTAATGACTTTGAGTTACATCAAGAAAAAACCTGACTTCAGCCAGTGACCTTGAGCTGAAGAACATTAGCCCTTTATCAGCACCTTGAACCGTCATGGCGCTTTGTATGGTTTTGCTTATGTAGATTGGTTTATTTATTTTTTTAATCTGGTGCAACATACTGGAGGTAACCATCAGTTTGTTACGAACTGAGTGCTCTGCTGACCTTTCTCCTCGCAGCCTGAGTGCAGCAGAAAGCCGAGGCAGCAGTGGCTTGTTTGCTGTTCCACTCATGGGGCTGCTGAGCGCTCCCAGTCTGGGCTCCGGGAGGCAGGAGAAGCAGCGTGGAGGCACAACACCCAAACTGTTGTGATTTGTTGCCATGATGACAGTGTCAACTTAACTACAGCTGACTAACAGTTTTTAAATAGAACATTTCAATTCATTATAGTACTCTCCATCTGTTTTTTTTCACCGTCTGCATACATGCAAAACATCTGAGAAATGCTACCACAATGGTTTAGTTTACTTATCTAGCCACTAACATTAATTAGTTGTTGAGAGTGGTAGTTTAGGGAGCAAGTAAAATGATGGAATTCTCCCCTCAGTAAAGGAAACTATTTTATTTATTCAACGAAAGATACCCAGTAGAGTTGTTTCCACATTTAGAGAGCAATTTTCCAATTGATTTGTTTTGAGCGTAGGTTCTGCATTGTTGGGGATTTCTTCTGCTACTTTGTTACCTCTTGCTTTTCCCACATTTTGCTTCCTTCCCAAAAGCATCTGCCACCTCTATTTCCAGTGTGGAACTGGTAACAGAAGGCGAACACCATTTCATAATTAAATCATGCTGCTGGGGTCAAATTTAGAGAGTTTTATTCATGGCTTTGCCACTGGCCCACTCTGTGACCTTGAGCAAGTTGCTCATTGCTGTATCTCAGTTTACCTGTAGGTAAACTAATATTGACTTCCCTTGAGGGGATATCATGAGGCTTAATTAAGCATCTGCAAAGATCTGTGAGACAGAGGACTAAAAGCTGCCATAGACATTCAGATGATGATGGTGATGATGATTTGTGCCCAATTGCACCACTTTCCACAGACCCACCACTGTAGCTGCTGTGGGGATTAGTTGTCAGGTGAACTAGGCATCCATCAATTCATCCATCATTCTCCTTGTAGATTGAGCCCAGCTGGCTGGCTTTGCTTATTAGGAGCTTTTAATAAATCAAATCATATTTGCTCTTTTAATTGTATCTTAAAGGGTAGCATGGCTCTTTGCTTTTAAATTAAAAACTGTGACAATGTAGACACTAGAAGCTGTGCTGCTGCTCTTGTTGACGTAAAACTGGGTTGGAAATATATGTTGAAGGAACCTCATAAATTCTGGCTGGATGCTGAATGCCTCTTTTGCTAAGTTTGGGCACCCTCGTTTGTAAACCCTCTCAGAGCATTGTCCTAGTAATCACAATTTTAAAATTATAACCTAGACATCCACAGGAATCCAGGTGAAAATAGCTGAGGATTGCTGTTTGTTTACAGTAACAGCCATGCCCATTTTGGGGCAGGAAAGAAAAAGGCCCATATTATGTAAAAGCAGATTAATTAATTATTCAATGTATACTATATTGCGATTTTAATTTTTAAATTACACTGGCCAAAAATGCAACAGGAATAACAAGTCGACATGTTTTATTTTTAATCTAGGGCCAAACCTGTATCTTACAAATCTGATTAAAAAGGAGTATATCCACTAAAATATTGATGACATAATTTCCTTTAAATTTCTAGACTAAATTTCTAAGTCATGTGAAAAGCAAAGGGCCTGCATGGAAGTGGCCACTCTTAAGAGATGCCTACACATTGAAATCAGTCCATGTAGCCCAGCTGCCTACGTTGGCCCATTACTAATTTAAAGTAAATTGAGCAATATTTCCTTTATTAACATAACCTGGATGCCAAGTCATATACGAATTCCTCACTAAGTACTGAAAAGTGAGAGGGTTAAAACCAGCAGGAGTTTCCCATTCATTTTCAGCAAGCTTTTGCCCAGTGTCTTATTGCCTTTTAGATCATCAGCCTTGGAGTTTTGGAATTTACCTTTCCATCATGTGCAAAACTTGATTCAAGCGTAGATAAAATCAAAAAGGGTCGTTGGCCTCTTTAGCTGTCCAGGCAAGCTTCACCCTCAGACTTGACTGTTTCTAGAGGAATTGCATAATGATGACAATTTGTTCAAATGGCAAGCAGGAAAATCAACACAGCGTGCGTGGTCAATAATTTCTAACTTCTGAGAGCAGATCAAAGAGGAAGGCAGCAGGGAGGAGGAGTAGCCTTATATAAAAGTGTAAAGGAAAAAGTCTCAGTAACTGAGATAGCGCTACAAGGAGATAACAGAATTCAAAAAGATTTTTTTAAAAAAACAAACAAAGTAGTTAACTGGAGAATTCAACTCCTGGAACATAAACTGAGCACACTAAATGGAGCAGTAATCTGAAGCAACATTTTTTTGGCCATGTTGCTCCCATATTTGACCTGAAGGTCCCCCTTTTACACTGTAAAATTGTGCGAAAAGCACAGGCAGATTTGAAATCTTTACCACCAAACACTAGTGATAGGAGGAATAGGCACTGAAGCTAGGCTTCCCAGCAGAACATAGCACAGATCCCTGTGGTCCTCAGGGCCAGGGAAAAATGGGAAAAACCCAGGGGTGTGGAGGTGTCCTCACTGGTGGCTACTGGGCATGTGTCCTGATGAGTGTTGTGGAGAAAGGGCAATATAATGGTATTAGAGCCCCTGTTCTGCGTGTGGTGTGGTGTGCATGGCTGAGCAATGCAGGTTTCTTTAGAAGTAGTAGGGTTTAGTATTTTTCTCACCTAGTTATTTAAATTAAAAAAACCATACAGCAACAAAGGAAAAAGGGATATTGCAAATAAGCAGAGCATCTCATGTGAAATAGCAATGTGTACAGAGCACACAGCCACATTCAGCATCTTTGAAATCAGTCAGGAGCATTCAAGAAACTGAAAATCAGTGAGAAAGTGTCCCTAAGAGTTTAAGGCAGGTATTGAGGTGGACTGGCAGAGGAGGCAGTGGTTTGGCTGAAGACACTCTGCAGGAATGGGAAGGCAGAGCACTGAAGGCTAAGTGAGCAATGATGCACAAGCACAGGAAAGCACAACTACAGTTACAGCCAGGACCCTGCAGTCAAAGAATTTAGGAGCAATTTTGTTACAGTGAAATAAACTACAAAGGTCAGGAATCAAAGCAAAAGAACAGTATAGGAAAATAATTTGGTCTGTGTGTTAATGTTGGTTTTATAAGCCCCCCCAAGACTAATCATAAAATTATATTAATAGTGGGTCTTGAGATGTGTGGTTTTTCTATCATCAGCCCAAATTGGAGGGAACTATTTTGTGTTGAAGTAGCTTGACTTTTCTGCTTGCAGAAAATTTTCCTTTTGCTCCCTCCCCCACCTCTTTCTTCTATTATTTATTTTTTTCTAAACTTCAGCAGTTGTCTGAAGTGACTGTACTCCAGGATCCCACAGTTGGATAAAAAGAACAAAATACAGAAAGATAAGTTCTTAAAATCACTCTGGGCTTTCTTTAATGGTAATCATTAGCCCTGTTCTGAACTCTATTGACAAAATGCTGGAGTAGTGTTGAAAGCTGAGCAAGTGGTCTCTTAAAGGAAGAACTGGTTAATTAGAAGATCTAATGCAAGTGACCTAATTCTGCAGCTCAGCACTAACTTTTCCAGCACACAATAACCTGAAGATTGGAAATGATACCTATTGATTCGTTTGAGTCAACAAGTTGAAATCTGGAGTGGAAAGTTAATTTCTCCTTAGCTATTTAAAATCATCATCTTTACAGGCCACTACTAGGTATTTTTTGCCTGCAATTTGATCAGCAGCTTGGAACTCACGTATTAATATGTACAGGGAGGCACAGGCACACGGAGAAGATATTTAATGGTCAAAGAATGAGGGCACCATGCCTTTATTCATGAGAGGCAGAGCTCAGTGTTACTAAGCTATCTAGTAGCAAGTGCAAATGTCCCTGGTTTTAAAAAAAATAAATAGAAATTTACTTTTAATCACTTAAACAGCTGTTGTTGCTCACTGTTGAGCTGTTGTTGTTATTGCTAAGGGAATGTGAATGGTTTCACCATAAATCAGAGCCTACAAAATGTCACTGCATTTTGGAATCCAGGTATAGGCTCTTTTAAAGGCAACAGTGTTTTCTGTCCCATCCCCTCAGCTTTAAGTAGCAAAAGTGTGTAAAATATTTTTTTCTGGATTCAGATGAATATTTTAGGCATATCTCAAGAGGATCCTATAAATTATTCTTCACTAGGATTGGTAAGATTTATGTGTAACCTACCAGCATTGTTCTGGTTTCCATTTTCTGTAGATGAGATGCTGATAAACTGTGGTTCCTTACAACCTCTTGCTGTAGTATTCCACGTGAATTTCAGGAATAGTTGAACTGTGTATCTTTAGAAAGGTGTGCTTCAAAGAAGGGTTTTCACATCCCACTCTGGGTGTTCAGTTAGGGCATGTGAATATCCTTCTGGAGGACCTCTGCTCCATGCGCTGTGTTTGGATGCCTGCAGGATCTCTGAAACAGAGCCAACCCTGACACCTGAGATGTGGCTCCAGAGCGCTGCCCTGTCCATAATAATGGGCTGCGGGGTGAGAGCGCGTACGCGTCCTGCTCTGCTGCTGGGAACGCGCGCCCGTAACTTCACTGGGCTTCCTGAAAGGGCCTTGGGAGGCACCAGGACAAAGCAACTGCTTAGCTTCTCGCAAGAATGAAGATTTTGAGGTCTTTTCAAGAGAGATGTTGGGAATTTGGCTGTAGACCAGACTTGTTCTTCTTTTAGGCTGTTCCATAGTGCAAAGTTCCATAGTGCAAAGACTGAGCTGTGAAGATCATGGCCAAGGAATAAACTGGTCGTCCTAAAAAACTAAATTTTTTTTTTCTTTTTCCATTTTTTACAATTTTTAATTAGAGTCTTTGATGCTGTTAAATAAATTAAGTGAGCCTGTTTGAAAGAGATAATTTGTGGGGATCATATATATCAAAGAGAAGAGTTAGCTGAGAAAAGAAGCATTGAAAATGTCCTCAAAATTGGCAAAAAACTATTTGATACAGGTTTTTAGTCATAAGGAATTACAGTTATATGAACACAATGTAGCTAATGCTCAGTACTTCTATTTCACTACTACTTCATAAGTCAGACATGAATATAACATAGTTTGAATCTTATCTGTGGCATATGCTGGTGGTGCAGTGTGGGTTCAGGTTGTTCTATTGACTTGATCCCTGGATTGCTGGCTGTATTTTATCCTTGTTCTGTAATGCATGAATTAACAGCCTAGCCTTTTGATTGGAACTGGAATAAGCTGGGGAACAGTGCACTGACTTGTGATGAGAGATGGGATGAAGCTCATATATGTGGATGTTCCTTCAGTGGGAGGGATTCAGACTACTCTTATTTTCAAGCATTTCCATTGTGCTGAGTTATAATAATGAAAGGAATTGAAGTAAAAATCCAGTATGCTGATTTGAGAAGAGTGTAGTCACTTGCACAATATGGCAACATTTAACTCTAATCATTTGTAATTCAGCTCCAGTTTGTAGTAACTGAATATGATTTCAGTTGATGGAGTTTTAGGTTGAGGGTTCAGTTCTGTATAGATAATTCTTCCCTGTGTAATAAATTTTTCCCATCTAGTTGGTAGTTTCACAAGAGAAACTGGCAGGAGCATTCTTACACCTTCTCACCTTTATAAGGCTTTATTTCCTTCCAGGCATGAGTTAAGCCATGTTGATAACCTCAGGAAGCTGTTGCATGTCTGGTTTTTTGTTTTGTTTGTTTGTTTTTGTTTTTTTTTTTAATCTGTAAGAATGAGCCCTGGGAAAATTGGCAGATGTAAAATTATTTAGTCAAATCTAGATCAGAGACTGTAGGAAACTTATAAAGTACTTAATGCATAATAATAACACATGAAATTCATTGAAGATGAATGCATAGTAATAACAACTGGGAGGGAAAAGTTTTGCTACTTGTCTGCCTAAAAGTTTTACTGTTTGCCTAACTGTGCTATAAAATAACTGTAAGAACTCAGAAAAGGAACCCAGCCACCAATACCAGTGGTTCCTTGACAACATCTGCTTACTGCACAGCTTCAGTCAAAAAACAGGTTTTTAGGTACATGAGGAGAGAATAAAGAATAATATGGGAAATACAGTAATGCCATTATGTAAATGGTGCTGGTGCATCAAGTGGGTGACACCGTCTCAAACAGGGTATTACAGATTTACCAGGAGCTCAGAGTGAGGCAAGAAGAATGATCAGGCACATGGGAAAATTGTCATATGAGGAGCGATTGCAAAGACTGGGATTGCTACCTTCGAGAAGAGATTAATAAAAAAGAACATGATAAGACTCTAAAATTCATTATTTTGCATAGAGAAGGCAGTTTGGGAAGAGTTTTTCTCTCTTTCTCTTGATACAAGAACAGGGGAACATTACAGAAAGATGGCTGATAAATAATAATTTTTCACCTGATGTGCAATTAGGTAATGGACTTCTTTGCTCTGGGAAGTTGCTAAGGGATTTAATGAGTTTTAGGAAAAGGTCTGGTGATTTATATGAATGAGAATATTCTGTGTTGTTATGATCTATTGAAAAAAAGACTACTAAAAGAGATTTGAAATTATATGCTTTAAATTTTTTAAATTTGCACTCTTAATTGCTAGGAAACATTGCAAGGATGCTTTCCTGGGGGATGGGTTATCCCAGATCTGCCTCGTGCACAGGGGTTTTTTTTCATTTTCTGCTGACACATCACATTCTGCTTATAGTTCTAGATGGAACTAGATTTGAGCCCATATGGCAATTTCGGTGTTCCTGGTTGTTCATTGTCAGGCTATTTCATTGGCTATTGATGCCAGCTCAAATTTACAGCCATATTATGTTGTGTATGCTACTTGTGGCATGAACTGTCCTTTTGTTTGGAACTTCTTCAGCATTTACAAGACAGTAGGTCATGGTCTATGACCACAGTGGTAATACGAACAGCGAATAGTAATTGTCCATGTGATCATTTAGAAACCATTCCCCAACTACAGGGATAAATTACTACCGGTAGCAGCAGTTATGCATCTTCTACAGAATTGTTTATTGTTGCAGTTGTCACACTTTTATCTCTGTGCAGGAAAGAGCTTGTGGCAGGAGAGAAAACATTTCCCCTTGAAAAACCAATGTCCAAGTCCACTTTGAGGTCTTCACTCAAATAATGTTTGTTACTTCTGCCTAATCCCAAACTAGCAGAACGTCACACCACAAGACCCGCTTTACAAATCTCGACTCAGCATTTGAGTTAGTCAAGAGAAATGCAGTACCTCCTGTGATACTTGTGTAGCAGTTAACCACGCTCCTACAGAGTGCCCTAGAGAGAATACCCTCTGTGCCGTAGCTGTCCATTCTCTTTTCCTCCAGTGATTGCTTGCTGGTTGAAAAGCAGACTGTAGACTGCCTGCACACACAGTTCTGTGCATGTATAACTTTGTGTGTATATACCCACAGATATATCTACCTGAATATATAATTAAGTGCATACGCATCTTAAAACTTTTCAGAGGAGATGACCACGTCCTGCCATTGGAAATTCTTCTAGGGAGCTCAGCAAACCCGTGAGGTCCCAAAAGGAAGTGCTGAAGAACTTGGCAATCCCACGAGGTTAATAAAATTCACTGTTGCTTAAATTAGATCAGTGTAATTCACTGCATCTCTAGCGGAAATTAAATTTGTGCTTAAAACTAAAGAGCAAGCTAGCCAGGTTCAGGAGCACATTTGAGATGCAAAGTACATTAGGCCTGTTGCAAGTTGGTTATTGTTTCCAGTGCCTTGAACTCTTCAGGTGAAAGTACTCTCTGATACAAGGAGTTACTTGTGGTGTTATGCATACCATTTGTGATCTGAACTCCTCGTACTTTTATTATTTTATTTTTATTATTTCCTCTCAACTCTTCCAAGAAAAAAGGAGGAGAAAATCTGGAGAAATCTGTTCAATCCTTATGGCAGACTAATGAGATACTAACCATCAAGCCTCCTCCTTTGTGCAGATATTTATCTGCATTGACAAGCCAGTTTGCTGCACTGCTTTGATTCTCACGAGTATACAAGAGAGAATCAAATGGGGTTGTTAACACAGCCTGTAAGAGGCCATCAAACTTTCCATCTCTCTGACATAAATCTGTGTTTTTGTTGTTTTCTGCAAACAGTGTATGAGGTTTCTGCTGCGTTCGGAAATGGACGTGCAACATGGTTGAAGGATTATTGTTTTTCCCCCTCCCTTGGAAATGACTATGTGGAGCTTTCCATAGATACTTAGCATGGAAGAGCAGCTGTGGTTTCTCATCAGATGTCATTATTAAAAAAATAAAAACATTATAGGTTCTAAGTATAGGCAGATTTTTTTTGTTAGGGTGCTACTCCCTAGTAGATTGTGCTAGGAAGCTGGAGATGAAGCTGCTGTATGCAGACAAATCCATATTGTTGCTGTCTGCATGCTCACTGTGAAACTGCTCTACAGCTATACAGTTTGAAAGCAGAATCTCATGAAAGTAAAATCAGCATAAAAGTCAGGTTTAGACTTCTATATTCATATTTATGAATTTGAAAAACCTCCGCCATGATCTTATCTGGAGCTGTGGTAGCAGTTGACAACAAATGTGCCCTTGAGAAAACTGTGTACAGTAATGCAATGGAATTGTGGATATTCCCCCCTAGTACTAGTTGCTTGCATTGATGTTGTTATTAATAACAACAGTGATAATTATTTTTAGAAGCTTGGGTGCCACAGAAGGTTTCTGCTGGCCTGCAACTATTGCTCAGCCAACTGGCTTTGTGTTTGTAATAGCTACCATATGATGGGTTTACCTTTATACGCTGTTAACAATGCAGGGTGACTCTGTTCTCCCACACTGTTGGGTTTATGGGCTGATGAAAATTCAAGGGAATTAAATTTGTTCTGAAGTACTCAGCTTATTTCACTACTGCTCTACAAGCCACATTAGTTTGCATTCATTTCTCAAACAGAGAATCCCCAGTTTTCCCCATTAGGTTTTTCTATAGACTCATGAGCATTCTAAATAAAATTCAGTCTTTTTTAACAGACTAGAAGTAAAATTTCCTCTTGTCCCTTTTCATTATCATGATGAAAAAGTTCAGTTTTTTGCAATTACAAATACTCTGTTCAGGCTTTTGAGGTGGTCAGGTAGAGATGCCTTGGAGCATACTGTGATGTTTGACAAGATTAGGTAAAAGAATTAGGTTTTTTATTTTCTCAGATAGCAATCTCTACTGTTACCTGAAAATGTCTTAATAGAAAACTTGACACAGAAAGCTAACAGAGGACTAACAGGCTGAATATGCCACAAAGAAGATACTTCATAGCAAGTGTAAATGTAGCAGTATAAAAATAAGAAAATATGATAAATCTAATTTTGATTCAACTTATATGTATAAAATTTTAATACCATTTAAAAGACACAGCATTTAGGTTTATGAGGTGAATTCTGCAGTCTTTGGACAGAAACCCATTAAATTCAGGGCCTGAAGACTGGACAGTTTAGAATATGCAAGGCTAAGCAGAGAGAGTTTCAGGGGTATTATAGAGACAAGGTAGCAGTCAGGAAGGAGGAACATTTCTATAATACTTATAACAGTATTTCTTACACTAATGACTGGGACTCCTAGTCAATAGATTATGGAACCTACTTTCCTATGGGAATTTCATTCATTGAAGGTGTTCAACTGATTAAGCAAACTGCCCAGAGTGCCAATTAAAAGGGTAGACTTAAATTTTCCATATTTGCAGTACATGGAAATCAAAGCCAGCCTGATCTTTTTGGCAACCCCTTTTACACAGTCCGAGTGTCTACGTTGTTTAAAGGGCTGGTATCTCATTGTTTAAATAGCCTTTTGATAAGTAAAAATATAATAGTGTTGATGATTGCCTTCAGATTTGCTTATCAGGATGGGCTTTCAGGGCTGTAGTCCTGAATGTTTCTTTCTGCTTTGTGCCCATTTTACTAATAAATGAAGCAGACAGGTCTTTGAACTTCCAAAGGGCACAAATGCCCGTGTCTCTGTTAGCCTGAGGTCACATCTTCATGTCTGTGGGTGGCATTTTGGTCTGGGTCTGTGTTTCCTTCTCAATGGAAGTGGTTGCTGAATGGAACATTTGATCAAGGATATTCAAATTAGACTTCTGTAATTCAGATGTAATTAAAGTTACTGGTCAGGCAGAGAGGAAGTTGTACAAGTAGAGGGGAGAAAAGGACAGAGAGGAATGAAATGAGCAAAGTGGGGGGAAGAATTAATATATGGATAAGATAATAAGAAAAGTAACTACGAGAAGGAAAGAGCAGCAACTGAGAAAATTAAGATGAGAGAAACTGGGAGGTGATTATTTGCAGAGACTATTTTATTTGAAGAGTTACTAATCCCAGTGCTCTGAGATATTACTTGTTTGGCAGCATAGTGACATTTTTGTTGAGAAGGAAGAGCATGGCATAAGTTTTCCAGGATGGATGCAAGGATTTGTTTTGTTATCCAAATACAAATAAATCTGAAGCTTATGAGGATCAGGGAATATTTTATGTTGCTTCTGCTGGGAATTGCCCCTTGGTTCCGTGTTGTAGTTCCCACCTGAACAAGGTCTTCATGGATGTCTTTGCATTGCTGAGAGGGGAGCAACAGCATCACCCTTGTTGATGCCTGCTCAGGTTTTGCTTCCAGCTTCAGCAGCAGGTCTGCTGCCCTCCTTTTGTGCCTGCTGGGGAAGATGGATCAGCAGTGGTGGGAAAGGGAGCTGACAGGTGCGTGGGGTTACTCTGTGTGACAGCGTTTGATATCTCAAAAACAAGAGGATAGACCTTATTTCAGATTGGGCTCCAAATAAACTTTGATTTCAGGATCAGGCCTGCAGGACCTGCAGAGAGTTGTTGGTTCAGTTTACTCTTACCAGAACATATTTTGTCTTAACCTGCATCGGCCCTTGAAAGTGGAAAGTTTGCCCTTGATAATTATGACTTTATTTTCACTTCCTCTTTCAATAATGGGGCTTTAAAACTGGGTACAATTTCTTGATTATGAAGTAGAAAATATGAACCTAATACACTGGTGCATTAGGAGGTGTATGCACCTTCAAACAGTGACCTTTGCTTTTTTTATAATCTGTAAAGTATGGGGCACACCTGTATCATGGAGAGCATAAAGGACTCGCTCCCCTTGGCTTGTTCACCTATGGGGCAATACAGGACACACACTGCAACATATTTCTTGTGGAAATATGGCTTGTGATGTTATATGACTCTTATAATCAGGAAATACTTAGCATTATGGAGCATTTAGTATTTGTCTTTGAATTTCTGTAGACCTGATTACTTCTGATGCTCAGGAATAAATCTGATGAAGAGAAGAAGGAAAAATGCTGGGATCACTGTTGGTGGCTGTTACCAATAGTAAATAAAAGTACAAGCATTCTTTCAAATGTTTCTTATAAACCAAAGATATTTTGTCAGCCACTTACTTGTGAACATGCTTCTTTCTCTTTGATAAAAATACTTTTTTAAAAAGGGATCCATTGATCGTCCAGTAAACTATATATAAGAGATTAGATTTTGTAACTCCACAGAGTTGCAAACATCTTTGCCCAAAATTTTGCTGCAGAGAGCTGTTAGCAGTTATTTTTATTTCTTAGCAGAGAACAATTGTTCTTCAGAAGAATGTTATTTGGGATTCAAGATTATTTTTGAACACAAGAGGGGATGTATACCTGCCAACATTTCTCCTCTTTGGGGAGAGATGTGTAGGAAAGACATAAATACACTACTTCTACCTCACACTGGAGAGCTTTCTGGAAAAGTGACAGGCTGGAAACACAGTAGCTAGGTTTTTTCCAGAAAAGGGAAGATTTGGAATTGACTGGCTTGCGTGTGATGCTGATTTTTCCTCCCCCCTTATTTTTTTCTTTTTAATTTTCTTTATGGCCTCTTCCAGCCCTCACCCCTCCCAACACGAGATGGCTCTGTGGGATAATAAGCCTGGCCAGTTTGGGATCTGAACACAATCTTACTTGCTCTCATGTTGTTTGGCACTTGAACAGGAGTGACAGGCTTTGGTTCCTTTATCAAATAACTCAGTGTATCTATTTTTGTAAGCCGTGTCATTGGCTGAAAAATGCAGGTCCCTCTACAATTATGGGGCATGACCGGGAGCAACAGAGGCGGCCGGGCTTCTCTTGGACTCCTACCAGTTAATTGAAATTCTACTCCAGCCAGTTGAGATGGGAAGTGATACGAAGATGTGGAAAAACCTGAGTTGAATTGATTTTCCTTCTCCCTCTTTCCCCCACCTTTTTTTTTTGTTTGTTTGTTTTTTGTTTAATGAGAAAAGAAAAAGGCAATTATTTGTGTTTATTAACGGAGCTTAATACAAGTCCTGAGGGACAGACCATAAAAGAGTGGGGGCTTACATGTATTGCTGGTTTTGGCTTCTTTTGCATTTTTGAAATGAAGAGAGAGAAAAAAATTTGCATACTTTCTTCATGTTGACAAGTATCTGTGGCTTAGTGTGCTAAATATAACCAGGGGATATCTATATAAACTATATAAGCATTAGTACTGTGCCGTTATAGAGGATGTTTTTGGTATACCTGCCCACCAGTGTTTGCCTTACATGACTTTTCCTTACCTCTAAGAACTATGATAGGTAAGCATCAATTCTACTTAGTTTTAATTCTTTCTTGATGAACAAATACTCAGGATTCTTTTGCTGTTGAAGCTTTTGTCTGTGGGGCTTAGGGCATCATACACTGGTAACAGTAAGGCCAAAAAATTGTTTCAGGTTTACCTTGAGCAGCAAAACTTTTTTTCCATTGCCCCCATCATGCAAGCACTTGCTATAGGAGATGTCTGTCCTCTTACTCAGCCCAGTGACTTGGATTACCTTTTGGTCAAAAGAAACTCTTTTCTTCTTACTTTGCAAGAACACATGTATGCGTTTGTTTCAAATTCAGGACTTTGTAATTCATGCCAGACTGAACAGATTTAAGAGAAGTGAGAGGAGAGTTAAAATCTATTGTATACAAGTGCATTAGAGATATTACCTCTTTATTTTCATAAATTCCCTTGTAAATGTGTTGTAATTTGCCAAAATATGCAAGCTGCCAAAATACACCCACCCTTGTGTATCAGATAAAGGTGTGGTAGCACTAGAAGTCATATGAGATAAATTTTGCTTTTTGCATGGAGGAATATGATAAGAGGCATTTGGCAGAAAGTATTGTGAAATTTTCTTTAGCACTAGGATTGTTTATTGGTTCTTTTGGTGTTGTTGGGTTCTATTGGCTGCTGCTAATATAAATTTGAACCCGTGAAGTGATGGCAACCTTTGCTTCTACAAACAGTAATGAAAGTTTAAGGTGATTAATACTCCTTTGACTTGAGCCTTTGTATAAAAACCCACAATTGTTATAAACACATGTGCCATTATAGGCTTAATCCAGAATGAATGATTTTCCAGCACAATTAGGTAAATCTCCAAGTTATCAGTTCACCTGGCTGATTAAGCTCATTGAAATACCCTTGTGCACTAACTTGGAAATAGATTGACTTTGCTAATATTGAAAAATAAGCATGAAATGGTATAAGCAATAAATAAATATGCCCTAGGCTTTGGTCACAATTTAAGGAGGAAAAATCTTTGGGAAAAGGCTGGAAGCATGATATTAACTGGGTTTGGTTTGATATTTGGACAAAGAAATCACTGCTCTGAGCTGAGCAGAGAGATAAGCGCCCTGACTTGCAATAGATTAAGAGCCCTGCATTGGTTAGAACAAACCATGTTTGAGACTCTCCCCAAGTGCCGCCACGTTTAGATTTAAGATTAACTGCAGCAGAATGGTGGAGCGGCTGTTTGTTTTATGAAACAATCACTAATGACATTAAACAGACGGTGCCCCTTCCAACACGATTGTTCATTTGCGATAAACTGAGAGAAGCCCACAAGAGATTGGAAAAGAAAACTCTTAAGTGCTTCATTTTCAGGCTCTTACAGTGTCCTATTGGAGGTGACAATTAGTGAAAGAGAAGAAGAATCTAGCTCCTAACACATTTAGAAATTTTATTTTTTTTATTTTTTTTATTTTTGGAGGGGAGGGGATTGACGACAACAAAACAAATAATATGTAAATATTAGCTTTTCTCTATCTTTATACCAAGAAACTGCATGGTAATAATATAATGACAAGGTTTTCTATGTGGATTTTTTCTAATTCTCTCCCTCCCCTTGCTTCTGTCAGTGTGAAGCCCACACTAAGCATTAACAGTATTAAAAAGAGCGTTATCTATTAGTTCAATTAGACATCAGACATTTACTTTCCAATGTATTTGAAGACTGATTTGATTTGGGTCCAATCATTTAAAAATAAGAGAGCAGAGCTGTGTACAGAGCTGTGTACAGATATCTGTAGCTCTGAAGTCTTAATTGCAAATTCAGATAAGGATTAGAAGGGGCTGTATCTCTGTAGACCAAAGGTATTTGCTAATACCTGAGATATAAAAGTGGTTAAATTCAATATTTACTAATTTAGGATTTCCACTTTGGATTTTGATTAAGCTTTTTGGTTGAAAACCTCATGTTATTAAGCTGTGATGAGGGGAAAAAGCAACTCTTTCATAAGCCTCGCTTTAACGATTTATTTCAAATAATTTATTTTGGACCATCTAAAAGCTGCTGCAGTACTTCATGTAGAGGAAGAAAAAAAAAAACAAAAACATTGTCCAAGGCTTGTTGTAGCATTAAGCTTTTGTTTTGTACACAAAGAAATATATTAATAAAAAGTGGTTTTAAATGCTTATTACCGAGATGGTTTGTTTTGAAACACAGGCTTTTTCACAGCAGTTTTTACACTTCATTGTGTACCATGAAAGACACGCTAAGTAGAGGTTGTCAGGTTCCCATCTGAAGTAGACTACTGCTGGGGAATGGAGCCATTTATGATGCCACTCAAGCAGGACTAATCTAGAGTAGATCTCTTATAAATAACCAGCCAACAAAAATACCAAATCATTCTCTCTTTCTGATTGAAGCGGGCAGAATTGCTGTTTTAAAGAGCAGGAGATGCTCCTTATGAAGACATATTGCAAGAATTGGTGAATCCCCTGAATGTAGTTGCCCAGCAAACCTCAGCCTTCTGGAGGAATCAAGGCATCATGTGGACAAGAGTTTTGAGTTATGCTTTGTTTTTCAGACTATCATTTGATAGACAGGTGCTCTCTGGTTATGATTTTGCGTTACTGACTCTGACTGTTGTAAATCTCTTGTTGTAAAACTTCACACTCTCTGTATGTTCCAAACTGCTGTAAGTGGTCTCCCTACATGGTAAATGCAGATTTATGAACCCTGCCTTCCCCAGCTAGGGTTCCTGAGATGCCATCCTCCTAGCAAGGAATGGGCTAAAACTGCCTTTAGTGTTTCAGACGTGTTTTGGCAACATAGTGCTCAGCCTTCCAGTCCTTATTTACATGGCTAGTCCTTCTTATGAATAATTGAACTTCTGCATATTGCTTATGGAAAGGAAAAAAGACAAACCATTTCAAAGTCATGTCCTCCCATTAGGAAATAGGTTCCTGCTTAAAAGGAAAGATATTTGTAAATTTTGGAGGCTCGAGTGACTTTTCTGTGTTTATTCTTAGTTATCAGGAGTACATAATTAATTTAAAAATAATAATTCTGCATTGTTGACATGAAGGACTGGGAGGCAAGTAGGAGAATACTTCTGGCTCCAAGGATATGCTCAGCAATTTGCTGATTAACTTGCCTCTTGTTTTGAAAACTACCTATTGCTTTAGGGACTCATAAAATCTGGAAGGCACCAATTCAGAACACTCTGGTACAGAGTGCAGCCAGCACTGGTGCTGGTGTCACTCACAGTGCACCTTTGCCATGCCAGCATCCACACTCTTGGCTCTTTTGGAGGAAAAATGCTTGGTGAGAAGTAATCTCTGAATGAATAACCCCCCCCCTCATGCTGTTAAGGTGTAAGTGAGGTTCAGTGTTCACCTGGTTTTAAGACTAGAGCAGTTTTGTCAAGTTTGCTTTGTTTTCATCATCTTGCATTTAGTTTCTTGCAAATTTCAGATTGACTATTAATACAGTTCCTTTTATTAAAAAAAAAAAAAACCCAAAAAGAAGACAGAGATCAAATAATTAGTTATAGAAAAACTTGAAGGGTGATTGCTAAGAAAATGCAAGAAATGGCATCTGTAGAATTTTCTACAATAATATTTATAGGTAAACCTTTGTTCTGGCTTTGTACTAGGTTAGGTATATGAATTCATTCCACAAAGATGACTTTAAAATTCTGTAAAATCATTATGTGGGTGATATATTAATGTTTTCTAGGACTTCGGATGTTTTCTGGAAGCTCCTAGTGCCTAAATAGTTGTGCATATAACTGCAGTTTAGATATTTCCTAATGCATCTTCAAGCCGTGTTGGTTAGTGTTCCTGGCACGTCAATAATAAAAATTACCTTTCTGTAATTGTTGTTTGATAAAGGTATTTTCATATTTCATCTGTCTCTAGATTAGTTTTGTGCTGGTATGGGTCCATTGTGACTCTATTGAAGCAAATCCCTTCAAGTCCAAAGTTGGTGATGTACCTAGCAATAACATTTGGCCCAGTGTAGTCATAAGCATCCATCAAGTAAAACCTGTGGACTAAGAACCAGTAAATTCTCATACCTGTATTGAGGTGCACACACTACTGTCTGATGTGAAGAACAACAGGAAAATAATGCTGATACTGTTACTGAGAAGGCAGACAGGACAATCAGTATTTTGGTACAGTGGACAACGCCTCCGACAAAACATAGGAGTGGGATCAAGTAGCAGAGACAAGTTACGCCATGTGTCCTTCAAAATATTTGAATCTATGGTTTTGGCATCTAGCAGATTTGTAATAGACTTTCCTTTAAAGAATACTTATGACTTAGGGGAAAGAGGAATGCTAGAGCAGGATAGTTTCTGCCCTAGGTAAAGACTGAGCAATGACTGCGAGACAGCCAAGTGTGACATCCAGGGTGATGGTAGGGGTAGTGCTCATTGCTGAGCTGCTGAAGGCTGGTCAAGGAAAACAGACAAGTGAATATTAGAAAAATAGAAAATAGACAACTTGAATATTTATGTAATTTTTTTTTTGGTCTGAGTTTAACATTTGTATAGAACTTCTCTGGTAAAGTGGCAATGAGTTGCTCAAAATGGTTCCTTAAAATAGAGTTCATCAAAGTTCTTGTCTTTATCCTACTTTTCAACATTTATCCTTTTTCAGGTACTCTATATATGTATTATCTGTCTGTGTATTTTTATGACTTTAGGCATACTGTAGTTTTGTTGTATACAAAATGTCTTGGGGTCCATAGCTCTGTCTCTTGTTTATATTTTTAGCATAGAAATAAGCAAGAATTAGTCTGTCTCCAACACCAAAATATGTTCTCTTTTGTGTTGGGCAGCATCACAGATCCTCTTTGTGTCTGGCTGTTACTTGTCTCTCAAGACAATCAGTAAGATACAATCGAGTGTCATCAGTATGGTAGCACTTAATATAAAATGTTGAATTGGAGTGATAATCCCTTATAGCAAGGCTTGTATTTTACCTTTTAGTTTGCAATGTCTCTTATGACTGCCTGAAATAAATGGAGAAATATGCAAAGGCCAGTCTCTTCATTGGCACAAAAAATAAAGATAGAAAAGGCAGAATGTTTGTGTTAAGGTCATATTTAAAAAGAAAAAACAAAGAAAAAACAAACAAACCAAACAACACAAACCCCTTTGAAGTTAGGGAATAATCTTTTGACGTCAGAAAACTCCGAGGAGGGTTGCTTGAATAGCGTGTGGGCTTTTGACCTTTGCAGTATAGTCAAATAAAGAACATCTAGTACTTGCATTGGCTATTCAGATCTGTGGCCAAACAGTCTTCAAACATTCCAGATTGGAAGGTGGCAACTCATTATATTTCAGTCTGTCTTGGGACAGAAATTTGAGTTATTTTCCCCAATTGTGGATGTCTTGCCTTTGTGGTGAAAGTAACTTGAGTCTAGCTTTCAGTAGCTAGAGTCTTAATAGCTTTGAGTCTAGCTATTAACACAGTCTTAATGGTATCTTATTTGACTTGGACAAGATGCTAATATCTGAAGATATCCTAGAGATCTTGGTAGCTTTGAAAAGCTGATCACCTCTTCTAAAATTTAGGAGTCAGAAATGAAGCCATGAAGACTTTGCTGTCTGCAGTGTGAACCTAATTTCATTTTTCATGAACAATAAGTGCTGAAATTACTGCATCAGAATATTAGTATTTCTTACATTTCTCCATATGAGTTACTCTGAACAAATCACAGTGCATTTACCAATTTTTCACAATATTAGCAACAATCTGTTAGTTGGTATTTAAGTCTCTCTTGCCCAAGTTTCAATCTCCAAGGCTGAGGAATAAATCTCTTTCTTTAAATAGCAATGAGAGACTCTGGTAAGCATTTAATAAAACGTGGCGTTCATCTACTAGTATTACTAACAAAGTTTTTATCTTCTTGAGATTTATTCTGAAGGAAAAGGCTGCATTATTTTCTAAATGTGTGTTCTTAGTGCTTGTAGAGAAAAGGTAGTTTAAGGTGCAGAACCATTCTAATATACTTGCTCTGCATCTTTTATTGAAAGTACCACTTTCAGCAGCTGCATCTTTCCAGAGCTAAGTGAAACTGCTTAAAATACTTCAGTGGTGTAAGATAGCCTGATAAGCCCCTCTAACCCAGAGCTTTCAGGTGGTGCCCCAGGATCTCCCAGTTACTGATGCCAGTAGCCAATATTTCTGCATTAGATTGCTGGGAATGCAGGTAACACACACAAAGCATCCTTCAGCTTCTGCACTTATCAGTGGAATTGCTTTCCCTTGAACTGTTGTACGCAGCTACAGGTAAACAGAGGAGAATGTGGTGAGAAGGTACACAGGAGAAGGATTTATACCAGGAAAAGTTGTGTCTGCTTTGTTCAATGAACAAAAGAAAATAACGCTTTGAAAGGCTGCAAGTATTAGCGCGTTATTATCACATCCTACTTTCTGCAGGCAAAAAAAAAAAAAAAAAAAAATAGGAAGTTTAAAGGACAAAAAGAAGTTTTCTGAGAGACAGAAATCCTCTCTCTACTATCTACGTATTTAGCATAGACGATGTGGTTTGTGTGCCACAAGTACCACGGCTATTTTGTCTGTCTGGCGCGTGATGCGTTTGCCAGATTAGAAACATTAGTGCCCTCTATTGTTCATCACAGAACTGCAAATATTTTTACAGATTATGATCCTTATTATCGTTCTTGGAATCAAACAGATTTTAACAAAACCCACGCACAATATAAAGGCGTGCTTCCTTGATGCTAAGGCATACTTTCTTCAGATAAACTGCTTCATCAAGAAGAGTGCATTTATTTTTTTCACTCTGTCAACATTCTGCTACAACTTTTTCTGCTTTATGAAATGCAATAAAATAAATTATAACCCCTACTAGGGGAAAATATCTTGAAGTACCTATAGAAATAGATTTGCTCACAAACTCACTTATTCGTGTGTGTATTTTTTTAGCAGCAAAGGTATTTTTAATCAAGCTATTCTTGAGTGTCTGAAAGTGTTTTGAAATAAATATTACCTATTTTTCCCTCAAAATTATGTTTTATTTCAAGAAATTGGACTTTTATTATTTTTATAGGCTAGCAGAAACATGAGAGTGCAACTTTTCATAAGAACAATAGAAAAATAATATGGCCAAGCTGTGATTTGTTTTCTTGGTTTTTTTTTTTTAGTACATTAAAGTGAACTGCAAGAATGACAACTTCATTCAAGCAGATCATTTGGAATTACATTAAACAGCTGCTATTAAACAGCTGACAACAAAGGAGACCATTTTGATCTCGACAGCAGAGAGATTCGAGCAGCATGCTCCCTCAGTGATGCTATGAAGAACACATTGTGCTCTTGTATACCAACACGCAGTGTACTCCCCACTGTGCTTGTTGCCAAACACCGTTTTTTCAAATCACTTTGTATTCAGTCAGGGATCCGGGAAGTCCAAATCCAGCCAGACAAATGCAGAACAGCTTAGTTGAAGCAGCTTTAACAGGTGCCATCAGCACAGACTTGTCGAACCAGAGAGACAAGGCAAACAGCTATGGAGTGGTGGTCAATAGGGTGTGGATTTGCCCCACCGCACATGATGGCACGGGGTACTAAATAGCTTTGCTGGCACAGAGGCTGGTTTGTGGCACTTGGGTACAGGGGAGGGAATGTGACAAGAAAAAATACATGGTCACTCCTTACAGACAGAGCCTGCTAGACTTTCATGCTCACATTAATTTGTTCTTCTCAGTCGTGCCAGGCTCCGAGTGGACCAGAATAAAATGAGCGTACCCGTAAAGGGATAAATGCAGTGAACGTAGGATTGATTTAAGAGGGTGCTTCCCATGCTTGAGATAGTTGACTGAAGGATGAGGAATAAAATAAGAGTGGAGATAATTGGATGGGTTCTTGTCTTATGCTGTCCTTGTCTGTCAGGGTACGAGAGGCATCCCTTCATTATATCATTGTAATCTGCCATTACTCGTAATGTGCCACGTGTGTTGCCCACAGAGTTGTGCTACCCCTTCCCAGTGTGCAGCTGTCCTGCACTTTCAGTGCCTTTTCAGCCATGACCTTGACCCATTCCTGCTGACCTTCTTCTGGAGGTGTGGATTTTTTCTCAGGTGGTGTAACAGTGACAGGAAATTGGTTGCAGTACTTAAAGCAATTTGTTGTTTTACCATTTTCTTTAAGTAAGGACATTGTGTACTGGTCTCTGAATATAAAGGGACATAGTTGATCAGTGAACTAGAATATGTTTTACTGCCTTCTAGCAAAGGAGGGAAAATCCAGCAAATGAGTTGGCAAATGTTCAAATTTGAATTTCAGTTTGAAATTTAATATTTACAGTATTGAAGAAATATGAATCTTTAGCTCCCTGAGAAATTTTGCAAGGCATTATACTCAATTTTTGTGTTAGGCCCTTAGTTTTAGTTTTATATCTGTATTTACATCAATACCTCTTGTCACTTTCACAGAAATTATGTGAAAGATGATGTCAGAAGTTGTCAGATGTGGCTCTGCCAGTCACAGAACCATTTTGCAGACTTGTTTTAAAGAACGCATGAAGTATCAGTAAGGATGGAAATTATAAGCTTTGCATTAGAAGATGCTTAGCTGGGCCACAAACTGGACATTTTGTCTGTTTTACTGTAAGAAAAATTCTGCTTTTATTGTTCTTGTCATATTAATGATGGGTAAAACCAGGAAGGTGGCCTGGACAGAAGTGTTTGGAAATAAATGATTATGAGGAGTGTCTGTCCTCTGTTCTTTGTCACACAGAATAGAAAGGAGTGAATTGTGCTCATGTTGGATGTGTGTGTTTCCATTGTAGAAGAAATAGAGTTTAAAGAGTTTAAATTGGACTGTAGTCATGATGTACAGTGTATCTTGCTTTAAAAAATCCTTATATGGAAACTTTTGTACTGCACTTTATGCAAAATAATTCAAGCTACATCACATATGAGTTATCTCAATGGTTAATTCTTCACCTTTGTTTCATGACATCTCTCAGCTGCATTTGTCTGAAGAACTGTCTTACCTGAAAACCATTGTCATATGTAAAATTGTGATTTCTCATCAAATTAACTCTCTCCTTGCTAAGTTAGATTCTTATGATGTTTGCATGTTTGTGGAATTGAGTGTTGTCCTTAAAAGCAGTGGTTCTTGGCTGGTAGCAGGTGAACCCATCCTCTTGGGGCAAGGCTGTGCCTCTTCCTGCTCAAGGCAGCAGAGGAGGAGGGTGGAGTTTTGCTCTCAGTCTTTGCAGAAAGCCAGCTAGGTATTTCTCATTTACCTCTGACTTCTATTCTGCTGGGCCCAAGATGTCTCTTTTCCTGAGCTGGATTACATTTAGTGAAACACAAGTCTGTATTGACTTGAAAAGAAAGCATTTACTGAAGTCAAGCATTATTATATGACATTATTAAGTAAAGTATTCACATTTACAGAGGTCTGCCCACATGTTATGTCTGGACCCATTCAATCTTTTACGTTTATTTTTAGCCAATAAGGAAAAAAATATTGTAGAAATGACATAAAAATCAAGTAATAAGCAAATAAAAATCTTAAAGAGATCAGGCTGAAAATGTCTAAAGCAGCTTTGTTTCTTCATGTGCTTTTGTATTGGCTTCAAGTAATTTGTCTTTAACTGATACATATTCTTCTCAACATACAGCTCAGTGTTAAGGAGCTGACATTCAATGGCAAGCCACAAGAAGGCTGAAAAGGCAGCATCATGAATAGTGAACTCTCTCTTGGTTTCCTTGACACCTGCATAGTGCATACTGCCAACTATGATAAATGGAGCAGAAATATAGACACTTACTAAAAAGATGGAGCAGAAGTTAAAGGCTGGAGTGAGAGACATAGAAAGATGTATGCTTGATCTCACTTGGAAAGAGAAACAAATGGGTAGGGGAGCAAGTGAAGTTGAATGACATCTTGAAGACAGGAAAGGACTGAGGCTGAAGTGGCAGGAGGCCAGCAAGAAGAGCAGATGGGAGGTGGGACAAGTTTATTACCAAAGAGGCCATTGGATGGTAACAGTGCACATACTGCTAGAGAAACAGATGAGGTGAGCTGATCATTTTTCTGAATTCTATCTGAACGATTTTCCTATTCAGATTCCTCATTTCTTGAACTTGGTATACTTTTTGGGAAACTTCCCTGGCAGATGGAAGAAAACTGTGCCATGTGACGCTCAGAAAAGCAATCATCAGAAAGACAGAGAGCAGGAGGGGGCAGTTGAGCTGTGTTCCAGAATATTTGAACTTGTGATCCAGAATATTTTTGTAAATGGGAAGTATTGTGTTTGTAATTCTAAACTATTGCCCCTGGAAGAGAAAAGCAACATTAGAGAAGCATATTTTCATAAAGCTGAATTGGCCAAACAGTTTTTCCCTTACTGTAGGGATTAGAGAAGATGTCGTTTGGCGTGATAGTGGCCACTATTGTCTTACAAATCTTGTGTAAATTGACAGATGAGTGAGTCTGACCTGATGCTGGGAAAAAAACCCCAACAAACCAGCTGACCTTGTAAAAGCCCCAAAGAGCAGAAGAAATGATGTTTTGCCTGCAGGGCTCATTAATTAGTTGAATTTCTCATCTAATCCTTCTGGGTCAGCTGTGTTGCTTAGTCTACTCCAGAAGGGACAGGCTTGTAGAAACCATCCTGACAGGTATCTTCAAGATGCAACACACAGGCATAAACTGTGTATGCATTCAGCAAGGTAAATGCTCCAACTTCTGTCCTTGCATGTTAATGAAGGGGTAGAAGGCTTATTTTCATTTGGATAGTTACAGCCTTTTAGATCATCTTATTTGAGATTAAAATAAATTTTGGACCAATCTGTGAAAAAATGTTTCACTTAGTTTCTTTTCTTTAGTCAGCTACCAGCTCTTGCTCCCACCTGTACTAATTGTCGTTTTAATAAATTGACAAAAACAAGTAGTTCCAACAATGTAGTAGTGTGTGATAGCTCATAGTATCTCTGACACCACAGTCTAGAAAGACGTTTTAAAATACTGACATATTAGTAGCAGTTATTTAATTCTGTCCTATGTTTTGTTTTGATCACAGCAAGTGTAAGAACTGCTCTGCACTGCACCCTATTCCCATGCCTTGTGTGAAGTTTGCTCGTGTGCCTGTGCAGTTGAAGGTAAAGGTGATCTGTCACCTTGACAGAGTTTGAGGGATCTGCAGTGCTCTAGGATGTGCGATTCCAGGACAATGCCAGCTTCGTGCCTTCTCGGCAATAAAGCCATTCTTGGTGCTAAGGACAATAAAAGTTGGCTGTTCCCTTATGAGCATTTGAAGAGGCAGAATGCAGCACTCCAGCCTCTTGCTCCAACTCATGCAAAGGCAACAAGCACAGAAGCTTTTGGTGCATCAGTATTAGTAAAATTTAAAACAATGGGCTGCTTTAAGGATCTTTGGGTTTCCTTTGAATCCAAGTAAGTGCTCTGCCTTCCCCACTGTCTCTGTGCTTAACTGCCTTGTTTTTTGGCAATAGTAATATCATTTTGTGTTAACGTGATGATATTCATGCCTGTAAATCTTCAAAATTGTGTGAGTGAGAAAAAAAGATAGAGAATCACTACTCATTGCAACCACCTCTAGGGAGAAATTCAGCATTTGTTCAACAGCAAAGAATAAACTTTGGAAGTTCAGGACAATTAAAGTATAAGGCAGCAGTTTAAAATTCTGTGTGCTATGTAAAAGCATAATCTGCTTTAGGATATACTATTTGGGACAAAAAGAGGGACGGTCTACCGACTCGCTTTCCTTGCTTGCTACCCCGGATTACTTCTGTGTATACAAATTAACATGTGGATAACCCCCTTCACTATGAAGTTTCTTGTACTTGAGATTGAGGCCGTTTTTGTTACCTACCCTGAGTATTTGAGAGCAAGAGAGGGACAAGAAGGCAGATACAATGTGTAAGTGCATGTATGTATATATATATATATACATATAAAATGTAAAGCCAGACTAAAGCCAAAGTGTCTACAGAACCGTGTCACTGTAATTTTTTTTCCTTGCTGTTTAAAGCCCTAGCCTGTATTATAGCTGGCTTAAGTCCTGTCATAACACAAGTTTGATCTGGAGGTTTCAGCTTGTGCGGGTTTTTTCGTGTCATTTCTAACTTTTAGATCAGACGATATTAATTTTGAAGGAATTAGCTGGAAATTTCCTCGTAGTGCAATGAAATGGCAATGAAATAGCCAGCCTAGCTGCTAAAGGTTTTCTAATGAAAACTGGGGTGAGATGAAATTTCCCTGATAAAAGGCTCTATAGGTTTCATCTGCTGTATTAAATACCAGCCTAAAAGGGACGGCGGGAGTCACAAATGGTTGACTAGATATTATCTACTTTTACATTCCAGGGACACTCCTTTGCGCTCCAAACAAAGCCTGAAAATCCAGAGGGTTCGGGCTGTTTTCTTCCTTGAGGCTGGCGAGCTCCTTCAAAGTCTCGATGGCTTTTCCTTGTAATTTATTGTCATTCTCCGGGCCGGCTCCTTTTGGGATGCCGTGCGAGGGTGTCGCAGGCCGTGGCGTGGCCAGGTGTTGGTGTGACCGCCATCCCCCCAGGGCCGGGGGACGGGGGGGGCGCCAGGAGGTGCTGAGTGCTGAATGTTAAGCTCGTTCCTTTGTATGGCTCAGAAAATCTCTGTTGTCCGGAATTGTACAGATAAGGCCAGGCCCATTTGCTTCATTGTCAGGCAATGTAGCTGAATAGAAATGCAAATGTGACATAAGGGGACTGCGCTGGGGAGGCGTTTGCTGTTACTCCTCTAACAGTGCTCCTGGCTGTTGGAAAATTCCTGCAGAATCCGAGGGGTATGGGGGGAGCAGGTTTTTTTTTTCTTTTTCTTTTTCTTTTTTTTTTTTCCTTTATTTTCCTTTTTTTTTTTTTTTTTTAATAATTACCTATAGGTTCTAGGGAAGAGTCTCCTAAAGAAAATGCCTCTCCCTTGCAGATGCTTTTATTTTTATGCAGTGGAACGGCTCGGTTTTAACTCCCTTATCAAGAACTGCATGCACTGCCCAGACTAAATTGGGAGCATCTCCACACTGTTTGACAAATAGATTTTTTGTAAACTGATTTAGCCTTTTCATTGTTTGCATTTCATTATATAGCAGACTTCATGTCACAAAATCGGTATTCATTCAAAATAGAGAATTTAGAGATAGGACTGTAGCCAGATAAAAAAATATTGCACAGCTCAGGTCTATTAACCATAGAATAATAGCAAGTCAGTGATCCAAGGGGTAGTTCTTCTGCAGGGAAGGGCTAACATAACGGAGGTCAGGAGTCAGACCTCAGGACTTCAAATGTGGCTGTCACCAGATTCACAAGTAAATCTACTGGGAAAACAGGGAGAATGAAGGGACCTTGCAGGATAAGGAGAGAGAAAGGCAGCCCAGCTCTTTCATCTTAAATCTGAGCCTTCTCAGTGGATGAAGAATAAAAGTCTGATTTGCTTAAGTGCTTCACTTTATTCAAAAACTCCAAGTTGCATCTTCCGAAGCATGATTCAAGGATCTAACTCAATCAGATTTAGAGAATTTATTTAGAAAAATAACACTAAAAGAGAGCCTATTCTTGTTTTTCTGCCAAATTCATTATTGAATAAAAGACTGTTAGCATTCTGAAAATATGTGTACTAAATGCAAACAGTGCAAAAGAATGCAGATACGGCCTTTAATAGCACTGGAGAAGTTTATGCTAATACCTTGGGGGCAGATAATCTGAAGTTGGAGTAAACGGGTCAGTAGGAAGACTGAGTTGCAACTTTTCCTTTTGATATTTTATGTTTTAAAGCCTTTCCACATTTTTAAGCCTATTGTTTCCTTGACAATAATAGAGAAATTCTTATCTGTCTCTTAACAGTCATATTGTAATGGTTGTATGCAGAAATTGCTTTAGATTTTCTTGCTGTAACAGCTCCCTGGCATTATCCTCCAGCTTATAAACTGCAGCTGCTTTGGACATAGTCCTGGAAGGGTTCAAGGCAGGTAACAGCAAGGGTGTTCCCCAGGATATCAGTATTTCATTGGGTGGTGTTGTTTGAACTCAGGCTCAGATAAATTGTAACCACATTATTCTGGGTTATCTGGTCAGTAAAGATACTGCATTATGGCACTAGTGTTAGATCTGTTCTCTAGATGCACAAAAATGGATGTACTTTCAGGAATTAGGTAACCAGGAATGTGTTATACTTTGTTAAGGCATTGCAGGTAATCGGGAATCTGTTCTGCAGTGCCAAAGTATTGAGTGGGGGGTGTGTGCTGCTCGAGTCAACATGCATTTGTTTGAGAAAAGAATGTAAAATCAGACTGTCAACTAGAAGCTCTGTAAGCTTGGAGGGACAAAATTAATAGAGTGGTTTTTAACTAGAATGAAAGATGGAGACACTCACTTCTGTATGCATGTGTTGGTTCAGCTTACTTTCTTGCCACCTCTTTTTTGTGTGTGAAGATGCATAGGTAACCAGGAGCCTATAATATAATACATTTCCATGTGGTTTGTGTAGGTATAGGCACACACACAGACATATACCTGCAGTAATTGAACCAAATTGTTTGTGATACAAGTGTCAGAAGTGCAGCAAGTCTAAAGGCTGTATTTTCTGGATCCATTCACACCTTGAGTGACTGCTTTAGCAACGAAATATTGACTGGATCTGCTTAAAAGTCATACTGCTATTTTATTGCTTTATTCAGCATAATCAGAATTAAATGATTATCATTCTTACTTTTCCTTTTTTTATCTGTGGAAGAAAGACATTTATGTCATAGGCAAGTTAAACTTGATTTCTGGAAATGTAACACCTGAAACAGGGGCAGAGCTGGTGGGAGGAATAAACAGCCTAATATGAAAATGGAAGTTTGCATGTTTCTTTAAAAATAAGCTATAAATTCAAATTTGCAAGTAAATTAATAAAGCTGAAAGAGCACGTGCATAGTGTTTACACCTTAACTATTATATGTGGAGCTAAAATCTATTGATTTGAGATTGAATAATTGAACAGGGCTAACTGTCTGGTCAATAGAATGAAGCTGCTATAGGACAGAAACAGAGTTGATAATAGGCGGCTTCAGCTGCAGAAGGATGTCATTATGATTATATGCTGTCATTTGAACATACATACTAATAGAGCCAGAAAAAAAGGTTTTCATTGTATTAATGTAATGTAACACAGGTATTTTTGTTAAAAGTGTGGCTCTTCAGTATTGTATTAATGACATTAGTGCTTCCTTAAATGTTAGTGTACAAGTCTACTGGAGATAGCAGGATGCTGCACTTGTGTTGGTGTGCACTGCCATCTTCTTGGTGGGCTTTCTAAACCTCCCACCCACCCCTAAGGGGAAAGGAATACAGCAGTGGTCAGCAGCATCTCAGTGCACCCTGCCACATCAGGCCTTGGGCTTTCAGGGGGCTGGAGCTGAAGGGCCTGGGAAAAAAGCAATTGGTGGTGAATTCCACTTTTCTTTCAACTCCTGGAACCACACAGTTACCATCTGGAAGCTGTATATCCATGATAACCCATCTCTTAAGTCTCTTCATCTTAATGGAGGGGAGAAGTACAAGGAGTTCTTAATGTCTTCCTGTGCCCACAAGTAAGTGTTCAAGAAATAATCTAACTTGGAGTCTAAATATGCCTCTAAACAAAGTGTACATTTTTGAATGCTCAGTCATTCAGCTGATACAGGCTTTAAAAAAGGCATGTATACTGAAACAAAAATCAGTGTTCTGTTACTACAGGGAAAGGACAGGGTTCAGTGGCCTTCATGGAAGCCTCTACCTATTTTAGATCTGGGTGTCTAGAGACAAGGGTAGCTATTACTTTATGGGAGCAAGGATTTGTTTACTCTTGAGCATCTGAACTCAGCCTTTGTTACCACTGGTTTCAGAGCTGTTAATTTCCCATGGTGAAAGCTCTTTTCGCCAGCACAATCAGGTTATCCTGAGCTGAGGACGTTTCACTAGTCTCATTTGTCTTCAGTGTTAATTCTGTGCCAAATTCTTGCTTCCTAGGTCAGTGAAATGTTAGAAGAGAGAGAATCTCACCTCGATCTTGGAGAGAACAGTTACAGGCTGCTTTATTATATTGAATTGTTCCTTAACAGTTATGGATAACAGGACAACCATGTCTAAAGTCCCTACTTGACAAACAGGCTGGGGGTTTGTGATTTTCAGTACTTAAAATAGATGCTTTCCTGAGGTTGGTGTTTATTGTAGCTAATGTGTGCTTAAATTAGCATTCCTTGCACCTTTAAAAAGTGCAACCCTTTTAATCCATTGTTTTAAAAAGCATGCATTAGATGTCAGAGAACATAAAGACAGCATGTAGAGATAACCCTGATGTAAGTGATAGTTCCAGTCGTCTAGTGTATGGATAAAAGATTTCCAAGGCTTATGTTACTTGGCAGTTCAACATGATCTAGCTGTTTGTTAATCAGAGAACACGTGAAGAACAAAGGATGGAGAACAAAAATGTTGAAAAAAAGTGTTGTATAGCTAGAAGATGTACAGTGGGACAAGTAATGGGAAGGTAGGATTGGATAAAGCAGTCATGGAAACAATGAGCCATAAGAGGGCAAAATTTGTTTCACTTTGTTTCTCGTGACTTGAGTTTGTTGGTAAAGGGGATAACATTTTGTATTCAGGCAGAGAGCATGTTCTGTAAATCTCTTCAGTTACCCGTTCCCTGGGTGTCGCAATAGATTAAGTCGCTGTGTGATGATATGACACCGCCATCACTCGTCTTCCTGGGATATTGCTGGAGGCAACAACAAACCTGTGTCTTTGGCACATGTGAAGGAATTTAGTGCTTGAGGGGTTAAATTACACAGGCTCCCCTGTGGATCAGCTTATGCTTGGACAGTAATAATAGCAATAACATTAATAATAAAAATGCCAGAGCGAAGGGAGCGGAGGGGGAGCAGGAGGCAGAGGAGTGATGGAAGAGGGGCCGGGGGTGCCGGGGTGGGCAGGCAGGCTGGAGGGAGCGCTCTGGACCGCAGGTGTCCCGGCCCCACGTCAGATGTCGTAGGAGCCTCTGCGACATGGACATGCACAAATAGACGGCACAAAAGCTTTGAGGGTGGTTGGTGGCTCTGTGCATGTCTGCGCGCTCGCTCCGAGCCATGATATCCTAGGGCAGTGTAACAAGCAATTCATGTCAGCTCACGGTGAAGATTATTGGTGTTTTCACTGGGGAAATATTTACGCTCCGTCTTCTTCTACTATTTTTAGCGTTTTGAGCTTGCAGCCAGGTAGGAGGGCAGGTGGGGGAGTGGGGAGAGACCCATTGAGGGACCTGTCTCATCCCTCAATTAGATGGAGCTAAACCCCTAATCTTGCTTAGGAATAGCTGCTGATGCTAAGTTTTCTTCTTTCCCTTCTGGTTTAGTGGGATATTACATTTCACTGCAGTATAGGTGATAGAATGGGATGTCAACCGGTATGTTTTGATTCTAATAGAAAGCATAAATACATTTTAAAGAAGGCACTTTACATAGGTGAGGCCTCCAAAAAAAAAAGAACCAAAAACCACACCACCAAAAGGTAATATAAGTGCAGAATGAATTGTTGGGTTTTTAGGTTTGCCTTTTTCTTTTTTAAATTCCGGGATAGAAAAGCCATCACAGTAAAAGACAGCCATTTATTGCATTGCTGGGGGGGGGGGAACCAAAACAAAACAGAAAACAACAAACAAAAAGAGAGATCTGAATTTGTTCTCTTTCAGATTTGTTGTTTATCGTAGTAATCCTTCTAGTGAAAGGGGCTAATTTACTCTTTCTATAGGAATATTTTAAGTATGATTATCATAATATCACAGCTGCTGAAAAGGTCTAAAATAGGGCATTGACCTTGAACGTGTTCCTGCGTTTAGTATGTGGTGCTTAACATTCAAGAAACAATACAACTGCAACTCATTTATTAATGTATAATCTCAAAATGTTAACTCTTGCTCTGTAAAAACATGCCACAAGGATTGTAGAAAGCTTGCAGTATCCCATGAAGTACATGTGGTATTTTATCAGTGTAAATATGTATAAGATTTTCAAGATTTCTGCTGGGAATACTCCATAACTAAAGTAAGTTTTCCCTTCGGTACTGCACTAGTTTATGATTTAATTTTTACTGACATTCCACCAGTCATATTATTAGCTTCACAAAATGAAAGTGAAATAATCCTGTATTAATTAAACAGAGCAACTGAATTCCCTCAGTCATCTTATCCTTGGCTGTCTGAGACAGTAATGTACTTCAGTTTCTCTGAAGAAACTTCCACTAAAAAAAGAGCTTGGGGTAATAGTGAGATATCCATATTGAAGTGTGTGCCTGAATTATCTTTAGGGAGGAGACCTTTTTTGGTGGGTGACAGGCAATGTGCATGCGGCTTCCTTCTTATGGTGTTTTTTTTTCTTTTTTTTTTTTCTTTTTTTCCTTTCTTTCATTTTGTCAGAGGCTTTGGAAAAGGTGTTTCGTCAAGAGAATATTTATTTATAGCAGTGTGAACAGATTCTATTCTGTACCAGTAAAAGCAGTCATTTAAATACCCATGCCCTTGAAAATAAAACAAGGAGAAAATATGGAGTATTTATTTGAGACCAGATAAATTGAATGTAGTTCAGTAACATGGTAAGGCAATTGCTGTTATTTCACAGAGACATTTTTTATGTGCTGGGACTGAATGTAGCAGCTAAAGCTAAAAGCCTTGCTCCATGTATTTGTGAACACACTGTGGAAAAGTTCTAAGGAGCATCAGAGATTGTGTTGTGTGAGCTTTTCCCCCTAAGATCAAAACAAAGAGTAATTAATGCTAAATACAGACTGAAGAGGCAGATGGCTTTCAAGTAATAACTTGATAGCATTTGTCCAACTATGTACAAACAGGTGAGCAGAATTTGGAACTTTTGAGGTGTTAGCTTTTTTAATTCATTAGCAGCATATCCAGGGGTGCACCAAGTGCCTTCCAGTGAGAAGCACAAAAGAGGAGCTGTCAGTGGCAGTACTAATGTTAATGTCACTGTAGCACTGAGTGAGATCACATCTGAGTTGTGTTTCTTTAAGGAGTGGTTGTGAATAAAGAGAAGATCACATATGTGATGACACTTCAGTATTTATTTCAAACTCTTAACAATATGGTATTTTCCAGCTGGACATTGAATAAGCCTCCATGGTGTATTGCAAATCTTTATCTAAAGTATGCTTATTCCCAAATAAATCCTCAGCAGCTACCAGACTTTCCTATTCTTGCAGCTTCCCTGCTGGCTTGAGCTTGTTTCTCCTTTTGGTAAATACACATTTGACACAGAGCACTGTGAGGTTTCTGTGAAGTGCCACTGAACCTCACTTCAGCTGCCTTGAGGTGGGTGTGCTTTAAGAATATGGCTCTTCTGATGCCTTGAAATGTCTGTAGTATTTAGATGTGAAGTTGCATAAAGATGTACTGTTTGGCACACAGGAAAAATTAGATTCACAGAGAGACATGGAAATGTAGGTGCTGCTCAGCAATGCCCCTTGACTGGAACAGGCACTCCTGACAATTTTTTCTTTCCCCTCTCTTGATTCCATTAGCACTGTTTTGTATAGACTCCTTGTGGTAAGATTTTGCACTGTACATTTTGATAAGTTGTTCTTATTGTGTATTTCCTGATAAAATTCAGTAAACTGCTACCTGGATTGCCTTCTTCCCCCCCCCCCCCCCCCCACTACTTCTGGCTACTGCTTTTATTTATTTCTACAGAAGGGCTTAAAATGAAGCTACAGTTAGCCTCAGTTTATTTGCTGCAGTAATCTTTCTTATATTTTTTTCCACTCTCCCCAAACTGATCTGTAACTGTGAAACCCAAGTTCAAGAATGTAGCTGGAATTCCAGGCCCCAGTCTGGTGGAGGTGACACTTTCAGTCCCTGAGGGAAGAAGCCAACTGCTTTGTTTATCAACATGCAAAGTGCAGCACAGTATTTCTGGTTCTCCAAGAGGCAGCACTAGCAGGGCAGAGAGCTGCTTGCTTGGATGAAAGATGCTCGATAGAAAACTGGTGATGGCTCACAGGGGCAGAGGAAAAATGCATTATTTGGGGGTGCAGAGGAGGGTGAGGGACAGCAAGGTATTTGAAATTATGGGAATGTGAAAACGAGGGCTTACAGGAAGACAGACCATGACAGAAGGAGAGACCATCGTGCTTCAGCCTCTGAATATAAAATCTAAGGACATAATGAACAAAAGTAGGAATGAAGCTAACCTGTGCTTCGGTAAGTTTCACAATGGATTAGCTGTCAGATGTTCAGGAGGGCGTATTCCAACAAATGTAATACAGAAAAGTGACCATATCAAATCACACATGTACAGGGAATAATTTATGGCTGATATTTATAAAAGAAAAAGACATATACATGCAAGGATTTAAAAGCATTTTGGAATTAAAAATACTGAAAAATAGACATTTAGGGTATAAATCTATAAACAGACATAGTCTTATATACTTATTAATCTATACACAGAGATACTCAGTACAAACAATATATTTGTATTTGTGTTTTGCCCATGTGCACATGTAAATCAGTTTGTAGGAACTGCATTTTGAGTTTATATTGTCATACAGATAACTATACATAAAGACATCCTATTCCAGTTCTGATTTGATTCCAAAATCTACATTTATCAAATTGTTACTTAAAGAGGATGTTCTAACAGAGTAACATGATTTAATGCCTCCTGTTTTAAAATTTGGTAAAACTGATTTTTTTGTCCCTGATGTTTCTACAGAGTACTTAAATTTTACTCTACATTTCAGAGCTTTTTAATTCACTGCTCACAAGTAAATTTACATCTTAATTACAGAGTTCACATTTAACAATATAGACAGCATAATGCTACTGGTAATTAAGCTTTTACTACCTGCTTTTGTACAGTAGTTTGAGCTGTAGTTTTGCTGTCTGAGTTCTGATTCCTAAAATTGCAGGTATTTATACCAGGTTTGTAGGAAGCAGGCCCAGTTTTCACATAAGGTGAAATACAGAATGCTGGAATCTCTTAGCTGTAAGCATACACAAGCGTGTCTGTTGAACCTATATATGTTGGGATTTGGTTTTGTTGCTGTATATTTTTTTGTAAAATGCTGTGAGACACATCTGGAGAGGGCATTTCTGTGAATAGTATTACTGCATTCTGAGGGTTCACAGTGATTTGTTTTGATCTAAAACACTGCCATTTGCATCATGTTAGGACTCCAGTCACAAAAGATTTTGTAAGAGTTAAGCTGCATTCTAAGAAATTATTGTCTTTCCAGTGTCGGTTTGGCTTTTTTCTGGACAGAAACAGCCTGCATCTGTTTTCACTGGTGGGGACAGAAACGCTTTGAACCTGGAAAATACGTATGGTGCCTTAATTGGAATGTTAAGTAAAGGTGGGAGCTTTTGAGAAAAAAAGATTTATCCCATATTCATTACTGATACTTTCAAAACAGGATATGTGCATGTGTTTCAGGGCAAACAGTGTCTCTAATGTCCCTAAACCTGAGTACATTCTTTGTGCTGGAACAAGTTTAATCAGGAATCTTTCATACGCCGGAGAACAACTCTGAGCTGGCTGTAAGCAGTGCTTTGCTGGAACCTGGCTTGGTGATGTTTATGCAGGCATGCCTACAGGGATATGTGTTTATTGCCCTTTTAGTTCAGCCAAACTTACTTTACAGAAAACCCAAAGCCCCAAACACTGTAGAGGTCTAGGCACCCTCCCAGATTTACCACTGCAGAGCTGCTCCAGTGCAGCCCTTATCTCATTAAAATGAGGCAGGCTGAGTTGGTCCACTCTAATCCCTGCACACTAACAGAGGAAATTGATCAGTTCGGGATCTTTTCTTTCTCATTTCTAAATATACACATCTAAACATACAAATACTCGTAGAGGGCCATATGCTTTATATATTTATATTTAAATAGACACACGCCCCCGTGTTGTATAGGAACACGCGTACCTGTATTCGCTCCCAGCTGCACCCATAATGCTAAGGACTGGATTTGTGCTCGTTTCGTAAGGAATTTCTTTCAACTAGGTAGAAAAGGAAACTTTGAATTTTAAATAGGAAATTATATATCTCTATATTAGATAGTTGTGTAATTTTTATGTTTTTATGTATAATATCACATATTCATAGTCAAATTCCAGCCCGTTCCCCCTCCCCTTTCCCCCCAAAAGCAACTCGCACGACAATGAAAAGTTGAGTTACCCAGAGGCTTCGGCAGGCCGCGCTTGGCGTTATAATTATTTGTTTTTCCCCGGTGCCGAGCAGTTCCAAAGGTTAGGGAAGCGGCGTTCGGGAGAGCGCGCCGGGAGCCGAGCGCGGCTGCCGCCACAGCCAAACGCCACGGCCGGCAGCGGCGGCGGCGCAAACTTCATCCTCTACCTTTGCGCGCAGTCCTTAACCGGGAGCCTGCCAAGGTACCTGCCGAAGTTGGGGCCGGGCGGCAAGGGAAGGGAAGGAGGGGACGGCGGGAAGCGGAGCGGGCAGCCCCGGCCGGCCGGGCGGTCGGTGGGTCGGTCCGGCGGCGCGGGCACGTCCGCGGGCTCTGCCCCGGCCGCCGCCGCCGCCTCAGGCCGCTCCCCCGTCCCCACCCTCTACCTGCCGCGCGCCCCGCGCGCCGGGCCGCCCCGGCGCCCCTGGCGCCTGATTGGCCGCGGCCGCACCAATCGGCCGTCCCCCCGGGCCGGGGGGATGCATATGTACAGCCCTGCTGCATATTCATGAGCTCCGCGCGGGGCTTTAAGTCCTTGATTAGGCGCGCGGGCGAGCTTTTGGTCCCCGCCCGCCGCCGCTGCCGCCGCCGCGCCCGGAGCGCGCCCGTGCCAAGTGCGCGGCGCTCGGCCACGGAAACTTTGCTTTCACCGCGGGGGCGCACGGAGGATGGTCGCCGGGCGCACATGGATTCGGTAGAACTTTGCCTGCCGGAGCCGCTCTCCCTGCACTACGAGGAAGAGTAGGTACCGCTCCCCGCCCCCACCCCACCGCCGCACGCCGCCTGCCCCAAACATGACAGGCGCCTAAGACGCCGCTGCAGGTAACGCTGCGCCGCGGCCGCGGGCGGGAGCCGGCCCGGGGCGCTGCGCGGCCGCTGCGCGCCGTGGGGGGGCCCGGGCGGGATGCGCCCGGCGGGAGCGGCGCTGGCGGCGGGCGATCCCCGGCCCCGCGGCCGCCCCGGCGCTCGCCGTCTGACAGGTGCGCCGGCGGAGAGGCGGCGGCGGGCGGGAGGGCGCCGGCCGGGAGCCGCCGCCGGCGCGGTGCCCGGCGCAGTGGCGGCCGCCGGTGCGGTGCGGTGCGAGCGCCCTGCCGGGGGGCGCCGCTCCGGACCCGCGGCGGCAGCGGCCGGGGAGGCGGCGTGGGGCACTTGGCGGGTCCGCGGCGCACGGCGTGTCCCTCCCCGCGGCTGCTGCTCCCTACAAAGGTGGCCGAACACACTTTTTGAGGAGCCGCAGTTCTTGGCTGGCACTTCTCAGCTACCTGGCGGAGTGACTCCGGCGGAAAGCCTGGCGCCCAAACAGAACCGGGCGCTCTGGGGCTGAGGAGCGGCTCCCGAACTTGATTTCAGCCAGCCGCCGGGATTAAATATTAGTATATCACGGGAGCTGTCACCGGTTCATTTTTCTCCTTGTCGAGCCACTTACGTCGCCGTGCCCCGTGTTAGGCCGGCAGTGACAGACGGGAGCGCCGAGGAGAAGCCCCGGCCGGCAGCCAGCATCGCCCCCGCCGCGGCCGCCGAGAGGCTGCTCCGGAGGTGACAGTGTACTATAGGTGGATGCCCACTAGCTGTCCTTACTGCCTGCACACTGACTGCATGGCTGCTGGTAATTAAGCCAGGCATGAAAAGTGAATTGCCGTGATCGCATGTTAGGGAAAATAAGATGGGAAGTAACAAATAGCCTGGCTCGCAGGAGTGCAGTTTGGGAAGGGGACGCGGGGAAAACCCGCTGTAGTGTTTTGGGGGGTAAAGAACAGCAAATAAACAGAGGTAGGGTGCCCTCTCAGCTATGCCGTATAGGTCAGTGCACTGTATGTATATAATGTAAGATAGCTTCATAATATAAGAATACACTTTCCACAGCTTTTACTAACAATGACACGTTTTTCATAAAATACATAAAAAGAGAATAAGTTGAGTATTTTATGGTTGTGGAGGTTTTTTTTGGGTTGCCTTTTTTTTTTTTTTTTGGTGGATGTTTTAACCCCCCCCACCCCCCCAAAGCAGCTTTCTTGAATTTACCTTCTTACAGCTAATTTGAATGATTAGTTTAGATAAGCCTCTTAGAGTAGATGCATTTAAATGAAATCGGGGCACATGTCTTTTTGGCTCCGGTGCAAGATTCAAACTAATTTTTTTCTTCCTCTGACTCAATTAAAAGTCATCTCAAAACACTCCTAATATATTGTCTGAGTGCAGGGCTGGAGGCATGTGGGATTGAGTGGACACAGAGGAAGAATTAACATTCAGAAACATATCTGCTTCTCCATCTCAATTAATAAACACCAGAGTTTTGCATGTTATTAATATCCGTAATAACTGGGATTTAACTACATACTGTAACATGCATGTGCACATGTAAGCATAAGGACATACATGTAGGAGTTTCTGCAGCTCTTATGGATGAGGGTAGAGAGGATTCGAGCTAGAAATTATCCGAACATTTTGGGAGTGCGCAGATATCTGTCTGACCATCACTAGGTATGCTTTGATTTTAAGGCAGAGCTTGTTAAAGAATGCAATAACTTAAAGCCAGCTGCAGTCTTAGCTTTTTGCTCTTTCAGCAATAACAATAGCACTAATACTTACTAATAGTTAATAAGCTAACAGATGCAATAAATATATCTGCTCATTTTGACATATGTGTCAGTTTAATAATTTTAAATGAATCACTGCGTTCATAACGGGAAATCTCCTTCAACCTCTGATTAAAATGTAACATTGACTAAAGGATTATAGAGCGGACTTAATTTTACCGACTGTTTTAACAGTTGTCACAGCTGTTGGAAGAAGGAAAGGCAATTGAAACACTCAAAAAAGCCAGGGGGTAGGGAGGGGAGAGAACAGAAGTAGTTTAGTAAATTTAAACACGGTCTCTGAATGCCAAACATAGAAAATTGGGGAGATTTGTAACTCCAGAAAGCTTCTGTGCGCTGTGTATGTTTTGAGGCTCACTGTGTTTCATTCATTTGAGCACGTAGCTGCTTTCCCAGTTTCTCCGTTTAAAAGTGTGCAATAATGTTTATATGTGAAACAAATTCATCTGTTCCCGTGCATAGGTTTTCATTTTACAACAGAACCAATACGATACTCTGATGACAAGAAATAAAGGTGGCATAGAAGGGCTGTAATGTTTAAAAAGTGGACGTAGGTGTCACAGCATGTGAGTACTTAAGTGCAGTGGTGGCTGGTGTACATATTTTATATTTTTCTAACCATTTTCATGTTGCAATGTCGGAATGATCTGTGGAGTCACCCTGTGAGTCTGGCCGGGTCGTGTTTGTGTATGGATGAATATGAGCGTGTGTGTTACTCACATGTACATATATTTGTGTGTTTGCATGTGCACTAGGTAATTATGTGCTAAACATAAAAGAGTTTATGTCAGTTTCACTCTTTAAAATATTTTGGCATAGCCTGAAATTGCTGAAGAATTTTTTTTAGAAGTGTCTTTCATTCATAAGGGCAGGAAAGGGGCAGACTGAAGAACGCTTCTTTGTGAGGTGGGAAGCAGCACTTGATTCCGCTCCACGATTTCTCCAGGCTCTGAAGGTCTTTAACCTCGCCCGTTTGCCTTATTCGATAGCTTGTTGCAGTTGTTCCTGAGAAATGAAGCCCCAGGCTGGTGTCCCGGTGGGTACCCCGTGTGTGGGGTGGCACCGAGCCCCAGCCTGGGCTTTCCCTTGGGCAGCAGGCAGGCCTTGGTCCCTTCCTCCTTCCCCGTTCCGGTGGTAGGGCTTTGCTTTTTTGGTTCTGCTACACTGCTGGCAAGTTTTTGAATCCTGCAGGAAGTATAAAGGGTTTGTGCTGAAATGCCTGCCTGGCAGATTTTCCTTTACTGGGGCTTACCCCTCTTTTAGTGATGGGTGCTCATTTTAATGTGTTTATGGTTGTGTTCTTTTATTTACTGAGCCTGGTGCGTTACAGCGGTAATTAACCCATGTTATTAGCAAAGCCCTTGTGGATATCCATTAATTCTCTGGAATGGCTGATCATTTTTTCCATACTTTTTCCCCCTGTTTAACATTTAACATTTCCTACAAATTTCTTTTTGAACTGAGGCAGGTAGAAGGGCATCATCCCCATAGTTCCATAATAAAGAATAACTATTGTCTTAACAAACTGTTTTCAGAGATGCTAATGGGAAGCAAAACAACTGTGAGAATCTGTAGGGAACAATTTATTTAATTATTATTTTTCAAAACACATGCTTAATGATAAGAAAAGAGATAAGAATTTTCTTAGTCCTTTTTTTTTTTGTGTAGCTGCATTAGCTGTTGTGAATATTTTAACATTCATATTTTAATCAGATTTCAACTTAGTTAATAGCACTTTGGGCATTTAAAAAATATTGAGCCAGCAGAAAAATACTTGTGCTTGCACTGCTGAGAAAAGATAAGGGCCACCTCATTAGCCAACCCTACTTTTGCAATTAATTTCAAATACATGGTGCTATTCATCAAATAGAGAAGGTAACTTGTCTATGATAATATTTAACAATACTTGAAGCCCACTTTGCTTAGAGTAGCTAAAAAGTATGATATGTCTATTCTCACAGATATGTCAGTTCCACATGCTATGCTGCTATTTCTGTATGTTGCAAAGTTATGATAGAAAAATTGTGGTATAAAAGTATAATATATTCATGAATAAGTGACAAGATTATTCATTTTACAGAACTGTTTTTAAAGGACTGACCCTGGGCCTGCACAGAGGTTGCTTGCACCTCTGTGGAAGTATAAGTAAAAATGAAAAAAATGCTTATTTAACCTTTCAAGGAAGTATATAAAATAATTACTTTTTTGCTTAGAATAAGTAAAATGTATAGGAGAAGTAGGAAAAAAAATATGAAATAAATTCTTGCTCCTATTGAAGCCTGAAGTAGTCTCTGTCTGTAAGAGAAGCTTTGCTATGAATTCTTTTTCACAGCAAATTCATGGAGGGAAGAAACAATAAAATGTTGATCCGTTACAAGTGCATATGAGCCTCACGCTACCGAGCTCTCTAGAGGAAATCTGTGATTATGCTGGGCCAGTTTGTTCAGTTTTTATCTCTTTTACATCCACTGGCCTTGTATTAAATTGTCATTGTCCTAAAGCACATGAGAGAGAAATGAATTGCATTTCTCGACATGCTCTGACAGTGAAATATTTAGCCTCTCTGTCTCCAATCATACTCATATGTATGTTTGATAGTGCAGGGATGACACCAGCAGTCGCTGCAGCTTGACACTCCACTTATTACCCGTTCTTTTACATTTCGTGTATCGTCCTTTAGGCTCGACTTAGGGACTCATACGTGCACAGCCCTGTCTGTAGCAGCATGTACGTATGCGGTTTTGTTTTGTGCGTTTGCATTTTGTGTGAAATCTTCTGCCTGTGCACAGCAAGTTTTGTGTTCAAACACGTTTATATCCATGCCTCTGTGTGTGTTCCAGGTGTATAGCGTATTCCTTATGCAGTTTTGGCAATGTACATCTATTGTTGTGTGTTAGCCACAGACACATACACAGTAAGTATATATATATATATGCAGAGCTGTATAACTTCCCTCTGTGCAGTTGCTTGTCAAAAAGCAGCTGCCTTTATGTGGTTTTATGTGGCTTTTTTCTTATCCATGAGAAAAGAGCTGGCCAGCAATGTAAAGTATTTACACCTCATTTTGTAGTAGGTTCTCCATGTAATCTAGCAGGTTTTGTATTGTACTCACAGTTTTGCTTTTAAAAGATGCTGTATGTTTTTATAAAATTTTTCTCTTATGAGTAAATGAGAAGTCTAATATTTATTCACATTTCTCTAAGTTTTGGCTGTCAAACAGATTTATTTTTTCAGTTAAATATGTCCTTGGACGCACAGTTATATTTACATCTAAAGAATATAATTATTTTTAGGGGGAAAAGCCTCCTGGATGTGGTTGTTGATACACACCATGATGTCCTCAGACAAAAATATAAAACAGATATGCGGTTTTAATGCTCCTTAGTCCTCTCCAGAAGTACTGTAGTTGTGGGGTTTTTGTTTTCTTCTTTTGTTATGGTTCTGTTGTCCAGAATTGAAAATACTATTTTTACTATTTTACATTAAAGAAAAATGTTAAACTGAATTTGTATACTGCCATTTCAGATGGTACTGCTTAATTATTCTTTAAAGGACTTGGTATTGCTTTTTCAGTAGCACTTTGGAGAGTAGGTTCTATAGGATATTGCCTTTTGACTTCTGTGTCTTATGAAACAATTTCTGTATTTTCGGTGTAACAAAAGCTTTAAGTCTCTTGGGTTTGTTTACATAATACTGGTAATGTTTTTCAATTAATTTGTATTTCCTTCAAATGAAGAAGAGCTTTTCTCTTTGCTATTCTTTAAAATAACAGGTTTGCATCAAAGGGAATCTTATCTAATTTCCAATTATTTTCCTCTTTTAAGTAGCTTAGCTTTTAAATCAGAACGTCATTACCCATTTCTTCTAAAATTGAAATAAAATTCATTTTTTTCACTTCAGCTTCTTATGCTTGCTAGAAAAATGTTTATTAGCAGCCTAATGAAAGTTCGAGCAATAGAAGTACTTTTACAGAGTAAAAGACAAGCATATGCTGTTTTTCTGTACTGCTGAATGTCTTATTCTTACCATGGGGCACCAGCCTGAATTTTTATGACATCTAGGTGAAATTTTATTACTTGGGTCAAAATTATTTACAAGGCAAAGCAAAACAAACAAAAAAACCAGCCACAAAACTTAATATTTTGTGACGCTAATACAGAACCTTAAGTATGAAATTGGAGGTGGATCATCATACACTGTGGTAAGTTAGTATTGTGGGGTGTATGAAATAGAAGGCCTTGTCCTCAGTCTAATCAAGCCATTTATAATATCCTTCTACAGAATTGTGCACATTTATTTATATGATAGCCTGCTGAAATATGATTAGTTACCCCTATGCACACAAGAATAGTTGAAATATATCCTTTCGTCATACAATGAAAATCATATTCTCTTTTCCTGAGTAAAAACTCTTTGCAGCTTTGAGCTGCTGTCTTTATATGGGAGGGCAGATTCTCTTAAAGGGTTGTATTCTGAAACCAAACTTTAAGATACAGTGGTTAGACGTTTTTCAAGTTATTACTCTGTAGCTTCATATAGATGTCTCTTAGCACTCTGTGTGTCTTCATGTTGCTGTAAGTGGAAAAAAAACCCCTGCACATCTCCTTTTCATCATTTTGATTGGAACTACATACCATATGTAATGTGTTTTGGCAGCACTTACCTAGCCAAAGAAAACAAATTAATATTAGCCATGCTGAGGGGTGTCAGAAGTATCACAGATGTGTCGATTTAGCTTTGCTCCATCACACACTCTTCCCTTAAACAACTGGTCAAGCTGTCGCAAAATGTAGTGCTGGCTACAGTGAGATTCTAATAGGTGTGATCAGAGATTGATGGCTTTGGCAAGTTAGAATGAGAAGATGGTGTGGAGTTGCTGTTGCTTGTTTTGAATGGCCTCGGAAAAAAATCCTAACTCTAAACAAACAAAACAAGAAACAAAAATTTAAAAACGCTAAAAATTGTATTAAAAAATTTAAAGCCAGCCATATGTGCTTAGACACTCCCTGCCTCCCCAAAGCCAGCTAGATTGGAAACAATTTAAAGTCCTGTAGATGCTGGTGAGAGAAATGAAAAAGTCATATCTAAAATGAACGGCTAGCTTGTTCCTAAGCATTTCTGAAATTCCTTCCCATATAAAGGTGCCGGGATGGGTGGGGAGGAGGTGACTTGTTTTATTCAGTCTGTTCTTACCTATGATACTGCTATTCTTTTTCCCCTTTCTGCTCTGACTCTGGGTTTGCTTCTAGAGCTGTTTTTGGAAGAAACACTTTTTTCTGTCTCACACATGAATATTTCTAAGGAAATACAAACCAGGAAAATCTAGTAAAGACAGTAGTTAACTAAAAAGGGGAAATCGTACTCTTTTATGTATGCTTTGCAGAGTTGTACTGGCAGTTTGTATAGTTTTCCATATATTGAAAATGTCAGAGAATGAAGCAATTTTCTATGTATTCTTTATTTACTTTAATTTTTTTTCTATTTTTAAATTGGCTCTAGGATTTCATTCCTGTCTTTGTGAAGGATGAATGCCAGTGTCACTTTGTGTTTAAGTTGGTATTTTTTGCTTTAGGCGGACTGCGATATACTCGATTGGCAAGTATTAATGCTAAAATAGTTTTCAGAGGGATTAATTTCAGCAAGTATGTGAGGCTTTCTCCTGCACAACTATTTTTTCACTTTTAAGAGGGGGGAAAAAAAGGAAAATCATCAAGTTAAAAAAAGGTGCTAAAACTCACCTGCCATCTAAAGTATATTTAGAGTGCATTTCCAAAGCAAATGCTGATATATTGCTAGCAAAATTATCTTGGAAGAATGGTAAAATTCTTACATCAAAAAGTGGGGCTTTTCTTTTCACTCCTTACCATGATAATGCCCTGTGAATGCAAGTTTTTCTCTGCTGAACTATATTCACTTTGCCAGGGAATACTTTCACTGATGGGAATGTTCTCATGGCAGCCGCCGCCATGGTGGGACAGACGAGATGTTCCGAAGTGGCCACGTCTGCCACCAGCTGCTGCCCTCAGCACTAAAGGGGTGACACTGGGGTGTTGCCGAGGGACATCCAGGGACACCCCTCGCTCTCCTGGCAGGAGCCGCTCGGGCCCAGTTGGTGCTGGGGAATACGAAGGGCGCGGAGCGGCCACGGCAGGTGGCTGCCATCGGTGTGAGTGACACCTGTCCCATCCATCACCGGCCCGGTGTCACAGATGGACAAACAACCACGGGCCGCATTAGCCGGCGCTGCACACTTGGCTTAATTTGGCTCATTGTTCTCCCACACATCTCCAGGATGGCTGTTGTGCGCCGGGAGGCCGGGCAGAGGCGCGGGATGGGCTCAGGTGGTGGCGCGCGGCTGCCCTTGGTGCTCCATCAGAGTGCTGGGACAGGCTGTCACTGGGAGGGCGCGCTGGGAAGGAGCCTCCGCGCAGGGGCTGGAGCTCCAGATCCCAAGGAAGGCTGTAATTAATCAAAGAGCCGAAACTCAGGATTTCTCCTGGCGTTCCAGAAGTTTTCATTTAGCGAGCTGAGAGCTCACTATAGGTTAATGTTTAACTCTTCAAATGCTACGCTCGTCCTGGGAATACACTGTCACCCTGAGGAGAATGAAGGGGATCCTGTGCCTATTTCCTGCGGCAGGTGAAATCTTCAAAGCCACGGATGCCTCTTCTGAAGTAGTTGGTTTCTTATTATTCCTCAGGAGTTAGCACTGAAAATACTGTATCTGAGACACTGAATGAAAAGGAGAGTTACTGAGAGGCTTGTTTGGGGGAGAGTGGGGGATATTTTGTTTTGTTTTTGTGGTGTGTCTTTTAGTGCCAGGTGAAGGCTGGATCACGAGAAATCACTGTCTTGTTCTGGACAAAACCAGTACTTAAATGCCTTCAGACGCTGTAACCATTTTCCTTTCTTTCTTTCTTTCACTTTTTCACCCTTTGCAAATCAGACACAGTTCTTGGAGGATAGGAGAACAGAATAAACAAAAAAGCAAATAGAAATTTTTTTTCTACTGGTAAGGCCTGTGTCAGATCTGTTTTGAATGCATTTGAAACCTATTGCTTCCATGCTGCTTTCCAAATAGTACCAGATAAATGCCTGTGAAATATTGAGATAGAAGTGATCATTCTTCACAAAATTTTTCTCATATTTTCCCTCCCTATGTCCTTTTTGCGTTAAGCGTTATGGAGTGACTGTTTTTGTTGTAAGCTAATTCACTGCTGCTGGTTTAGTTATGACTAATGTCAAGCAGAAAACCTGTGTCGTGCCAGAAACAGGCTGCAGTGTGCTGAAGACACAGCTTATGTTTGATTGTGTGTAAATACAGTTAGTTAGTTGGGTTTATCTGATAGCCTGGCAGAAAGAGAGAGGAGCAGTACAAACTGTTTTCAGTAACTGTGCTGTTCATACACCTGATAAGATTGAGAGTGCTTTTGAACTACTGATATGCTTTGAATAAGAAAAGAATAATCACATCCATTGGCACCGGCTTATCAGGAATGAAGTAAAATGCCAGCACTTTTACATTAGCAAAAGTAAATGTTTTAGACACTTTGGGCCTTTTTTCCATTTAAATTAAATAGCAGGGTGCTTTTGAGTGTGCTGTAATGAATGGAAGGATTTATTACCTTGACAAAATTACAGGTGAGTGTGTTGAGAGAGGAGTCCTCGGCAACAATAACAGCTCTTTTGATAAGTGGCTACATCTATTCATGCTTTTGGTACAGAAATGCAGCAATTTTATATTTTCTTGCTTTGTGAAGTGCAGTGGCTAACTTACAATGTGCTGTTCTTCATAGTGTAAAATACTTGTGCTGTTTGTCATGTACTGGCAACACATTTAATATTTGACAGGTAACATGGCTGCTCATAAAATCATGCTTGATCATTGACTTGTGTGTCCGCTGCCTTCAGTTGCTGTGTATTTTCATGTTTGAAAAAGAATGTATTTCAGAGTATTTGCAGGGAAGGCAAGGTATGATTCATCATTAACTTACCCCAGCAGGCACGAAGCATGCTCAGATGCACTGTTATTTTCTCAAAGTTGGCTGATTTGTATTTTTGTACCCTTTATTTTTTAATTCTAGGTTCTTTTTCTTTCACATGCCTACAGTTAATTCTGGGATATTCAGATTTGACGAATGATAGTGCAAGAGCATATTTGATTGATTTTGGATTATTATTGATTACTGTCAATGAGATCACTGTGACACTTTGAAATCAATGATATGTGATTAAACCAAAGCTCCTCTGTTCTATACATTAGGTAGCAGTCGGGAATTTAGGAACTGAATGTTCACAAGCTATAAATTGAGGCAATGTTCGGATTTGAATACCCCTTTGTTTGGCATTTATTCACCAAAATATGTTTCTTAGGAAAGTTAGTTTTCCCGAGTGCAAGCTTTCAGTAAAAGAAAGGTCATTGATTTAAGGTTTATTAAATTTTAGCTAAAAACAACTGGCTCCATTTGGGTGTAAAATAATTTAAGTACTTACTGCAGGCAACCTTCATGCTTTAGAGCTGTTGCTCAAAGGTTTCATTCTTCTATGAAGATGTCAACTGTAAATATAAAAATGCATCACTGAAAATGTAATGGTTTAAAGATTCTAACTGAAATAAAAATTCCTGCCTGGGGAAAGCACTATAATCAAAATAAAGTAGTCTTAACTTTTTTTTTTCTTTTTCTCCTGCGGAGGCTGCACTTGAAAAGAGTGCTTCAAGGCAGCAGGTAGCAAGGTTGGTAGGGAATGCCAATCTTTATTTATTTATTTATATTCTCCCCCACAGATGATGATAGTCTATCTTTGGAATCAGCAATACACTTCAGCCACTAATACAGGCGATCTGTAAGCTGCTGCCACTGCCTCTGAAATGCAGTATCCTGGCATTTAAGTCAACTTTATAATCTGGCAAAAACCCTACTTGGCAATATTAAAATATAGCTTCTGAAGCACTTTTATTTCTGAAAGCTTTTTATGTCTTTTTGTATCTCTTTAGCATATATTAGATTTCTCAGGAGCAGTGGCCTGGATGTACACTTGATGGATGACGGGGGTGGGAATTCTTCCCCCCTGACCCCACTGCCTTCCCCCCCCCCCCCCAATTTTAAAAAAAGGTGTAATACTTGTGCATTAGGTAATGCTGGAACAGGAATACTGCAGATGCAGCTGTTTGACAAAATTAATGTGGGGCTTTTGTACCATTGTTAGGTAAGTTAGGAGAGATTTTCCAAGGGAAGAAGGACAGTCTGCTGCAGAGGTCTTGCTTGCATCTATTTGAAGAAATCTTTAGCTTCTACTGATAGTGGACTGATTCAAGGCTAAATGGAAAGAATGCCATTCATTTTAGCAGGTTTTGGATCAGTCTCTATAATGGATTTAAAAAAAATGAATGATTTGGTAGTATTTTAAAATCAATCAATCAAGAAGTGGAGCCTGTGTCCAAGGACTCACTGCCAGGATGTGACATTTGCACCAGTATAGAGTTGCCTAAGGGAGTGTGACCAGGAAATACTAAGATTACCCCATAATATTTTCTGTGTGAGCTTAAAAGCAGTGTTGGCATTATGCCATATCTTCAGCCTTGGGCTGCCTAAAGAGGAGGTAGAAATCCTTCAGATGGAGATGGTAAGACAAAGTGAGACTGACCCCTTTTTTTTTTTTTTTTGATTTTACATCTGAATTGCAAGAGAGGTTGAAATGCTGGATTTACATAAAGATTGATTTATCTTGGTTTGTTTCTGGTGATGAATTTGGGATGTAAAGCTGCAATGTGGAATACATATGTCTGTTTGATACATGTCACCTTTTTATATATATGCTGAAACACCCTGGTGTTCCTATGCAGATTTCAGAAATCACCAAGGGTCATTCAGCATGTCTTTGCCTATGGGATATAAAATAAATTTTAATGGCTGGAGAATTACCTTGTCTGGCCTCTAACCAACATTTTATTTATGAAAAGGTTTGTGTAGTGTTTAAGAGATATAGGAACTTGGCTTTTGGACAGAAAGCATTTTTCTCTTTGTAGAAAGAAATAGGCCAAGGTGGCATAACAGGATAAAGGAAACAGTTTGCTCTCCAAACAATATCTCCAATATTGTTTATGTTTTTTGAGTCATATAAAGAGTACCATGAAGTGGGCGTGAAAGTACCATGTACTGCCCTCCATTTTAGGGACTTTTCTAGTGCAAAAAGATTTCTGTTTTCATTTGGTTTGCTTCTCTTGAGTTTCTTATTCTCCTTGGCTATAAATGCTTTGTAATTTCAGACTTCTTCCTTTAATCCATTTTTGTCTTGGATAAAGCATTCCATTTTCTGTACAAAAGAAGCCATAGGTATGACTTTGTGGCCTTCTTTCTTTTTTAATGCTTGTGTGTAGATTGCTGTTGTGATTAAGAAACAAAACCTGATTTCTACAACAGTAACATCTTGAATTTCATGTGAAAATACGTTGAAGGAAATTTTGGTTTTTTTTTTTTTTTGAATCTGCAAAAGCCTGTTCCTGTAAAGGTTCACAAAAGGATGCATTATCAGCATTCAGCACTTCTGTTAGAGCAAAGCCTATTATTTCATTAGGCACAAAGGAAAAGGTGAATTACACCTACACAGCACATATTTATAAAGGTTGTGTCCATGACATTTGTCTCTAAGATTTGCTGTCTGGAGAAGAACTCCTAGAAAAGCTAGGCATGAGGACTAAATGTAAGCATGCCCACTTGATCACGGGTTTTAAATTTGAACAGTTGGGATTAGTGGAGTAAGGAAGAGGAAGCAGGAGTGTCAGGTCTTTCTTGCCTTTTACAGTTTTTGCACAGCAGTTGGGTTTTTGTTTCCACTTTAGTGATAAGTTTTTTGTTGGAGCTGGTGAGGATTGTCCGGGAGCGGCACAAACCACAACCCATCAGCAGGCTGCTAGTCAGCAGCAGGTGTGAACAACATAAAACAGGATAAATGCTGAACCAGAGTGTGCACTAAAAACAGAACCCCTGTCTTGGTTTTACAAGGGCAGTAAGATTAGAAGCACTCTTGTCGTGTTTACTAAACAGTGTTTAGTGGACTATGTAAATGGCTCTGCTCAGCTGCAAAGGAATAAGTGCAAGAATTATTATGCTTTTGAGATTTTTAAAGACACTTTTTCCTCCTTTAAGAGTGTACCTCTGTTACTGTTAAAGGAAAGGGAGAGAGGTAAATGTCAAGGTCTTCAAAGTCAGTGCTTCAGAACTGAAGCGGAGGAATGGGAGGATGGAATGTCACCATGCACTGTTTAAACTTTCTTAGTCATTGACATAGAGGAGGAGGTAGATTTTACTGTCTTCTGGAAATTACACCTTTGCAATTTAGGGTTTAATGTCTGCTTCTTTCTTCTATACACCTTTCCTTTTAAAAGGCAGCTTTTCCATTCCTTTGTGTTTGCATATTTGGGAGCTGTTAAAACCATGTATTTATTATATCCATTACATTCAACATCAACATCTGCCTTCATTTATGCTCTGTATTGTAAGTATTTTTCTCTTTCCCATTATTCCTGGAACAGATTTGAGAAGAGATTGGAATCTATCAAGCTGCATTTACACTATATACATAGTTTCATTTGAAAAATAAGAAGACAACAAAAGAAAAGCAAAACAAAACAAAAAAAAAATCAAACAAACCCTCAGCAAAAAAAACTCTTAACAAAAATAAAAAATCTCCAGACTCTTAATTCCAAACCCCTCCAGAACCAAAACACTAATCCACAAAAACCACAACTCATTTTTCCTGAACTGGTAAGCATTTTTGAAAGCTTGCAAACTCAGCCTTAGGGAAAATCATCAGATCTGTTTGCAGAGCTCTGAGGAAAATCTGATCCTTTTGAAAATGAACTTCATGGTATTTATATCACATCCAGTTTAAGTACAATTATGTCTTCTTTCCTATGATGTATTTATGGGATTGAGATTGACAATTACTTTTCTCATAGAACAGAATAAAGTTTTTTTAATAATTCAGTCTCCTTTCATCACCTTAATTGCTTGCAAGTTGCCAGGTTATAGAGATGTATTTATTCATGTGGGGTTTTGTTGGGTTTCTTTTGTTTGTTTCATTTTTTTTTAGTTTTGTGGTGGTGGTGGTTTTTTTTTAGTTTTTTGTTTGCTTTGGTTTTTTTATTTTGAAGTGCTTTTATGAACCACAGCTGCTTTTGTAGGGTCCAGATCATGTCTTCACAGACACCTCTGCAACTCCTTTTGCTTCAGGACATCCCTGTACACCTCTTTAGATTTTTGAGAGGAAACATTGGGATAGGATGAAAGCTTTGCTCATGCATGTCGGCCACAAGGCAATGGCAAGCATTACCCAAGCAGGAATATTGCATTCAGAGCTTAATCTGGAGAGAATTGAGTAGGTTTGTTTGAGAGTAGAAAATAATTTAAAATTAATCTATTTTCTAAAATACCCGAAGTAGTCACTTTCCTTATTAATTAGTGGATTTAAGTCCATCATTAAAACCAATTGCTCTAATACCTACTCCATGAAAATATACAAAAAATCTTATAAAAATAATGCTTTCATTCTTTCTTATTGCATTTCCCTCACACACAGAGTTAAGTACACAGTTTCAGTGCTGAGAAAATACATGATTATTTCAACAATGAGTTTGGATAATGAAAACAGAAGGCTTGGGAAATCCTAATTTTCCAATGTATTAATTCATTATCAGTAGTGAAACAAGCTTACCAACATAGTACACATTTTGAATCCAAGTGTGGTTCTGGGATTGCTGCTCCAGTAACGTGTGTGTTACTGTTGTGGCAGCCTGCTGGTGGCTCACAGGTTTATTTTTAAGGAGGGTGTTCCTGCATGTTCAGAGTCCTGTTCATCTGCTGTTGTAGAGAAAACAGCTTATATCATTGTGGTGAAATCATGACTTGTGTGATAGCATTTGTAAAGTGCACTGCTTTTACTGGCTCTCTGTGATGTTGTAAACTGGTTACTATAGCTCAAAATGCTTTTCTGTAGCTGGTAGTACATAGTTCACCATTTCCAGAATTTGCTGGTCTCAAAATCTGTTGCATAGGTTTATGAGTTTGCGTGCATGATCCCTGGGCTTTTTTTCTCTTTTAATTTTTTTTTCTGCTCTCCATTTTTTCTTTTTTTTTTTTTTTTTTTTCTCAGAGGTGGTAATATAAAACCTTGAAGTTCAGGATTTTCAGTTAGGATGCATAAGCATACAGAAGTTGTGCTGCTTATCCAAAGTTTATCCTAAGTGCTTAACCTCTTTGGCCTTAGAATCAGTCTGGGTATCCCATGAAAGCAGTCTGTCCCTTGAGGTTTTCTGTAATTCCTGGCTTCTGCCAGGTCAGAAATAAATAAGAATAGACTTTTTGATAGTGCTGCTATGTCTTCTCCCTGGACCAGATGAAACTAGATGCTGTATTATTATGTTTATTATTATTTGAGTCCCTAATGAGTGTGTTTAAATCCCTGAAGAGGTAAGTTCTTGTTTGTTTCAGGTTTCCTTTGCCAGTTTGGACCAGTTCTCATTTACCCATGCAGGTTTATTTACAGTCAGTTTCTCTTTCCAGTTATACCAGTATGCTCAGGGGAAGCAGAATATCACACGGACATGTCTCAACTTAAACTTTTTCTTTTGCCTTCAACATCATGGAATTGCTTATTCTGATTAAAAGAAAAAAAAACCAAAAAAACAACAAAACAACACCAAAATGATTTTTTGACTCGGTAGTTGAGTGTAATTGCCAGTCAATTCCATACAATGCACCTGGCTAATACTTAATATCTATATTAAGGAATGTAGAGGCCCCTGTCATGCTACTGTGTTTGGTGCACAGTGTGTAAATACCTAGGTAATTCCTATTCAAGGACTTTGCTGACTACAAATAAAAGAAATTCAGAAAAAAAGAATGAAAAGAATGAAAGCTGCAGAAAGGGCACGACATACTTTTCTAATGTGGCAAGTACAACCAGACTCTGCATGTGTGCATATGTCGTTGCATAAAATCTCTGTGTGTGATGTTGTATCTTCAATTTAAGCATACCAAGAAAGGCTAACAAGGAAGTATGGGCTGTTTTATTGTAGATCAGCAGAAATCTCCTGGGTGTTTGAGGGAGATGGGTGGATTCATCTGTGTCAGCTCAGAGAAGGTGAAGTTAATGAGGAGGAGGTAGAGGGAAAAGCACTGTGGAAGGAAGACAGACCAGGGAACAGCACAGGCTGCTCGTGTTGACATAGCACAGGGGGTGGGTAAAGAGGTTGGAGAGACAAATCTGGATAGTACAGGATCGCACAGAGCATCTGACTGACTGCTTACATTTAATGCTTTTTTGGCAGTATGATTTTTAAAAATGGTCCTTTTAATATGCTATATCGGTTGCCTGCTGACTTGAAAAAGAAAATGAAGTTAATTGCTTCTGCTTATTTGGACAGCAGTATATTTTGTATAAAAAGGGCAATTTCTGTGGTACAGTGATACCAGTGCCAGTCAAAGTCTGCCAGATGTGTCACCAGATTTCTTTCTTTTAAATTTATATTCTTGTTCAAAACATGTATTATAATTTTGGGTGTCTTCTTCAGTATGTTTTGCCCAGTGTTCCGTAGAGGAAAGCATCACGTGAAATTGTTAATTTTTGCAGTCAAAGACAGACTTACTGCCTCAGCTTTTGTTTGCATTTTCCCTAGCAGTGTCAAATATTTTGTATTAAACTTAGTAGTTCTATATATTTCTTAAGATAGGTTGAAGACGTTCAGTCAAGAGACATGATAGAAACTGAGGCTTTTCGCTGTAGATATACTATTAAGGCTTCATCTAGAAACTGTGACCATTTACTAGAAAATATATGGATTTATATATATAAAAAATGAGACCAGTTACCTGTGAAATAGTAGAGGTATTTGGAAACAGAAGGAGACTCAAAATTTTTGTCAAGTCAAAAGTTTAAGATGTTAAGATTACAGGCCTGTTTTGTTTTATATAGAGCACTTGGGCTTGCTAGAGAACAGAGATGGACTTTTCTCCTTTAAGGGGAGAGAGAGGGGAAATGTGCCTTACACACTCGTAAGTAAATTACATTTTGGTTAAGAAAGCAAGTAAGCATCTGGTCATTTATTGAACTAGTTCCCACAGTATTGTACGTAAAGGTTTTTTCCCCGAGCGCGCTGCTTTCTGCCGCGCTGACGGTAATGTACCTGGAAGGGAGAGGCAGCGCGGCCGAGGCAGGCCGCGTCAGACAGGGCGGGCTGCCATCTGTCCCACCTGCTGCATCCGTGTGTCCATCTGCTTCCTGCAGCAGCTCCAGCACGGCAGCGCTCAGCCTGAGAGGGAGGCAGCCTGAATTATTTAGGTGGCTAGTGTAAATAAAGAGAGGGGGAGAGCGGCGAAGGAGGGGAGCTGTGAGGGGGAGAGAGCGCTCTCTTACTCCTGGATGCTTTGGTATGTGTTAATGCATGAGAGCGTTTGATTTGCATATAGATTTAGATGTATAGATCATTGTGAAGATTACAAGCCAATGAGTTTTATCTAGATTTAGATAGCTCTCAGCCCGGTTTGCACATAAAATATAGCCAGTTTCAGGAGGAGAATCTTTGGGGACTTTAAACCTAAGTGAAACTGATGAAATGTAATGCTTTTAGGTATTAATTTAGCAGAAATAAAATATTTCCTTTAAGGGCTTTCTGTGCCCTTTGTTAACCAAGAATTTATAACTGCTTTGCATAGTCAGTGCTTTATACACACTGTGTGGTTTTGATTTGGTTATAGTTACATTTGTAGTCATCTGTGCTTTATTCTAAGAGGAAAAGCAGTTGACAAATGCTTTTCCTTTTTCTTATTCTCTCATGTTTATCAGGTGAAGATTAAATCCAGTCATCAAACAAATAATTTTCCAGCTGTCAGTGTATATTGTTACTCAGACAAATATATATCTGCTTCTCTGCCTACATAAATATACATAGAACACTTAAATCTTTTAAAATATTTTATAATGGAAATTAAAAGAAATGTAAGGAATTATGTAAGAAAGCATAATTTTATAGTTAGAGTGGCCCTAAAAAATAACTAGGTTTATTTTCAAGTTGCTTGCTTGAATTTCAAAATGACCACCAGAAGATTTAGACTATGGTGGATTATTTATTTCTTAAATTGAATTATCTTTATAAAAGAAAAATCATTAGTGCATTGAGCATAAAAGTTCATCTCCATCCTTCTGGTCTAAGCATTTTAATGATAGTCATGCCATGTCAGATTTTTTTTTTATGCGTGAAACATTAGTCCAGTGCTGTGTTTAAAAAAAAAAGATTTGGCTTCCTACTTCAGTGTGTTTCCTGATGTCAGATTCTTCTTGCTTTTAAATTTTAAATGTCACACTTCCCTGGGCCAAAGAACAAAACCAGGATCATCCTACGAGGAATCCTTGAAATTGTGGGAGGGTTTTGTGTCATTGTTTTGCCTGGGTTTAGATCTGCAGAAGAAAGGGACACAGCATCTTGAAATCCCAGCAGCCTGGCTACTTCTCTAAGATTTGCATGAAATTCAGCTGCAGCCTTCAAAGGGATTTGAGTGGATTGGATTCTTTAAGGTTAGTCCATGTCAAACCTATTAAGTTCAATTCACATGCAAAACCCTTTTTACGTTTTTTTTTAAGCCAATAAGGCTCTAACTACTATTAAGGAGACATGGTGTACTCGAAGTAGAGCGTCCATGGTAATGGATCACCCTACTGGCACGTGTAACTAACCAGTAATCCACTTTGTCATCTTCCAAATTAAAAGATCCGGTGTCCTGTATCTTCCTCAGACTGAAGAGGTGTTGTTTGCAAAAGTGGACATCGTGGAGATGATTTTAAAGTATCTGAGTCAATTTGCATCTCCATCTTATATCTAAAATGTGATTTCCTCCCCCTCCATTAAATAAAGATTAATTTAGCCTTTGAAAGTAACTTCAACTCTATGATTCTTAACTTTCCAGGTCTTTGAGTTCTTACTCTTCCTGTAGAGTTAATCCACTGTTAAATAATTTTAGGAGTACTGTGTATGTGCTGTGGTGAATCAGGAGACAGTTGCAGGGGGAAAAAATGATGGAAATACTTTATGGCATATAAAAGGATTAGTGGCTACTTCAGAACTGCAAGAACAGGACTTTAAAAAAGAATAGTTAAATTTTAAATTTGAAAGCCAAAAAAGAAATTCTGTGTATCTCATGGACATTTAGGCTGAAGCATCTAAATGCCTTGCCCACCAGCTGGCTGTGAAAGAAGTACCAAATGAACACACTGCCTTAGTTAGATATTATCAGAATAAATGGATGTTTGTAGGAATTTTGGTTAAATAAGGAGCACCCAGCATTCTCTGAGGTTGCCTCTCATCCTGGAGCTTTCTGCCCTCTGTGAGGTCTGCAAGATTTGCCCTTCATTCTGTGGATGGCTGTGTGTTATTATGCTTTGGTTTGAGCAAAGCAGTTTTTCTAAAATGCTGGCCAGATTCTGTGACCAGGTGAGCTGAATCTTGAAATCAATTGTGTCTTTACAGCATGGAGTCAAATTCATTTGCTTCCACAGTGCCTGCACTGCCAGCTGGATTGTTGGTGATCTGGCAGGATGCTGGATTCAAAGGCCTGATAACCACTCTGACTGAATTTTGTTCTGTTTAAAAGGTTTAAGTGAGGGGAAAGTAGTGTCTTCTCCTTGTACTTTCTCTTGGCACAGTTTGAATGTCACACTGCATGCTCAAAGAAAGCACTGCTTTCAGTTTAGATCAAAAATAGCTGATTTTTATGTACTGGTTGAGAACAGGGTATCTTCCATTGACTTAGGGTTCCTGGTGCTCCAAGTCTTTTAAAAATATAGTTCTGTTAAACACTGCAAATAAGCATTTTTTCCTGTTCTATATCTCGAGGACACATATTTCAAGTTTAGAATGTGGGGGTTTTTTTCTATCAGAAGGTGAAGAAGCTGCTTCTTAATGAAACGATAACTTTTGGGACTATATGCTGAAAAACTTGCACGCCCAAGTCACTTGATATAGACAGTACATTTCCTGGCAAAGTACTTGAAGGAAGGGGTTAAAGGATAATAAACTCTTTCCAGCTGGCCAGGTTCATTGCATCTTGTGAAACAAATATTTAGATTTTTCCAGTTTAGAAAGGAATAAAATTTAACAAGTGCTATAATTAATTGTCTTGTGTTGGCTCCCCCCCCCGCCCCCCATTTTTTCTGGGTTTTGTTTGCTTGGAGTTTTCATCTGTTTGAAGACCTAAAGTCATTCTGACCTATGTTCAGAATTCTTTCTTGCGTTTCATGACCTTTGAGAATAATTTTTAAAAAAAGTACCTAAACCAGGAATGTTTCAGCAGGTAAAAGATTATATGCAAGATATGGAATTCTGTATTTGCCTGTAAATTCATAATTTTTCATCTAAACATTCTTTACTGACAGCTCACAAGTCATTCAGAGTTGTACAGAGCTTGCATCTTTTAATATTGAGGCCTTGTAGTATTAATAGGCCTATTTACAGCATTATTAATTATGTAGCAATTCTTAGCATTTATGTTGGTATTTGATTGCATTCCATAAATGCTGCTGTTATCCTGCTTGTGAGTGAGTCATGTTGTTATATGCATTTTTCACATGTTGGTATTTGGGGAGGTGAAGTCAGTATTTTGCTGAGGGAATAAAGGGGGTGAGAAGTCCCTTTATTCCCTCAAGTCCCTGTCTTGATGCCTGAATTCTCTTGTCCTTGGCACTCAGAACTTTCTTGCAGAGGATATTGTAGATATCTCATTGGAGAGTATAATCATGTTGTAAGGATTACATATCTGTTGTCTTGGTGGAGTGGTTCTTTCAGCAAAAGGATGATTTACTATCATACTTCTTCAGAGTATTGGAATAATGACAAAAATCCTACATTGATATTACTAACTCCTGCTAAAAATAACACAGCTGGCTCAATTAAATTTAAATTTAAATTTTAAACAACTTTAGTTTCTATTAACATAAAGAGAGGTTGTCATCCTTGTTCTTGTTTATACTTGTTGGCAGTCCCTCAATGAAGGTAGATCTGGGAGAGCAGGGCAGAGGGAGAAAGGTTAAATGGCAGAGGAGTTGAATTGCTTTAGTGACAGATTGTCTCCAGAAAGGTATTGAGTTGTTTTAAGGATTAGTTTGGGAAAACTTGAGTTGAATGCACTTCTCTTCTGTGCATATATTGCATTCCTAATGCTGCCAGTCACTTATTTTTCATAAAAAACAAAATTTACTTTCCAGAATGAGATTAGAGAGCACAGGGGAAATGTTAAAAAGCCAAGTGAAGAATCATGTCATCATCTGCAACACTGGCTGGACTATTACCTGCGCTATTTTACTGTGAGATTCTTAAAACACTGAAACAGATTATTAAAACAGTATATGTTTTACTCTTACATTATGATAATAATAACACCAGAGAAACATTGCAGAAGTTATTCTCAGTGATCTAAGGGGAAAAATGTCATTTCTCAGTCAAACCCTTACCAAATTCTTTATGAATTTCTGTGTGTTCCCAGAGGAGATCTGTCATTGCTGGAAGGTAGTTCTTACAGGGAGAATCCTGCCTCCTATCAGCGGGTCTGAAGCGTTTTCTGCTGGAGAAGCCGCGCCATATGAGCTGGGAGCGCGGGCGGCTGTGCGCGCAGTCCCTCTTCGGAAAAAACGCGCTCAATCTGTTTCAGACGAGTTCCCTGAAAGATGGGTTAAATCAACTGATTGAGCTGATTTTCTCTCTTGAGGTGATATTTTATTTATATGATAAAATGCTTGGAAAGTGATTAATTTGTCAGGGGAACATCTTGTTACTGTAAATTTGCCGAATGTGTAATAAAATTGCCATAACACAGATGGGAAAATGAAGATCTTTTAAAATGAAATAACTGAGCAGTCTGCCTACATTTTCAGCACTTAAAATTAACTTGGTTAAATTTCTTTGTCATTTTTACCCCTGGAAAAATGCAGGCTGGGGAAGATTAGTGGCAAATGAGTGGTGTGTTTGTGTGTGGTGCAGGTGGAGGATACAGGAACAGGCTCTGTAGTTTTCCTTCTGCATCAGAAGGATCTGATAGATTTATGGAACTTCTGCCACAGATTGAGTGAATTTTAAAAAATTAAAATATACAGGATACTCCTTCCCAGCAGCAGAGAGTTTAAGAATAGGGGACCTTTGTGGGCACTAACCTGAAGTCATTAAGATGTATATGAAATAGTGCTTTTGTGCCACTTTGTGCAGGATTGCTTTCAAATGAGAGCTAAATAGTGTAATACCCTTCTTAAGTCTTTTTATTGCAGTCTCATATTGTAGGGAATATAACTCAGATTATCTAGGGGTAGACTTGAAAAGGAAAAGGAAGGAATACATTCCCTGGGCCTGCATTGCAGTGTGTAACAAGTGAAAATAGCATTAGTGAAGGAACAGTGCCTTTTATTCATACATTTTACTACTGCCTGTCCATTTGTCCACCAGAATGAGCCACTTATCATGCTTCCATGTTTTTCCCTTACAACTTAAAGAATTATGAAAGAAAAATTCAATTTTTTGTGTCCTTGTATGACAGCTGGAGTGGATACTGTGGTCATTTGGATTAAAAACATATCCATCAACCACAAGCTGACAGGTTATTATTATGTCTTCTTTGAATATATGAATTTTATCCCTACATGTTGGAAATGTAAGAATGGGAACTTTTTATATAAATAATTATCCTGGTAGTGATGTACTGCATATGGTTGCCATATTTTTTCACTTTTACAGCATTCTTGGCCTTATCACCCATAACATAAATCTCAGGCTCTCATATTTAATGCAACCTGTAGGATAACCATGCCTGTATAATGTACAGTCAGCCAATCCCACATCATCATTTGGCTATCATTATTTGTTGTCCTGTGACGGATGTTTCAGTTGATGTCCCGTTTTGGATTTTACAGAATGATGCAGCCATCCAGGGATAGATGAGAGTGGCCTCTTTTAGGTGTTCATGCTGATCTCCACGAGCACCCTCAGTTTATTAAGCTTCCAACTATTGGCAGTTAAAGTCTTGAGTATATTGGTGTTATCTTGGTTGCTCATAATTTATTTTTCAGAACACCAGGCTATTCATTCCATGAAGCGATAGTAATACAGAGATTTACTGTTAGAGCCTCTACTGTGTTAAGAACTGGGGAACAAGTGAAGCAGATTTGGTGGATGTTCTAAGTAAATGCTTAGAGAAATGGTTCTTATTCCAGATCTTGGTTCCATCATGGGAAAAAAAAAATCTGATTCCCAATCTGGTAAAGTCATTATTTAATGCCATCCTGTTAACTGATCAAGGCTGGTCCTTGGTTTGATGAGCATCCTGAACTTGAGCTGAAACTGGTGAGGCACAAAACTTCTCTGGATGAGATGCATTCTGTTTGAATTTGCTGGTGGAGTGCCACAGTAAATGTGTGGCACAGGCCACAGGCCTTTCTTCAGGCCAGTCTTCCTTTCACTGCTTACCCAAGGACAGTCAGCTTAAACAGAACTTCCAGCTGTACTAGAAACAAATATTTGATCTAGACCTAATACTGGTGAAATAACTGAAGCAAATATGTCATTAAAATACAGCTGAAGTTTGCAGCGTGCAATGTGGAGTAATTAATGCTGATCTGTTCATGTTAAGCTTTTCTTGGACAAGCCTCTCACAGACATTTTCCAGAAGAGATGGCCACAGGTGAAGCATGTAATGATTGCAGTGTATTGATACAGGTGCTTTATAATTGCAAGTAGCAACATCCCTGTTGAACATGTTATAATTGAGCAGGCACATATTTGTTACTTTAGATGATTTTCCTGGAATATGCCAAATTTCTTTCTTCTCCCTGTGACTCCCACCGAAGAAAAGGCAAAAATTAAGAGAGTGAAAACAATATCAGGACTTTGTGAGAAGCTTATCCTGGAAACTTCTGGAGTCATGCAAACATTTTAAAAGTGAAAGCCTTTGCTTCCTGACCTTTGCTGCAGATACCAGAGGCAAATCTCTGACATGTAAACCCAGTGGCATAGATAGCTTTGAATTGCACACAGTAATATGCGAAGAACAGGGAACTGTGAAAAGCCAAAGGTTTATTTATTTATTTGTAAAAATCTGTAATCACACATTAAAATCCAAGATAGACTAGAAAAGACTTAAACAGTATAGGTTTTGCTTCTATAAATTCTCTGATTTATCTCAATGTGTGATGAATTTGGCCATCAGTACCACACCCAAGTAACAATCTCAACCATTTGTTCAATCTGTTTCTATTTTCAGTGCTTCCAGAGTCAAGATAGTTCAACAAAGAAAAAGTAGAGTTCAATAGAAGAGGTTGTTTTTTTCTTCTTAGAGTTTTCACTTAAAACTGTTACAGGGCTTCATGGTGTAGAAATAGAAATGTTGTGTGTTAACAGAGTTCATATCACTCCAGTGCTTTAGTTCAAGTAAACAAATAGGCTGCTGTGCTCTCCAAGTCCCTGCATGTCAGTGTGGTTTTCTTTGAGTGCAGTAGGTTATGGTAATCCACTTGCATCTTGTGTATCAAGAGTATCAGGACCTTAGACCCTCTGAAATCACAGGCTGGGTTAGGGAATAACACCATTAGCTGGTATAAATCTGCAGAGCTTCAGAATTGCTGGGTCTATTCCCCTGTACCCAAGGTTTTGACCCACAATGAACGGCAGATGTGCTGTATTTGGAACAAATTTGATTTTGTTTTTCTAGCTACTATTCCCATTAAAATAACAAACCCAGCACTGTTATAAGATTACCCAGACAATTTAAGCATTGAGAATCGAGCAGTGATATTGAGCAGAGAGGAGGAGTCCTCTTCAGAATTCATGCTCGTCTTCAGAACTGACATCTCTGTTCATGGCTGTTTCACAGCAGTGAAAAATTTGTTTAGGCAAAGAATAGTGGTTTTTTTTTAACACATTCCCCTTTCATGTAATGAAAACTAGTACTCCCTTTCACATTTTGTAGAAAAAAAGATATTCTGATAAATTGTATTTGTGAAGTATCTGATAAATACTTTATCAAAGTATTTATTTTCCTAGTATTGTCTGCTTGTTTCATTTCAAATCCTTTAAAGACTCCCCACCCCAACCATAAAACCTTGGGCTATTCACAACTACGCATTGCTCACACATTACCCTGTGTGCTGGCTAGTTCTGTTCTTGCCATAGGCTTTATATTTGGAAAGGCTTCACACAAAGAAATTTGGATTAATTTAACAGAAAAATAAACATTTTAAATTAGGAGTAAGAGGAAATTTAATTAAGTTTTACATTTAGGGGAAAAAAACCCCTTATATATTTCAAAACAACAAAGGTCCCATTTTGGAGGTGGAAGGCAAGTTCCCTTCTCAGACATAAATATTCAGACTTCCAAAGCATGTTTTAATCAAAGACATAGAAAACAAACAAAATGTACTGGATTGGAACTCTCCCAAACCATGACAGGTTTCCTATGCCCTGATGTTGTTCTGTTGAGCAGTTTTAGACAACTCTTCACCTTTCTGTGTTTTGTTTTGTACATCTGTAGGAGTGAGATAGGGGTACTCTCTGGAAATATATTAAAATTAGTAAGTTACAGATCATTATTAATAAATGGTACCATTACATGATGATTAGAAATATTTGCCTCGGTCCTTTTCCTTGCTTGTATATTGATTTCAAGTGATCTGGTCAGAGAGCTCTGTGTGAGAACCAGGAAAGCTGAGCCAACCCCAGACCCAGCAGCTGAGGGACTCCTGTCTGAGAGCACTCAGTCACAGAAAAGGCATGGTCCCCTATTTCGTTTTCAAGTCCTGCAAAAGTGATTGGGATTTCTGTCATCCTAACATAGCTAAAAGTAAGACTGTGGCACTCTAGAGACTGTTTTAAACCACTACTATTTTTTTTTTTTTTTACCTTTCAGGTTTCCTACAGATATTTTCATCTCATAATTTGAAAGGAATGTTTTCTCCCTCGTAGAATCTCACATCTCACTCCTTTTAGTTTCTTTATCAAAAATACAGTTTCAGGCTTTCAATATGAGACCGTGACAAAGTGATTTTATAGCCAGTACTGAAAGTGACTAAACTTGACAACAATTGTATTTTATGACAACCACTGCTTTCATGTCCACAGCCTACTTTCCCATCATCAGCCGTGATTTTTTTCCCCCTTTTTTTCTCTCCCCTCCTCCCCCCATGACTTTTTTCAAATCGGAGCAATTCTGTATCTCTGCGCTGACTGAAAACAAATCCTTTTACCAGGAGTGCATTTTAATGGCAGCATGCTTCACTTAAGTCACCAGAACCTAAACTGTATAATATTCAATTTTTTATCAACCCGGGACCAAAGCTTTTTCTTGAGAGCGATGTTCATAAGAGTAGTGGAAGAATTAGTATTACAGAACTAAACCAGATTAGGAGGGAATGTGAATTAGATTTGGTAACAGATGGTGCCGTGGAAATTAAAGGTGCTTTGCGAATGGAAGCGACAGCAGCTTGCCTCTTTTCCTCTCCTGTCTCTCTCTTTCATGCGCTTGATAGACGGGTATAAATCACAACAATCCCGTCTTGACAGCCAATTTCGAGAATTTGATCTGGTTAAAGACATGGCTTTCCTGCTCCACTCACTGAAACTGGCTGCTATTTTATTTTTATACAGCGCCTTGTCATATTTAGGAAAGTGGAATCACCTGCCTCTCTTTAATGAAATTTTCTTTAATTACAGTTTTAGCTCTTTAGTGTTAATTACTTTTCCATTCAGCCTGAATTCTCGGGCTGTCTCTTAGGGATGTATTTCTCTCCCCCACCCTACCTCCTTGCACTATTCACGCATATGCTTTCATTTTTCTAAAGATGCTCTTCATTGTTGGAAGCTGTTGTCAGATCCATTGTAATTAGATCCTAATTATCAAAATCATCATTATTGTGTAGGAAGAGGAAGCATTGTAAACAACTGTTAAAGTTATAGGATCTTGTTTGACAGAGCAGGAACCTTTCAGGATATACTTGAATAATGAGCATAGAAAAAGCCCTGCTGAAAACTCTGGGAAACATAAAGATCTGGAGAGCAAACCCTCTCCTTGGAAGGAAAATGTACCCAGGTTATCTCTCCATATCAATTCCTTCTAGTCTAATCCCATATTTTTTCAGAAAAGATCGGAATAAAATTACCCTGTTTCAGTTTGTTTATGTAAACATTCAGCTTTGCTCCTCTCATTCAGGTTCCAGATACAAAAATCACTTCCTTGATATGTGTCAGGATTGACTTATGGTTGCCTTACTACAATTACTTTTTTGTGTATAAGGCAGCAAGTGTAAGTGAAGGGACTGCTGCTGTGATGCATGGAGATGTGGAAATGCTACTTCCATACCCTAAAAGTCCTCAGAGTGAAAGAGAAAAATAATGGACTGTATCTAAAAGAAAAAAAAAACCTCTCAAACTAGGAGAAGATTCGTAGAGCTGGCAACTAACAGTTGGTAGAAATAAAGCTTCCTACTGGCAGTCAAATCAAATGTAGTAACAACTCCACGACTCCCTGCTGCTTGCTGACAGCATGGTGTAACACACTGGGACAAACATTCACTTAAACACTGATTGCAGGAAAGCGTCATCCCCCCTCCCCAAGTGGCGGTTGGTTGCGTGTGCGAGCGCCCATGTGTGTGCAGGGGCTGTGTAAATCCAGGGCGTGTGGCTGGGAGGGCAGCGCGCCCCGGGCGCCGGCTGAGTGAGGGCGTGGGGCGAGGAGCTCTGGCTCTCTGAGTTCTAGTCCTCATAAGACGCTCACTCGCTGCTACTATTTCTGGTGTGTTCTCTCTAATCGGTTCTCCAATTTAACAGAGCCTGGCGTGCAAATTATAATTCTTGTGCTGTAAATCTGCAGAAAATCGGTGAGGGAGCCGGGTGGGGAGACAGGTACACGGTGTGCACACACCTACACTCTGCCTTTCAGCCATGGAACAAAACTGCTGCCAGAAATCGTAAAAAATGCCATGATGCAAACTTTGACTCTCTCTTGAGACTGAAGGCATTTTTTTTGTCTTCTTTTTCCTTTTGGAAAGTGATGAATGACAGCTATGTCTCTCTGATCTGTAGTACTGGCTTTCTGACTGGTGCAAGTAAGTGCTTTTGATGCTGTAATCATTTCAAAATAATCCCTCTTTAGAAAGCCTGTTATGTTCTTGAATGAATCTTTACTTACTTTTGTAGTTTTTTATTTTTATCTCTTGAAGTAGCTGAATGTGGCATTTAATTTTCTTTTGCTCATTCAGCTGATTTCCCATAATAAAAAGAATCCTCACAATTAATAGCTGACTCCTTCACACTTTACCATGCCCTCTGGGAGCTGGAGACATCAGGTGGATTCCACCTGATACCACTGAAATACAACCACACATAGAATGAAGCTCCGTCACAGAAAAACACTTCTTAACCAGAGTTTTTGGTGTCTTACAGCATGAGACATGAATTGTTGGTCTGCATTTGGACTAATAAAATCTTACTCTTCCTGATCACTTTACTGATTTACATATGATGAGGTTGGCCATCATTCTGATTGTCACATGACAGTCTTTTTGATTGGGACTTTTTGGGCTTGGGAATTCTCCTTGTGTGAGTTGGTGCAGATCTCAACTCTCGCTGCAGAGTTGGCTCTTTTCAGGGATGTTAAGTACTGTAACAACAACAATAAAAAAGTATATATAGACTATTAGGCTAGAAGTCAGTAAATGAGAGATGATTAGTCTGAGGTATTACAGTGGTAGGATTGTAGCTTCAAACAGCAGCCATGTTCTAGCTGTAAAAATGTTAAAGGCACAGGAGAAAAATGTTGGAGACACACTAAAAACAAAGTAGGTATATGAAGTATTCCCCAAGTTTTACCTTGTATCAGGACCATAATATATGCACAAAACCCAATACATTTCCTCTGTGTTTAACTTTGAGGCATTATAGAATGATTTTGTTTTGAAGTGCCATCTCCCTGTGTTGCTTTCTCTTCAATATTTTCCTCTTTTTGTTTTAAAGTACTTGAAAACTATATCAATAGGGCATATTGAAAAAGGTATCTTTTCCTACTTAGGACATGAGATCCATGTATGTAGGCAAGTCTTTTCTGCAGGAAACTTTTTTTTGGTGATGGCCTGCCTAGTAATAGTACATAACAGCTAATAGGATATTTTCTGCATAAAGCACATGCAAAAATTAGGGTCAGTAGTGCAGTTTCTATATGTGTTTTTATTTTTTGCCTTTCAGTTATAGGTTTTGTTTGTGTCAGTGTGTTGCAGTGACATGTATTGGGTACAGTGGACAACTGTGCCACTGAGGGCTGGCGCCTTTTCAGATGTCTGGTGTTTTGGCTCTTGGCTCAAAGGTGTGAGGTCTTTGAGTATTATTCCTCTTTTTTATTCCTAAAAGAGTACCTGATGTAAAGGATAATAATTTTTCAGTTTGAAAAGATTTAAATTATGTTGCCTCTAAGTGCTTCAGCTTTTAAATTCAGAAGAGTTATGTTATAGTCTGTCAAACCATAGGATCTGTATGCTGCAGAGCCTGTGCAGAGCCTGTGCGTGTCTAAGGATACATTTAATTAAACCAGCATTAGTGCATCTATACAGACTTATTAAAACACTTAGTTTGTCTCAATAATATTGATTAAATAGCAGTAGTTTGTTTAATCTAAGTGTATTTTTGCTATTACTACATTACTTCCAAGTAATCAGGGTAATAGTCATCATCAGTGAAATATCACGTTAGTTATGAAGTAATGCCATAAGAATTGATTTAGACTTGGCAGGAAAGGAAGGCTTTCTGTCATATAGTGCCAAAGCCTGATTTGGACTATTAGAATGAGAGTTTTACACGTAATTTCTGTTCGTATAAACAGGGTGTTTTTTATAGGCTTATAGGTTATTCCATACTCCAAGTATCCATTATATCAAGGAACACCTCAGACAGTTAATTATGCAAAACATCATGTAAGTAATTACACAGTATTATTATGCATTTAACAGTTTTATTGATTTGCCAGTTGCTCACTTACAGTATTTAGAGCTATAAACAAGAGATGCTCACCCTCAGTTGAAATAGATCCAAGGAAATGAGCTAAAGATAAATGACACTAGTATGCATTGTTGCATCAGATGTAATCCTTAAACGTAGGAGCTGTCAACAGTGATAATTTGCAACACATTGGGGTATCTCAGGATCATTTCCTTCTTGTTAACAAAGTTTATCAACCAGGAAGCACGGGAATCAACTTGAAATAGAATGGGAGGCAATAATGAATATTTATATATGGTGGGTGAGTAGGTTTAAATAATTCCTCCTCATTTTTGGGGGGTCTGTAGTAGTTGCAAGTCAGCCGCTTGAACATTTTGCTTTTTTAACAGCACCACAGAAAACAATGTGCAGCCTCTCAGATGAGGTGCAGGTCTGAAGGGTGTGAGCTAATGGTTTGTTTGGCTTGTCTCTTGAGCACACAGTAGTGCAGTCTTGCACTGCTTCGTGTGCAGGAAGTGCTTCAGCAGAGCTCGGGTAGGTGGCATACGGAGCAATAGCAACTGTTTGGGAGGCTGGATCCTCTGTCAGCAGTCATCAGCCAGCTCAGGCCACTGCTGGGAACAACAGGATGGCTTCAAGCATTGCTCCTCTTCCGGCTGCTACTGGCTTTGACAGCTGCTCTGGAAGGAGCCACTGGCTTGCTCTGCTTTTCCTTACCAAGGTGAAGTGGGCAAGTTTCAAGACAACATAAAAGAAAGAATAAATTGCAAAAAGCAATGAAACATTCAGCATTTCTTAACAACCCCCCAACCCCCCCCAAAAAACCCCATCAAACCACCACATCTCTTCTGTTTTGCATTGGGTACTCCTTACTATGTGGTTGTACATGTGTGTTGATTATTAAAGACCTTGAGCCTAATAACAGTTTTGTTTGTGCATGCATAGGACAAGATTAGCAATACTTTGTGATTAATAATCTCATCCACTAGGTTAACCAAGCAGGCCTTACCATATTTCTTATTAAAAGAAGAAATCCTTTCTTTTCCTTCCTCCAACTAAGCCAGTGCACCTTAATGCAATGATGATATGTTAGACCCAGCAGTTGTCAAAGCATCGTATTACTGTGATGCCATAATGACACCCTGTCTCTGTAAAGTAGTCATGTTTTCTCAAATCACACGTTGCACCGTTGATTTCTGACATGACACTTCATTCAGTCACTTTCCTTTTCTTTGGCGTCTCCATTCTCTGACAATAGCAGCTGGTGCCCATTTTCCTACTAAGTGATTCACATTTTACCACTTTACTAGAGTGCAATTAGCTGAAGCAGAAAAAAGTGCTCAGTGTAAAGCAGCTCGGCTGAAATTGTTACTCAGCTCTTTAACAGGACCTGGTGAATGTCTTGAGGTGTTGTCGTGGGTGTCGGTGCGAGAAGCAATGTTTTGGTTTCTTTGCACACAAATGTGGTTTTTTTTCTCTGTTACAGTCAGGGAAACTGATTATGGGAATTCACTGGAACACACTGGCTTTTTTTTTTGTCTGCTGATTTTAGTATAGACCTGCAAAATGATACTGAAAGTAAGCACAGGATTTAGAAGGAAATGTGGTATTTATAGTCGAAGCAAGGATCTGGCTTCCATTCCTGACTGCTGCAGACTTACTGTGTCACTTAGACAAAGAGATTCTTTAATGCATTGGCTGTCACAGTTAAAGTCTGAGGGTAGCAAGACCTTTTTGGTAGACATCCATGTGAGAGGAAGGTATTGGAGGAAAATCAGATAGGTGGTACTGTTAGTGTGAAAAGTACCTAGGTGTGCATAATAACACCTGCCTTGCTGATGCTCCCACGTAGTAGCTGTCATTACAAATGTCAACTGATAACAACCTATTCTGATATTTATGGAAGTAGGGCAGTTCTCTCCCCAAGAAAAGAAAATACTTTATGTGCAGGTAGACGTGGACTTCATTGTTGCTTGGCAGTAAAAGTGGTCACTTTAATTATTGTAGTTAATTATTACTGCCACAGATACCACCAGCATGGCTCTGAAATAGCAAGTGATGCTGTAAGCAGAGCTTTTCCTTCTTGAAAAACAAATGTGAAATGTGTTCATGGATTATGAAGTATTGGCATGTTGTTTTGACCTCCTTTGTGTATTGGTAATAAGGGAGATGAGGGAAAAGTAAATTTGTGAACTGGTTATATATATAGATGGAATATAAAGAGCTCCCAGTAGCTGGAATGAGGCTTTCTTTCTTAAGGCTATATACTGTAATCAGATGCAGTTAATTTTTGCATTCCACTTGTATATTGATACTGATTTAGCCAGTGTCAGCACTGTCAATATCATTAGTAATGTGGCAGGTAGATGGAAATATGAATGTGATTGCATTAATAAATTCTTAATATATTCAGCCTTTCATAAGCACATAGCATTACAATTTATTCACTATTGTTTAAGACCATTTTAAAGAAGAAGTTGCCTATTTCAGTGCTCTGTCAATGTATCTTTCTGCCAGCAGATCCTGGCTTCAGGTCTTTCTTAAATGAAGAAGTTTTGAAGTAAATTTAGTGTAGACATGAAGAGTTTAGGCTGTATATTGCATATTAGCCATCGCTTGCAGCACCCTATGTATTTTCTCTTGTATTCGGCCATGAAAATGCTTCTAGAGCATTTTTGTTGTTGTTGTTGCTTTTCCTGAGGGTACTAAAAGGAAAGTTTACCTCAGATTTCCCACTTTTTAGAAAACTAACTTCAGAACAGCCCACCACAAATGGAACTGCCATTTATTTGACTTAAAATCTAGTAAAGAAAAAAAACAACCCCACCATGGCTTTAAAATAAATACTGTACGTTTTTATATGACATATGTTATTTCTATTCATAAACCTTAACTAAATTTAGATTTTTATTAATCCAATGTGACCTAAAAATTTTGCATTAACAGCACAATGTGGAATTGGGCTTATTCTCTTTGAATGCAGATAAAGCCATCATCTTGAAAATAGCTCTTTCTGACAAAAAGGTGTTCTTTTGAAATAAAGTCTTATTCACTACATTCCTCTTAGAGTTAATGTGAATTTTAGTGCCTCTAATTTTAGATTGAAGTGAGGTCTAGAATAAAACCCACTGGCTGACAATTGAATTTATAGATAGTTGTGAATATTTCAGGCTTGAATAATAGAGCTGTAGAATTTCAGACACAGAGAGGAAGAGAGAATTAAACTCCAACTGTAGTTTTACACTATAATGCAATGGTGTCTAGGAATTCTTCAGTGTAACGAGCTAAGTAGTAATTAGGAGGGAACTGAGGGAGGGATTTTACAGAGATCTAGCTTAGGCATTATTCCAAATGTTCAGCATGATAATTTGATGGTGGTCACACCTGCCATCCGTTTTAGATGGCTCTTGAATTACTTTTGTTCAGAAGTGGTGCAGGAAGGAAGGAGTGAAAGCCGTAGGTGTCTGTTGCCCACCCACAGGCAGTGCCCAGCCTTGTCTGTGTTTCACCTCCTGGGGACTGGGAAAGTTTCTGTTCTCAGAGTCAGGCGCTGTTGTTTTTGCTTTTCCCTGGAATCGTTAATGTTTTAGCCGTGTTTACGCTTTGCCAGCGCGCGCCAGTCCGGTCTGTGCTGTTGGAGCTGGAGCCAAAAGCAGCTCTGCCTTGGTTAGTACCAGAACCTGCTACTTGAGAGCCATCAGCAGGCTGCCTTTAGCTTGTTAGAACTGAGGTGGTATTTTGGTTCGGACTGCTTGGAGTGGGAGATAGCCGCTTCTGTACTGGCCAAAACAACATGCAGTTGAGCAGCTAATTAATTACAAATGGGGCTCTTTTTTTCAGGAGTGGGAAGGGTGACATTCGGGCTCATTATTGCACAAATTAGATTTAAAAATTGTCAATGGAAGTTTCATGCAGCAATGTGCCATCAAGCTGGTAATGACAAGCGGCGACTCCTAGTGCTGTATTTTGAGACTTTACATGTGGAGTCTCGGCAGAAGGGAGGTGAAAAAAGAACAGAGTACGTGTTTAGTCAATAAAAAGATCTTAGTTTGTAGAAAAATAATATTAAAAAATCAGTTGGTAAAATGTGGAAGTTAATTGATAATCTTAATTACAGCTGTATAAAATTCAGTGTCAATGCAAGGGGAGAGAGAGACAGAGAGACACCATGTTTTAGTACCCTAATAACTTCTTACTCTAGTCTAAGATCGTAATGTATGTGCGAGCGGTCCAGTAATTATAAGGTAATAAGTGGAGTGGTGGTGTAAGTGCTCTAAATTAAAAGGAATTCGCAGAGCTGCTGTAAGTCAGAGCCGACCCGCTTTCTTTCAAACGTTGACTTGAGAAAAGTGCTTAGCCCAGAGTGCAAGTAGAAAGACAAGAGAGAGCTATCTATTAATTACAGCGCTCATTAACAGTGACGGCTACAAGGCAGCAGATGCACAAGAAAAGGCACACGCTAGTGCAGGCTGGCAAGGGGATTTCCCCCCCTCCAGTTCTTGAGGAAAGGACAACACAAGCAGGTGGTCCACTGTAATAAGATATTTTCACGGCTTTAACCTTCCCATTTCCTTGGTTTATTTGCTGACACCAGATAGCTTGCTCCTTCTACCTCCCCAAATAAGCCCTGATTTTAAGTTTAGATGGTAACATTTCTGTACATCAATCTGGCTGTTTTCCAAATATGCACATTAGTTGTTTTCAATAGAATTTTACAGTAAAAATCACAACAATTGAGAAGTCTAAATGAAATCCATGGGCACTGATTTTAGGGTGAATCTCATCTTAAACACTTGGCTTTAATGACGGGTCAGGCTCTTATCTCCATTACCCCCATTGGGAAGGAAGCCAGCTCTTTTGATTTATGTCTTTTTTCCATTGGTGAATTTGATTCCAGATATTAAAGTAGAAATTGATGAAAAATTTTTATTCTTAAATAAAAAGAAGTGGAAAAATGAAGGCAAGATCTCAAAAATTACTTCAAAAAATTGCATCAGTCAAATTGTCTGGCCTTAACATATTTGCTTTGAAAACACAAATCCATAGTTCCAAGTGGTCTTATAGGATAGTTGCTTTTCTGCAGTTGGTGTTTCTAAAGAAATGTTCATAGCTATGATCTGACTTTGGCAGCTTCTGAGAGTACTGTCAGGAAAATGCGGGATAGGCCATTTGCTACTGTGGTCTCATAATCACAGCTGGAGAAAACGAAGATAATATCTGAATCAGAGCTTTCTAATTATTATTTTGGTCCCAAAATATGTTAATAGTAAAAAAACTTGGGGATGGAAATAGACAAAGATTTCTTCCCCCAGTCCTCCCTGTAGAAAGCGCTAATTTGTTGGATCAGATATTGTGTAGTTTTATTCCAGATGCTTAATTCTGAAACTGTGAGAACTGAGAAGAAAAAAAATTTCACTTTCTGAAAGACAAAACTTATACGTAAAATTCCCTCTAATACATGTTTTTAATCCAAGAATGGAGCACATAAAATGTCAGATCCTATAGAGCTGTAGATATATGGGATAATGCTGTAGTTATTACTGGTTAGTCTGAGAATAATGGCTAGAAAGTAATTGCAGCCACAGCTGATGAATCATTTCACTTAGATTTTGTGAAAATGGAGTTCAGCTGTAATTATTTGTTAGAGTACCCCGTTGATGTGCTACTTCCTTACTAAATAGCTGTATCTATAATAAAGCAATATTAATGAAGAAAAAAAAGATTGCAAGGGACCTGCTCTTCAGTTCTTGAATCAGATCAATAGATAATGGATATGTGTTTTAGTTAAGTGTCTTGACAAATATTAATTACAGAGCAGAGCATTTATGTGATCAAACTTGAAAATATTTGTTTCTGATAATGGTGGAATTTACAGAAAGAAAGTAGAGATGGAAAAATTAAGACATTTAATAGCCAGGCCATCTAATAGGAACTATAAAATTTTTTACTTGGTTGATGGCAAATTCAGAATTTAGAGTTGATGTGAAATTGACATGTAGCCTAGAGGGCAGGTGGAGGGGACAACAGAAGGATTTGGTCTCTTTAAAGTTTTTGTTTACTGCCTGTCTGGAGCTTTGACAAAGCTCTGTCATGCCCTTATGCTGATTACCTTCATGTAGAACAAGAAGTATTGACTAATGAATGAATGATGTGCAGTCCCTAACCCTTCCAGAGCAGCCTTAAAGAGCACTGTCTTTAATACACACATTCTTCTTTCTCCCTCTCCCCTCTGCAGGCTTCTCTGCAGAATGTCAAGCAAAGATCGACACATTGATTCCAGCTGTTCGTCGTACATCAAGACGGAACCGTCGAGCCCCGCCTCCCTGACGGACAGCATCAACCACCACAGCCCCGGTGGCTCCTCCGACGCCAGCGGGAGCTACAGTTCCACCATGAATGGCCATCAGAACGGGCTGGACTCGCCTCCCCTCTACCCCTCGGCCACGGGGCTGGGCGGCAACGGGCCCGTCAGGAAACGGTACGATGACTGCTCCAGCACCATCGCTGAAGACTCACAGACCAAGTGTGAATACATGCTGAACTCCATGCCCAAGAGACTGTGCTTGGTGTGTGGTGACATTGCGTCAGGGTACCACTACGGAGTGGCCTCCTGCGAGGCCTGCAAGGCTTTCTTCAAGAGGACGATTCAAGGTGGGTTGTTTGTTGATCTCGCTTTCTTTTGCTCAGAATGAAAATGTATGGTCTTTGGCTGAAGCCTGTTAGCACTTCAGACCATGCCTTTTCATTCTTTGTACTGCTTGGTCCTACAGATGTTGCTCTTGGAGAAGCCTCTTTGGGCTTCTTTGGGAGTTCTGTCTTTCACATGCCATGTTTATTTTGATTCCAAAAAATGGAAAAGCGCTGGAGCTAACCAGTGGATGTTCAGATTTGTTTTCTCTGAGAGTTTTTCTGGATTCCCATAAATGATTGTTGCAAAGGAGGTGGAGCATTTTCTGAAGGTTGTCATGGGCGCCTCTGCAACACTCCCTGTGGCTGGCACACAGGATTGTGCTCGTGTGTTGCTCCTAGATACACCACTACTGTACTTAAATTGTCACAGAAATCTAGTTTATATTTGTTAAAGAACCGGTGCATGTGAAATTGGGACAAAAATGCAGTGGTGTAGTGCTTTGTGCATATCAGTGTATTGATAACTGGTCTTTCACCCACTATATACAGTGACCTTAAATGAGTTTGTCAAATAACTGTAAGATCACGTTCTAAGGAGAGTAAGTTGACAGCTTTTGGTCTCTGCTCAGTATTTTTTACTAATCTGCTCTTGATACCTATTACAAATATGCCACATATTTTGGCATAAATTAGTACAAATGGGAGAATTTGCATGACTGCTTCTTCTAGCTTCAGAACCTATGGAGACAAAATAACCTTCTACTTTGATTTAGATATCATCCGTTCAAGTAAAATTGAAGGTGCTTTATTTAAAGAACATGAGGCCAAACTTGGCCTGTGCAGGAATATAGTGTCACATTAAATTAAACTCAGACTTCAGAGACTAAAATTAGGTTGCTAAGTCCAAATTTAAGCTCCTCAATAAAACCTGCTTGATTTTCATACATGTTGAGCACCTGAAATTCTCAGGAAAGGCAGTGCAATCTGGTGATATACTTTTCTTTTTAAGAATGAACATAAAGTGAGCTTCAATTTGTAATTTCACATACCCCAAACTAAAAAACATTTGGTCTTAAGTATAGTGCTTCCATATTTAATGTAAAATTAGTAAGAAAAAATAATGAATGTTAATTTGATTTATATATTGCTGAGGCAGTGGCCATTTTATTCTTCTGTCTTCCATTTTGCTGCTGGGAAGATTTGGGCCTTTTACCAGCATGAAGTGCCTGTTTTATGAGGGACATACAGACACTAAAAAGAAACATTATACTTCAGTTGTTCTAATGGAGCTGAATGTTGCACTATTGGCAACCAGTAAACAAAGATACTCAATGGTAGCCTGGGTTTATATGTAAAATAAGCACACATACAGAGGCAGTTTGCTCATTTCAAGTCTCTGTATTGGAAAAAGTAAAAAGAAATACAATAAAGAAGAGGTAGGTGATTTCACTTGACCTTCAAGAACATTTTCAGAAAAGCTCAAAAAATGTTTCTACTGAAGCAATTTGTATTTTTTGGTTGCTAAACTTCAAGCACCAATTTCAACTAGCAACTCTGTTTTTATAAATGGTCTTTAATTGCTGTGTAATAGCTGTCCTACAGGACTGAATTGGTGCACGATTATTTTAGTTGCATTTTGAGCACCGAAAAAACTGCTACAGAAACAAAACCTGATTGAAGTGTTGACTTCTGGCAGTAATAGGTAACCTGCAATTTTACACCACACCACAGACAGAAAGTTTCTGGGCATGGGAGCACAAGGCAGAGACGTCATCCTCCAGATTAGCAAGCTGGACTTGGCCACGCAGCTCAAGTTAGAACTGGCAGCTGTGCAAAAAGTCTCAGTGCGGCTGGAGCACGAGCTGCATCAGCAGGTGACAGTGCTGTGGAGACAAAAAAAAATGCAGCAGGGCAAAACCCAGCGTTGAAAAGAAAAGCCATAATGAAGGAGCTAAGAATAGGAAGTACGTTACCCATCGTAATGTCATGGCAGCATCTTCAGCAATGGTCCTGACTAAATGGCACAAATACTGAGAGTTTTCAGGTGCCATCCAAAATAATGGAAGCTACTTGGGTGAATCAAACCATGGGTTTTGGTAGGTGACAAAATGTCTAAAAGAAAAAATGGGCTTCTCATGATTTGAATGGGAAAATTCTACCTTTAGGCTTGCATGAAGAATAATTCCCCTGAGGTTTTTTGTTCTAATTGATAGAATTTAGTTCCAGTGCTCTGGAGGTCATTCTTCCCTGCACTGTTTCATTTCCTTGTTCATATAATGTTCCTTCTCCCTCTCTCTCTGCTTATTTTTAAAATGAGTTTGCTCTGCATTACTGCAACTAAGAAAACAGGAAAATAGAAATAAATGCAACAGGCTTTGAAATACAAAATAGAAAACCAGACTGCCTGAAGTGTCAAATATTATAACTGTGCATATGTAGGAAGTATGTAGCATGTTTCAGCTCAAAGAATTGCTTATTTTAAATGCTAATAGCTTAATTGTGATGGGTACTTTATTATAGGTTCAATGAAAAAGAACATAGGCCTTCCCAAACCTTTGTTGATCATTCATCAGTTTACTAAATTAGGTCAGACCTGTAGATCCTCAGTGCTATTCCTGTTGAAATCATGGGCACAACTGCCCTGACTTCAGGGAGAGGAAGGCTGAGCTGATAAAGTCAGATTATGAAGCACATCCTGTGTTCATGTAAGGCCTGATGTCCTTTCCACGGAGTCAGTGGGAATCTTTCCATTCCGGAGATCTCTTGAGGTCTCGGTAGGTGGAGGCCACCGGCAGCTGCTCAGAGAGCCAGCTCAGTTATTTGTGCACCACCAGCATCTCGCACAAGAGAGAAGCCTCACAGGGCACCTAGCAGCTCCTACACAAGGCAAATATCACCCTAAAGTAGAGAATACACCTGTTTTTAAGGGTAATGGAGATTGTCATTCCCTTTCCAATTTAGCAGTTTAGTCTAAAAAACATCCAGCCTCCTGTGATCAATTCCTGCTCATTTCCTTAAACATTAAGCTATTAAATGAACCCTATTTTGATGCATAAGAATGAGTAATTTTGTCTTTTTAGAACATATATTTTAACATGGCCCAAAAATACATTTGCAGTTTTGGTAAAGTGTGCATAATTATGATAAAAATCAATAATATTAGGAAAAATTAGAAACAAGCAATTTCCTGGCTAAAAAAATTAAAGAGAACAAATCCACCAAAAACGAGCTCAATATATAAAATTGATGTCTTCTTAGGTCATAGTAGAATGCAGTGATGTTCTACCTCTTTTGTGAGATATAAGGTATGGAAGAACTGGATGTTCTCTCTGCTCAGCCTAGCACTCACTCAGCTGCAGCTCTCAGTTTGCTTCTGGGATAATTTACATGGTGGCTGATTGCAAGTGTCTCACAGAAATACACACACAGCCAAATCTTCCCAAAATTGGCTTAACATCAGGGATGGTAGAAAATAGCAACATCTAAAAATAGTTACAGGTCTATTGATTTTTAGGGTCTCTTCACAGTTTTTGCTGTGCACTGTATTATCTTGAAAACTCTGAGCTTTCATTAAAAGAAAGGGGGGGGGAAAATAATTTTCATTTGTCAGCTGGGTGCAAAGTCTTGTGTTCAACACAGAGGTCTTGTACTTGCTAGATATTTTGTAGTGAATATTTAATGTAAATATATTTCTCATAATTTTTATTTGGTCAGTTATTATATGTACTAGTGAGTACACATTTTCATTAACATGTAATTACTCAGTGTTCATAACTTAAACATTTCAGCAGGTGGATTGAACTGGTGTTCTTGCTTTCAGGAGAGGGCTGAGATGATAGGACTTTCAGGTTCAAAGACAGATTATTATCCTGTTTAATGTTAGCTTTTATCTCTCTAAAATAATGGCCTGCATCTAGAAGACTTTTGTCCTCCCTTGTTCCAAATTGTCCAGACTGTTGTCTTTGGACTCTTTAAACTAGCCTGAAAAGACAGTGTGTAAAGCCTGCACATTCCTCCTAAGGCTTCTCACAAAAGTCTCAGATCTTACTTATTTCCTTGGATATTGTTTGAATTTTCCCCACAAAAGCTAAATATTTTGCATTCAGTAGTCTTTGTTCTTGAATTTTTACTTTTTGGGGTTTTTTTTTGTTTATATGTTTATTTTTTGATGAAAAACTGCTGGATGAACAGTAGTGAGGCATCAATGTTCTGTGCATACACAGGGTGCGTAAAGCAGTAGTTGGTAAGAGAAGCCCTGCAGTCAGACCCTCACTGTGTCATCACTCCATCCCTGAGAGCTGCTGCCTGTCCATGTCTGCTGACACAAACAGGAAATACTCTATCCTTGAAATGCTGTTGTCTTCTGCCATCTCATTTTGTGCTGCTCAGCTAAGAGCCTTCAGCTCTACAGTTCTGCAGGGATGTTCCTGTTGTCTTCAAAGCCTGCCCAAACTGCTTTGTACTTTGTTCAGCTCTTTGGTTACTCAGAGTTGTTTTTAATCCCTCTAATGTTCAGGTTTTTCAATCCTCTTTAGAGTGTTGACCCATTATTGAGGCAGTTTGAACTGTAAATATACAAACACTTTACAGTAAATACATTTTTATTTTTCTATCAGGAAGTTTTAATCAAGAAAGATAGAACTAGGTATGTACATTCAGATAAGGCAACGTAAAGTTTGATTTGAAGTTGCACGTGACTGAAGTGGCTTGCAAAGGGTATTTTGCATTTCTGAAAGCTGTCTTCTGTAATACATTTTTGAGGAGGAAATGAAAGAAAATTAAACAAGATTTTATGGCTTTTCAGCTTCTTTGCTGTTAGCTAAGATTATTGTTGTTTTATAGAAGGGAGGCTCCCATCTTGGTGCACTGGCCTGTGGACCTTGGCTCTGGTGCAAAGACGGCAGCCCTCCAGTGAGCTGAGCACTAAATGTCACCTGAATCCATCATTACCTGATCTAATCATTCACCTTCCTTATATAAGTGAAAGGCTGTGCATCAGCACTTCTTTCAAAGAATATTTTAAGCAAGCAGTGATAGACATCTTCCCTTTTCCTCAATTTCTCTGTGCCTGTGGGCCAGCCAGACTAGCAAGCGAGCATTTTTAATTCCTTCCAGCACGTCTTTTTATCCTGTCATAATGTCATTGTGTAGCTATGGCAGCTAAACAAGATGAGACAATAAAATATAAACATGCTGAAATCTCAGAACCAGAGAGAAGCTCAAAAGTATACAGATTGTTCTATCTTTTTTACTATCTCTGCTTTCCTTACAACCTCGAAGATTGTAATAAGCATTTAGATGATTTGGGAGTAAGAATGAGCATCCTGATTGGTGCATGGCTATTTTGAACCCCTCAGAAATAACGCAAAAGAGATGTGATTTACAAGTAGTGCTGGTACACTAGTATGTATCAATGCCATTATAATTAGGTCTGGATCTTGTTTTGTTGTAAACATCTCTGAAAGCCTCCAGCCCACTTACAAAGCTCTGTCTTGTTTGAAACCAGAGACATGAGAAGTCTCAGCTAGCAAGTGATTTATGTTAATGTTTGTATAACTTTTAATGACCTTTTTTTCTGGTGTGAAAATGATTCAGTTTGCAGCTTTACAGACTGAAATGCTCTATGTGCTTATAAACAAACAATGACAATCCTCCATGCTACTGTAGTAGAATGTATCAAAATTGACCTAGATAAAATACCAGTAGGAACCAAATGTAGATAGTTCAGTCTTTCTGACTTGAACAGCTCTTAAGTGACTACCAGGTAGCAGGGGATCAGTTCCCTCTGTGCCTTCAAAGCATTTGTTCTCTTTTAAGGTAACCTAAATGCCCTTCATTTCTGGTGAATAAGTTGAGTACAGGGGGATTCAAAGGTAGTTGGACCCTTACAGATTCAACCCCCCCTAATTAATACCAGTCTGATACTGAAAATTATGGTGACTTTTTATGATGTTGGAAACCAATCTACCTAAAGTTAGAGGCTGATACATGACTGTCATGTAGTCAGAGTAGCCAGTATCACCTTTACGTTTTTGCTTTAAATCATCATGTTGCTTTCTAAGAATTAAAAAAAAATAAATTGCAAGTTCTAAATGTTTTAGTTCTGTAACACAGTACACTGATTTCTTCAAAGCAATTCAACATAGTGACTTCACTAAAAATGTGCTTTTAAGCTGTTCATGTCCCTCTGTCAAACACCATGTTTAAAAACTAACTGCTTCTCCTTAGTTACTTAACTCTAACAGAAAAGGCAACATAAGCAAGAGATGAAACATAACCCTTCCTACATGGTCCTGTCACTTTGAAAAGATACTTGAGACATTTGGGAACCAAATTTTTAAATGTTCTGTAACTCTGTGTGTACACTATTGTTTCTGAAGTCACCTGAGTGAAAAGCTGTGAATACAGTCAACTTTATGCTTAATCATCTCCAGATGACCTGTAGCAGAATTCATAATAGGTCTATAATTCATAGAGCTTTTTTACAGTATCAGGTGAATCTGTCTGAGGATTTGTCAGGCAAAACTGGATTCAGTTATTTATGTTCAAATCTGGCCTCATCCCAGCCTGACCCTACTCTGAAACCTTACCGAGGGTACTTTTACATGTGAAAATATTTACTCAAATTCAGCTAAGTTTTGACTGTAAAGTAGAGAGCAGAGTCTGGAAGAACTGAAACTTTAGCCTGAGAGAAAATATTTTTACTTTCCTCAGTTCAGCTTCATTAAGACCTATAAACATGGAAAAGATTTTCAAATCTGGGACTTTTTGTCTGTTCTATTCAGTTAGGCTGTTACTCTTGATTTCCAAGAGCTCCTCATTCTCAGATTCTCAGGAACTATTCTCTTCCATTCTGGTTGGATTATGTATAAAGGTGAAACCTAACATAGTGAAATTCACTCTCTGTGTTAGCTTAGATTCTCCTGTGTCTCTCTCTCTCTCTGAGTTCTCATTATTAAGTCCCAGAAGCCCTATGGCTGTGATCTTGGCTACTTTCCATTTTTTGGAGTTTTCATGCATAGCAATGCACGGGCAAGCAGGTGTATTCCTTTGGGTCTGCCACCCAGGAAAAGAGAGCATGAAGGGGTACCTGGGATAAACCTCACTGCAGAAAGTCTTAAATCCAGTTAAGCAGTAGTCTCTATGAAGAATGCGAACACTTCAGTTTTGAAATACAAGCTTTTGGGGAAAAGGTTTTAAGTTAGAGAATGTGAAAGAGAAACTTTGGGAGAAAAATGGAACCTTTTTCAACTGAAATGCAGCTTCATGAACAAGTTATAGCAGAAAATTATTACATTGAAGAAATGTTGGTTCATTTGGTTTTTTCTTTCTTTTTTTTCTTCTGAGGCTACATTCCCACACAGTAAAAGTTTTGATACAGATATCTTCAGTATTCCTCTTGCTTTAAGTGGCTCATGGCTATTCTTTCCAAACACCTTTTCACCCTGCACTTAAGTCTTCCTCATAGCTTTTACTTGTCCAAAAATTTCCTGAGCATACTTCAATAGCTTGTAGAAATCCTTTTACATCTTGGTGTAATATTGCAGTATGAAAAAGGAAATAAAACTTCTGCTAGGACTTGATGTCTGTTCTATTTTTGTCAGTATTGGTGGAAGAGAGACCCCTGTTCCAGCCTGTTTCTAGAGCCAGCTTCTCGCTTTTAATATCTGGGAGGTTCTGAAGATGTGACTGTTGATGACAATAACTTCTACCAAGGCAGGAGGCCCAGTGCTTTCAGTGACCTCATCTTTGCCATGGCTCTTGCTTGTCCTGCCACCTTTAGTGTCACTGTCAATTCTGTGCAAGAAATGGGCAAAATGGTTTTGAGAATCTTGGCTCAGTGGCCTGACTTGTAAAGCCGTTGAGTAAGTCCCTGTACCACAAAAATTGTTCTTTCTTCGCTCCTCATTCAAGTAACATCCAAACCTCATCTGTGAGGTAAAAAAGAAACGGTACCTCAGCCCATTTATCCTGAGCTGTGTGTAAAGATGTGACTGTCTGAAGCATGTAGAATTGGAGAGCTGGGTATACAGGGTAAGTTTTAGCAGCTCACCTGCTATCTCAGGATCAAATGGCATGATGTTTTCAGTTTCAGCTGCTATTGGTGAGCACAGTGTTTTCGGCTGGGATACTAAAATTTAACAAATCAGTAGAAAAAGGAACTGGTTTTAAATAAACATTCTTCAATACATGAAGAAAGAAAAGGGGCTTAGGCTGGTATAAATCCCATTATATTATTCTAGCACAGGGAAATGTGTTTGGGGAGTGAAGATTTGACATATATTTTTATTTTCAAGCGTCATACTAATTTATATTACTCAGCCCTTTAACTGCCAAACTGTAAAAGTCCATTACGCTACTGAAAGGAATATACAAATTATCCCCTGGCACTTTAGGCAGGAGTTTTACATATATGCTGTTATTCTATCAGCCAGCTAGCTGCACAATTCTATTAAGGAGTAAGTGAGAAAATTATATTGCCTGCAAACTAATTGTACAAAAGACTCTGAAATAAGTAATCAGAGCCCAGCTCTTTCTGAAAAGCAGCCAGGAGATATAAATCGCTCAATCGCTTGTGTCAGCCCAGTTTAAAGACCCCGAGCTGCCATGTTGATTTTGTTCAGTGTAAAACACAACTTCCTCTCCAGCTGTTGACAGGACTGGGCAAACTCAGCTTTTACTCTTCCTAGCTGCTCAGTTTCAGCCTCTAGCATCTTGAAGTAAGTCAGGAATTGGTAGAGATTCCTTCCGGTTCTTCCTCTGAAATAAAATGCAGATCTGAGTATCTTGAATGGGAATTCATATCTAGAAGTAAATAAGAAATTATGAAAGCTCTAATGGCCTGGAATGTGCAGTAAATTCAGGTTTTTAATGAAAGTAAATCCACTAATACTTGCAGTGCTAGGTAAAACACATTTTAGTGTGATATAGATATCCCCTGCATCTACATGTGCACTGGAGACAAAGTGTTTGTTTCTTGAACCCTTACTGCAGTGTAGCCCCCTTCTATAATGCCGGAACCACTTTATGAGGACCAGCTATGGTCATTGGTAAGAGGTGGATTTTTGTTTCTATTCCTGTAACTCTGCTGAGTCATAAGAGGAATTCTTTGTAGCATCTTCCAAGCTAATTTTACAACACCAAAAATTAATATTGAGTGTCCACTATAAAATACAAGTCATTGAAGAAAAGCAGTTTAAATTGAAAGGAGATTCCCCCTGTAAGCTAAAGTATTGGAATCCAAGTGACTAGAATAATAGCTCCTTTTAGCATTCTTTAGGTATCAAGAATTTGCAGGAAAAGTAAGTTACACTGTGCCTGCTGCAGACTGTTGCATAGTTTGCAGAAATGTGAAATGTCAGGGTATGGATTAGAAGTGTCTGCATAATGAAATGAGCAATCTTGCATTTATCTTTCTGGTTCTGAATGCTGCTTCTTGGTGTTGGCACCTGTACCTTTGTATCTTGGGACGGGATCTCTTGATACAGCAAGACTGTTCCACCTGCCCTGGTAGAGAGCTTTGCTTCCTGAAGTTCTCTGTTATAATCTTGATCTTGTTTTGATCAAGATCGTTTCTGACCTTGTGCAAAGGTATCTTTGTCTTTGATCTTGTGCAAAGCATTTCTGATTCCCTGTTTCTCCCTTTTTTTTTTTAAGATAGGGATGTAATACATTTATTACTGTAGTGTAATGAAAATCATTAGATACAAATTGTGAAAGCTTTGAAGGTCTTCCTGTGTAGTGGTTGTGCCTTTCTAAGAATGCCTTGTTAGAAGGAGAGGATAATGTGAATCCTTTTTTAAGCTTGCCCTTACCATCATTTTCTACTTATCCTTCCAAAAGTGTTATTTCCTAACTTTTCTAAATGTGTATTGGAAAGAAAGACCTTTTGCAGGAACTGTTGTGCTGAATTCCCTACCCACCATATCCTTCAGTTTCTTAAATAGCTTTCTCCACGGCAGCTAAGAAAGGGGAAAAGGACTAAACTGCTTTGACTTTTGTCATTAGCATTCAGGCGTACCAAGATCTGTTTCACTCACCAGCATTGCTAACTCACTCATGCAGCAATGTCCAGGGGGAAGAAAGCCTGCAAAGGCCTGAAAAGGTTGTGCCAAATGTGTTGGTTGTGTTGGCCGAGTGCACAGAGTTGCCATGCAGACCTCCTTTATCATAAGTACCTAACCAATTTTCAATAGATGTAAGTGGTTTAAGTATTACTTCCTGTTGAATTAGCAGTTGCTGAGCATTTGAGTCTTTGTGCAATCCTGCAATCCACTAATGTGATATTTAATGAGGAGACATCAGTCTGGAGAAAGGTAGTCAATATAAATCAGTGTTTACGAAGTGTGATTAACTCTGAAATATTTCATCAATGCTGTGGTCCCAGGCAGCCTCTATGCTAATTATTAGAACCTGTGCATGTTTCAGGGGACTTTGATGGACCCCGAGTGCAGCAAACATGGAGCAGCAAAATTGCGATTATGCTCGGACTGTCTCTGATGACAATTTATGCATTTGGTGTGATGACCTCTTGCTTCCCAAGAGGGCAATAAACAGAATGCATTTTCATTAAGATACTAATGCACTTTATCACAGGGGGAAGGGGTTAGGAAATAAAGAAATACCTTTAAAGCAAGATGTGACAGACTGATTTGGAAGATGCTTTATTTAAAAGTCCATTTCCCAGTTTAACTTTGGGCTGTTGCAAAGTCTGTCATACTGGATGTAGTGTTGGGCTATGGGGTGCATGGCTGGGCAGATGAATAAGCTGAGCTAAGCTGTTTTATGAAAAGTGCAGTGGTGCCAGGGCAAAAGAGAACAGATGTTCTGCATTTGGACTTGAATACCCAAAGATGTGATTTAAAAAAAGTAAACTGCTCTTGTATTTTACTCGTTCATTTGCAAGCTTTTATTTTCTGATTTTTGAGGAGAAATAATATGAATTAGCAGTAGCAACAAAGCAAAAAAGAGACTGCTTTGTCCATGATGAGAAGGGCTCATGTTTAAGGATGGAGCTTGTTGTAGGCCTTAAGAAGGGAATTGGGAGAAGCAGGGGCAAAGGCAAGCATCTCTTTTTGTTTTTGCTATTCTGACAGCTTGGCAGGAATGATCCTATTCTTGAAGCCTCTCAGTACAAGAACTTGGTTGAAAGTATAGAGAGAAGAGGAGATGTTCTGGAGCAGAGATCTGGCCTGGTAGCTGCAGAACATGCTAGATGTGGTGGTAACAGACCCAGTGAGTCCTGCCTTACTCTCTGTGCCAGCTGTTGTGGAAGAAGGGCGAAACTCCATGGTACCTGTTGTAGCTGATTATGCAGTAAAGCAGTTCTCCTTCTGAATTCTAGGCAAAGAGAGACTAATGAAATTGGCTAAAAATGAAAATGAAGAGTACTCAGAGAAGGAGCCTAAGCCTGTGGCTTGGTACAGAAAATGACAAAATGCCTTTCTTCTGTCAGCAGGAATAACATACATGAAGGATTTTCCTAGGTACCATATTTGGAGTGAGACACAGACTCACATTAGTTGTGGTTTTGTATATATTTCTTTCATATAGATGTCTAGATTAAAAAAAAAAAGGTGAAAAAAATTAATCTTTTAACTCAGCTATTTATTTTTACTTGAGAGCTGTTTCCTCCTGTAGCACTGCTTACTCTTGATACGTTCCAACATGAAATACACAGGCAATTGTATGAGTACTTTTGTGTATCTGTTGTGTTGGTCAGTCAGTGACTCTGAGCCCCTGTTCTCCTGTCTGTTCCACACAGGTAACATAGAGTACAGCTGCCCAGCAACGAATGAATGTGAAATCACAAAGCGCAGACGCAAGTCCTGCCAAGCCTGCCGCTTCATGAAGTGTCTAAAAGTTGGCATGCTGAAAGAAGGTAAGACTGACCACCTCAATCTGTATCTCTGCAAACACTTGCTACAACTGTAGGGCAGTCAGGAAAGAAGAGAGACTGGTGAGTGTTCTAATCAGTTATTGCAAAGGCAATTGTCAAATATACTTGCTCTTTCTGCCATCTGCTTCTAAGCTATCAAATCGTGCTTTATCCACATAGAGTTCATCATCTTGTGTAGTACAGCAAAATGTACCTCGGCATTCAATCTCCTTCAGTAAGTAACTGATAGAATAACCATCAGAATTTTCAAAGATTTCTTTTCCCCATTCCTTATCCACTCTTACTCTGTCCCAGTTCTGGCAGAAAACCAAAACACATAGTGTGCCTTCCTTTTATTCAGTTTTGATTCCATCAGAACAAATGAAAAGGGTTACTTGTAAATTAAACAAGTATAAGTATTGTGTGTGTATACTGAAGTTACTGTAACTATACTGGAGCAAATTTTGGCATGCAGAAGAGGAGAATCCACCCTCCTCCCCTTTTTTTTCCTAAAAGTGTTTGAGAACCCTGCCCCTCACTATAAGTAAATATATAATGTTTTAATTCATCAATTACATTTTGAAGATAGTGAATGCCAGAAAATAAACTCAAGAAATGATGCTGTGTTACCTGGAACCTGCTTCATCTATGTGACACAAAGAGGTGATTCCTCAAATCTTGGTTGCCTGCAATGCACGTACAGTGTTGTTAATGTATATGCAAGAATACACTTGTAAGTGCATGTATTACATGCATTATTATTTTAGGGCACTGTCACCACCAAGAAAGATGCCATGTACTTCTGAACTAGATAAACATTTGAAATAAAATCAGCATAGTGTTGTCTAAGTATTGCATCCAGGGGAGAGTACTTTGTGCTAAGCAACCACTTCAATCCTATTCAATTTTGCTTTGTCAGTCCTTGAAAACTCGGCTTTAATAACTGGCTGATTTTTGCAAATGGGCTGGTGGTAATGCAAGACAGGGTAAGTATGCAGCTATTGGGGTAAAAATCCAAGAAACAACATAGACCAGTGGTGAGATGATGGGCAAATTAGGTCTATCACGCACCTACAGACATATTCTTATTGGATTATACTTACTAAGAATAAACCTTGTTCTGTGCAACTGCTTTGGCAGATGCTATGATCCTATGAGCCAAATCCTGCTGTCCTTAGTCTTACTTGAGCAAAACTCCTGTCAGATTCGATGGAGATTTTGCCTCAGTAAGAACGGCAGGATTTGACCCTCTCTTCAGTGGTTTTGGGAGAGTTCTGACTTGCCAAAATCCCCCTATAACTGACCACTAGGAGCAGTCACTTAAAAGTGAAATTATGAGGCTTAGATAAACTGTAAAAAGAAAGGGATGACTGGCTATGGCACCTTTTGAAAAGGACTGTGCTTCTTAGCATCTTTTCTTAGTCGGTTAAGACCCTGTATCACTAGGGTCTTAGTGTATATCTGTATATATACAGATCTATTGAGCAACTTCTTTGAAAATGAAACATTGCTACCAAGAGCACATGCAGGTGAATTGATTTAATCCTTTTCCTCTGAATTTTGAGGCCACTATTGTGCATGCATTAACATACATATAATGTAAAAAATTGAGGCTGTGTGCAGCTTCTGGGACTGCAAGAGGAAGTTGTCTCCTCTGCAAGTGAGTAATTATCTCAGCAAATCTGTGTGCAGATTTACTGTTTCTACATGCAGTTTTGTTAACTGAAATAATTTAGTTGGATAATACAGATGTACATTGCGAGTAACATTTTTTTGTTTGAATGTTCATTGTCCATGGATTTAAATAATTCCCACAAGTTTTCTTAATAAGAATTGCATGAATTTTTTAATCTAAAAGTACATACCTTTTTCTAAATGGCCAATAACTAATTACTTTGAAAAAACAGTGTTGTTTATCTACCACCAATTATAACAACCTGCAAGAACATGTAAGGGCATTTTATTTTTTTCCCCCTTTAGTGGCCACTTTTTAAATCATGCTGATTCACAGTACATTTGTAAGACTGTACTTGTTGTAAAGATTTTTTTTTTCTTGTTGGAAGGTAGTTTTGGAGCTGGATGTTGTTATTTTAACCTACAGGAAAGTCTGGAGATGACTTTTTGACTTGGACCACATCCTTTATGTACAAAATTAACAAAGATAATGTACTGACTTCTTGCATGTGTAAAGTGGTATAAATTTATTGATTAGCACGGACTTAAAATAAGCTGAAATTATTCTTGCAGCATCTCAAGTGTTTCTTTATGTACAGACAAGGATTTCAGTCTCATGCAGCATGTCAGAGATCATGCGGCAGTAAATCTATTCAAATGTAAACCTGTTCAATTCAATTACCAGTTTATAATAAAATTTGCTGCTGCAGCCTCCACGTTTGTCACAGCAGTCTCTACATGCTGATGGCACAGCATGCCTGGAAATTGACAGCCTAAATCTATTTACAAAAAAAATTTAGTTGCAGACCTGAAATAAAATCAAGTTTAAGCAGCTTTGAGAGGAGCATCACATTCCTTACAAGAACAGCACATCTGCCAGGGTGCATCTTCTCCAGAAATCTTACCTTGTTTGTGGGGTGTTTTCTTGTAGAAATTTATCCTTAACAAACAGTTTTAAAGTGTAATCCAAAGTGAAACAATTATCAGATATTGTACTTTCTTTCACATTGCAAAGGACTTCACTACATTGTTATTTTGTGAATTGTCATATGAATTTCATGGTAGATTCTGAGTTTTAGCTTGGCTTCTAGGGCAGGGTCTGAACACCTCTTATCGCAAATGCATAGGGTGGCTTCCCTTATGACATCTGCATGTTGAATCATTTATGTGACAAGATAATGGTGTTTTTCATCTAGCATCCAGTGTTTCTGTGGGAGACCCAGTGTTAGGGTGGTGGGGCTGTGTTTTGGGGTCAAATCCTGGGAGGGAATTGGATTTCTGGTCACATGAAGTACAAGGTGGAGTAGGCATTTTCTGTACATTTTCTCGTGGATCTTGGTGAGGCTGAACCAGCAGCACCTAGATTAAGATTCTTAATGATTTTTAGGATGTGGGCCAGGAGCTACAGCAATGTCAGGCTGGGCTGGCCTGGGATTGAGGCCCTAGCTGCATCTCCTGTTGAGTATCATAAGAAAGTTTGTACAGACTGGTCTGGAGGAACACATTTTGGTTTAGCCCATGGACTGTTACTTAAAAACCCATGTTTGGGTCTGTGGATGGGTTTTAAGGGTGTTATACTTCATTCTGTAGCATTCAGCAGAGGCTGATGAGCTTTTAGGCACAGGACAAATATGAGGATGTGGTGTTTTCATTTACTTTTTTAGGTAAGGGTTATTAGCAGCAAAGCAGAATGCACTGCAGTCAAAGAAAAAAAATTACTTTTTTCTATATTTAATTTTGTGTCAGTGTTACAAAAAATCAGGTTTTCAAGTATCCCAATTGATTCTTCTACTGAAATGCAGTTTCTTTGACTGTACTTTTATTTTGGTAAATTATCTCAGATTCATGAGAACAGCTGAAACAACATTAAAGATTCTTGTATAGTCTAGGGATAAACTTTTCAAATGTATCCCTTGAGATTTCTTGAAATAATATTGAAATTGCTAAAAGGGTGCAGGGAGACATGTACAAGGATTTGCCCTTTTTAAAAATGAACATTTTTAGGATATTTAGTAGTTTTCAGTTCTGTTGGTTTATAATTCAGTTCTGTCTTTAGTTTGGTCTTTCAAACTCTTTGGAAGCCAGTGATTATTTTGCTTCAGGTGGTAGAATTAAATCTGCGCTCATGTGCAAGGTTGGGTATTTTGGCTATTTCCCTTTTTTTACCGCTAGTTAGATGGAGAAAAAGGGGTTAATTTTTTTTCTTTTCTCAGAGGAAAAATTGGATGTAAAAGTACATAAGATGGTATGGGGAGTCTTGAGTAGATATTTGACTTTTTTTTTCTATTGCTAGGTGATCTGAGTAGAATTCAATATCTGATCTTTAATTAGTACTATTTGCCTATTAATAATATTTGTGGGACATAATATTTATGCTTGTGGTAGAAGATATTATACCACATATAAACTTGGATATTATATATTATATAATATCCAAGTTTATTATAGGACAGATCTTGCTCCTAAGGGCTTCCCATGTGAAATCATTCCAGTGGCGGAATTATTCCAAAATAAAATCACTTTTTGTTTCAGATGCAGCGTTTGTATAACTGTTTTTACAAGAGGTTGTTCCATATGTTTTAGTTTTCTCCATAGATGCAAAGCCTTAGTCTCAGTTTTACCTGCCCCTGTATTGTAGGGAGGTTAAAAACTACAGTTCAGAGGGGAATCTGTGGAGTGGCACTCATGCAGCTTTCAGACCATCTGGAATGCTGTATCCTGTTCTAACTCTCGCAGTTCTGTGCAGTACTAGTTCATATTTCTTACAGGGCTGTTGATACCAAAACATCTCCCATATATCTCTCATTTCTGGTATTTGGGTGTTTTCAGAACTTGTTATGGACTGTGCGCAGTGGCTGGTCTGCATTGCTTGTTATTTCAGAAAGTCTAGTTCCTAAATGAGTGATACATGGAAAGAAATGGAAGTTTATATGAAAAGTAAAGTATACTACAATAAAAATGGCATGGGTTGCTTCATGTAAGTATGTTTGTATTTTCCTTGGGGGTGGATGGCCTTTACAAGTCATCATCAGTCAGTTGGTACCCGGTTAGAATAGGCAGAGTAACAAAATTCCAGCTTAATTAGTCCTGCTATTAAAATGAGAAGCCAGATCCTCACCAAGTATTAACAGAAGCTCTTAGAGCTGTGTTAGATTGCTGCTCATTTGGCAGGTTTGGCAATCTGTGCTATGGGGAAATCAGCAATGTACCTTTTTGTGTCTGTGAATCTTCACAGTTGCTTCTACATGAGCCATCATTCAGGCTCTAAAAATGATCACAAACTCTCTGAGCTTTTCATCTGGCAGTGCTGACTTGATGTTTAACCCTTCCCATCACAGCAGAGCAGTTTGTGTGTTGCACTTGCCCTGCTCCATGAGTAGCCCTCAACACTTCTCATTCACTACTTTGCTTGGGTTTTTTGAGAATTCATACAGGCCCTCAGAGAGACCTCAGCATCCCTAGGGAAATGGTAAGGCAGTAGTTAGAATCTACTTTGTAAAGAAATCTCGGACTTTTTAGTGTTTTTATTTAGCTGTGATCTAAATGAAAACAGTTCCTGACAGTTTTAAAAATGTTTAAACATTTAAAATGCTCATATAATGAACCAGAAGATGATTACACAAGTTACACTTTTTCGGAACATGCTAAAATTGGAGGTCTCTAAAGTAATTTTGCTTCACACATTGAGAGATTTCATTCATTCAAATATAAGAATACATTTTTAGAAAGAGGTATGTGTATTTTAAAGCATAAATAACTGAGTTTATTATGGAAAGATTACCATATGAACATCTTTGGCTTGTGTTAAGCAGCAGATCGGATTAAATTATCATATTGATCCTTTCTGGCTTTGACAGTCTATGAAAATGAATCCAATAGAGCAAGGAGAACGGGCAGCTTGAGTTTGGTCTTACGTAAAGAGATGCGTGATATGCAGAGGAGCAGATTAATGGATTCGCTCTCAAAATAATAAATAAAACTAAGCAATCTTCTTTATGACTAAAATTGTGTTATCACCTATGATTTGAGGGTAGTGAAAAAGCCTGCTTAATAGGATTCCTTCTAACAACATCTCTTTTGAAAAGACCTGTGCATCAGACATTGCCAAGGTAAATTTCTCTTACAAGTCTAATACCATTAGTCTGCCAGGACGAAAGGAGAAATTATTGCGGATGAAGTTTTAGTTTCTGCTGCCTTTAGAAATCAGAACAAAGGAAAGGAGAAAGCATTAATGGTATTCAAAGAAAATATTTCTGTACAGGATGACAGTTAATAGAGCAGCAGTGACCTCAGTGATATTTCTTATGCTCTCTATCGTAATATTACACTTAAGGAGCTTCTCCATTAATGCAGGATATTAAACAAACCTCCTGTGTTATAACATCAAGAGATAACATAGTGGTGTGTCTTCTGTTGATGTCTCAGCTCTCTTCTATGTTTCAATGTATTATGAAGGAGTTTGGTTTCTAGTGCAGCTATTTTTTTGAATTGTTTCTTTTCCTTTCCTATTCCTTCCCTTTCCCCTTTCTTCCCTTCCTTCCCCATTCACACGTTCCCCCCTTTTCTTCCTCCCTTTTATTTCTCCCTTCACTTTTTTTTCTTCCTTTCCCTTTTCTCTTGCCCCCCTTTCTCTTTACACTCCCTTTCTTTCTTTCATTCAGCGTGTGCTTGGATTAATATATACTGGGACCTGTTAAATCTCCTTGGAAACAATAGAAGCTAATCTCTAAGTGCTGCTGGTGTTCATAAGTAGGCTTCTTTGCTCCTAACCAAAATGTGACCTGATAGCCCAGTTCACACATTAGAACTGACAGCCCAATTTGTCTGCCCTAAAATGCAGCTCATGACTCTCCACTCTCTGTAACTGATGAAGAAGGACAAACTGTTCAACTTCAGGTTAATGTTTATAGTCAGCTCAAGCAACTAGCATTTCTATTCATCCACTAGAAAAATACCCCAGAAAAAGCAGATATTTGGGATGTGGATAATCTTCCCAAGTCACATGAAGACACCTACAGCTCCTACCAAGTGTTGGCCTCCTGAGAAGCTTTCATGGTGCTTGTGTTCCAGTGTTGTGCCACTCTGGTTTGTGTTCTGTGTCTGAATATTTTGGGGAATAAAGCAGATATCCCAGCAGTTCGCTGGACTTGTTATTTAAATAAAATTTCTCTCTTTCTAGATAAAATTTTGTATTACTGTTGTCCTTTTATATAAGTGCTTGCCTCCCACAGAAGAGAAGGTATGAAGTGGATGTGGAGAAAGCAGTATTGTTTGTAAGTCTGAGTTTGAGAACTATTTACATTTCTTGGCTTTACACAGATCTGTAAATGGGGAAGTTTTTGTGTTAGCATTTGCAGATCTGAGGTCAGAGCTGTTTGCTGGCTCACTCACCAGCAGCTTCCTTGAGATTAGCTGTTAGGTTGGGTCTGCTCACACAGTCATTGCTGCTGAGAATCCCAGTGGCAGCAGTTGTTTGCAGGGTCAGACAGGCAAAGAATATTTCAACATAAAGTTACTTTGTACTTTTGTTAATGAGTTTGAAGGATTCTGAATAAGATTAAATTTTACTGTAATTTTCTTAGTGCACATACCTTACATATTACTTACAATTGAAAGGAGTAGGTTCTGCAGTTTCATGAGTCTACTTAAATTACTATTAAAAATTAATCACTTTGTACTAATATTGTCTCATCATAATCTGAGGTGATTAACTGCATGTCTTCATTTGTCATATTTCTTCTTTTGATCCTAAAATAAGGAAGCAGTACTTTCCTAATTTTCTAGAAAATATTCCATTGTTTGCAAAATGTGTTTGTTGGATTTAGCCGCTATGAACATTTGCTTATACACTGGAAGTATAGAGACAGCAGTATAAGTGATAAGGATAGGTAGAGACAAGTCTGAAGGATGCAGGGCTTTTCCCATGATCTCACAGACAAATAGCTGCCTTTCATTTTTGGTCTCTGCCACCCATAAACACACACATCAGATGTGGCACTGCCCTTTATTGCAGAGTTCTTGAATTCTTGCACGTGGATCCTGCCTTAAGTTAAGTAAATCTCATTTTGTAAAGAGTAACATTAATGTAATTTGTATTCTTCACTTTTTTCTGTTTCTGCTGTGTGGATACTTGCACATCCCCTGCTTGAGTGCTATAGGTGTAGAATCTCTGGTAGAGGTGCATTTAAGGGTAGTGAATGTCTTCTTATCTCTAAAGTGCCACTCTGGAGCCAAACTTTCTGCATTTTACTCGGCCTTTGCCTGGGCAGCACCCACAGCTCCTCACCAAGACTCTTGCTGTGTAAGATCTTTGTCAAAACAGATTGTAGGGTAGGATTATTTGGGGTGAAGGGCTGCAATGATGCAGGTGCTGGTGACTAGAACCCATGTGGCAGATGTGCAGGCAGACTGCTGCTGCTGCTTGGGAAGGATTGGCACTGAAAAGCTGAGTGGCTGAGGAACTCCCTTGGCCTCTTCACTCAGTCAAAGCCATGAATGTGTTGAGAAGTAAGAAGATTTCCACCTGCAGTTGTTATATCTGATCTCATATAGTGCTATCCCTCAAATATTTCACACTTCTAAATCTCTCCTGCCTTAGAAAAAAAAGGTTAGAATCAATGTGAGTTTTGAGACATTAGTGTAACTAAGCCTCAGTCTTCTCTCTGAGCAGTCATTGCCCTTTTATAAGCTGAGGAGTTATTGCAAGTGGTGAGCCTTTGCCAGTTCTACTCACTGAGTCACTGGAATATGAAGTTAGAATATTATTTCATTTGATGTTTGTAATGTGGCTTTTGTGGTTGAAAGTCAGCAGCCTGAATTCTGAAATAAATGTGATCATCTGCAATGAATTGTCACTTTGTCAGATTTTGCCATGCTTACTAGCTATTCTAATAATAGATCTCATCTAACCAGCTTTTTCTTTTTTCCCTTTTCTTTCTTTTTTGTTTTCTTTTCTTTGGGTATTTATATGACAGAAAAGGGAAATTATGAGGGGAGTCTGTTGTGCTCACAGTAGTTGCTTAATATAGCTATTAATCTTTATAAATGAAAAAACATAGCTTTATTTTAAGCCTCAATAGGCTTTTATTAGATAAATGATTCTGGAGGAAGTCAAACACAGCTATGTTAAATATCTACACTTACTGAATAACATCAATATTTTCCTTTTTGCTCTTTATTTTTCCAGCAAATTTAATGTGTGTCTCTATTTTTCTCTTAAGCATCTGGTTTATGTCTCAGGATCATCAGGTATAAGATGAGAAGTCAATTTGATTTACAGTTTTAGTGCAGCAGATCCAAAATCAACATTCCATACAATTTGCTTGCATGGGGTCTTACTGCACTCCATGTTAAAACACTTAATTATAAAAATAATTAAGAAAAAATGAAATACTTTCTAAAAGAAAGTCTGCGTGATACTGTCCCTTAATCAACTTAACTCCAGTCTGTGCCCTTGGTGGCAGAATTGTTGGTGTGCTGTTTACCAGCAAAACTGCTTGACCAGCAAGAGAGAATCTTGGTAACTTGCTGCTTGCTGAGCACATACAGATCCTAGGAAAAAACAAGTAGTACAAGATTGTAATCCTCATCTTTTGTCTCCTGTTCTTTCCCTCTTCAGCCAAGCATTAGTCCATACAGTACTGTTCTTGTCATTTTTATTCAGCAATGTAAAAATCACTCCACCAATGCCCTGTCTCTTTCCAATACTCCTTTCAGTTCTGTGGGTGGGTGACTGAAGATGAGCCGCATCATTTGTTGTGATCTGACTCAATCAACAGATCAGTCTCGTATCATTTGCTCAACACTTGTACAGCCACATGTTGCTTTCATGACAGTCTGCCAGATAGTGTTTACGGTGGTCTCCAGCATCTGAAGTTCCTGTGCTCTGTCTCATTTTCTTATTTTCTGTAGTTCAATCCAGGCTTTAGAAAGGGGCACCTGAGATTTCACTGCATGGTCAATCTCAACGGATAACATTTGGGAAGAGTATCTTGTTCAAGTCCCCAGAACAGCATTTCTGGATAGGAAGTGGTATCAGTTATGGTAATATTACTTAAGAGATGGCCTTAAATACACTTGGATTCCAGACTGAGGGAACCAGCATGTTACTGTTGAAGTGAAAATCTTCCTCTGTACTGATTTTTCAGGTCACAAGCCACTTGCTGGTTTCCCTGTCAAGCTCTTAAGTTTCCAATTTGAAGACAGAATAGACTGCTAAATGTCAAAATAAAGGAAAATTAATATTTCCCTTAAAAAGTAGCAATCTGTTTTATAGTACCAATTTAAATGGATTCTTCCTCAAAGATGTATTAGAAAGTCTGGTTGAGTTATAACTCAGGTGAAGAATTAGGCTGAGATAATAAAGGGCTGAATAGACTCTTCCTTCTCAAGAGCCCTCAAGAACATCACCCAAATTCTCTGACTGTATTTCAGGCAAAAAGAAGTTGGAACAGCTCTCGAGTCTGGTGTTCACAGCCACAGTCTTTGCTGGCCTTCCAGCTGCTGCGTGTGCCACATGGCCATTGCTTGATATCCTGCATGAGATGCAGAGGGATGCAGTAATTGGAGAACAAAGCCACAGAGTAGCTAAGATGACATAACATCCTTCTCTTTTCTCTTTTTAGCTTCTGTCATTTTCATGACTTTCTCTTAGTTTTCCTCTTCCAAACCATGATTGTATCGGAAGAATGCTGATGAGAAAATAGTTGCTGTGAGCACATATCATCCAGGCAGGTTTTTTTCTGGCCAGGTGGGAGAGAGAATCATGAATTCCTTGAGGTTTTTGTTAGCTGACTCACTGTTTCGTGAGGACTAGTCAGGCTGAATGACTGTATTTCCTTCTGGGCATCCTGGTATTGCTGGAGATATCCATCCTGGCAGGTGCTTCAGCTCATCTCCAATTAAAATACTTGTTATAGAAGTATTCTTAAACACAGCTGATTAATAAAGTTAGGAAAAACATTTGAATGCAGAGTGTTAAGGCTTCCAAAATTGGTGTTCCTCTCTAGGGAGGTGTGTGCAATGAGAAAGCATTTGAAATATTAGCAGTCCATCCCATTTTGTTTCCATTTATTTTCTCTAATTTCCTTTTTTAATGCTGGTTAGCTGAAATAAGTCCTTTTTCCCTCTTCACTGTTCCCTCCCCCTTTATGGAATACCCCATGACACGTGCCTGTAAAGTGGCTTCTTGGGAATTTGCAAGTCTTTGAATGTGTTATCTGATTAAAGGGATGTATGTGTCTTTAATTCTCGTCTGCAGTTTCACCTCTGACCCCATCTGTTAAAGTGGAAAGGAGCTGAGAGTCAGCAAAGTCCCAGATTCAACCGAGATAACCTGCAGTGTGCACATTTGAATGCTTTAACTCCTCGGTTGCCCCTGAAAATTACATACTTAATTAAGTGACAGGTTTCACTGGAAAATGTGGAGGGTCTGATATGAGGCAGGTGAATTGTTTATTTTGTTGATGTGCTTAAGGTAGGATAATTTAGTCCTGGCTTGCCTTTTCTGCTAAAGAAGAAAAAACCGTATAGAGGTGCGGCATAAACATGTATAGGGTCTTGTTTACACGTGTGTATTTTCATTTCTGTATTATTTTAATAGACCAATTTCTTGCTTAGAGGAATGAAAAGTAAAACCCCCATTTTACTTCCTTTTTGAAAAGGAAGCTGAATTACGTGCTTGGAAATGATGCTGCAATTTTGGGTGGGATTTTTAAATAGCCCCAAATAAAGCAGTGAAAATAATGTCATTGAAAGATTGAGGTAGATGACATGAGGGTCATTTACATTATATTTTGCTAATATTGTGCTTTTTTGCAGTAACAGTGTAACTGTGGCATTTCCTGTGCTTTACAAATAGATATCATTAGTGGTGAGAATATCCCATTATATTTAGACTTGTGGGTCTTTTGATTTTTCCTCTGGTCATTTTCTTTTCTAGCTTTTAAACACTCTTAAAACTGAAAGGATTTTCAGTATCCCAGATCCATCCCTGCTCTCTGAAAGCTAGAGCCAAATTCTTCCCCCACTTACATCTGTTCAACTTCGGTGGTTTCACTTATGCTATGTGGCTGTAACAATGCAGAATTTGTCCTAATCTGCCCTTTCTTTTTCAGTGGAGAACATGCACATGCAAAGTGTTCGTGAGCACAGCAAGTTGAAATGCAAATAGAAAGAATGTATGTATTTTGTGTGTGTGTGTGTACACACACATAGATAAACAGCACACAGATAGGTTTGATAGTATATCTACTGTACATAATATTGTAAATGGCATCTTGCTGTGCTGGAATCCAGGCAATATGAGTTCAGTACTAAAGTGTTCAAGTTGCACCTGAGCTAGCTGGAGCCTGCCAGCCTCTGCAAGCCCACTGAGAGCATCTGTCTCGCCACCACCTTGCTCACGCTGTGTCCTCCGCAGGCTCTCCAATTCTTGCGACTATGAGCATAAATCATCCACCTGTCAGGAGCTCGAGCTGCCCGGATTATGCAATGCCTGCCTTCATTTGGAGATGGTGTGAGCAGAAGATTGCGGCAAACGCTTTGCATTCATTTTAACGCCGCTCCCGCATCTCTTCAGCTTTAATGAGGGTTCAGGGTGGTGACGACTCCCTGAGACAATGAAAGTCCTAGAGACCCAAGCTTTCTTTGTACATTTGTATGGCCTAGTTTAGATTTTTTTTTTTTTTGGCTTTTTTCCCCCCTCCCTTCCCCCCCCCCCCCCCCCCCCCCAAGAAATGAATGGCTTGAAAATTGAGGCAGAGAACTGGTACTGCACAAAGCCAGCTGTCCATAGCTCTGCTTTTTGGCCTTGTAATACTTCCCTCCAGCTGAGCAATGAAGAATTTAAAAATCAGTCATGTTTAATGCTGATTGTCCATTTGTGCTAAAGCTGCATAGTGCCTAGTTGGCTTCACTTAAAAAAAATTGTAATAATCCTACCTTTGCATTTTATTCAGTTACAGGTGTATTGCATTGCATGATCAAGGGTGGCATACCATATTGTATATTCCACATTTAAAACACAGATCCTCTGTATTAAGATCTCCTTGTATTACGAAAAAAAAATAGACTTTCAGTAAAATTGTCTTATTTCAGCTTGGTAGACCTGAATTAATCAAATTCCTTATTCACTCATAATTTTCATCATGAATTATAGGCAGAATAAATATTTGTATTTATTCATCTGTGTAAGCAGAAGAAAAGAAAAGAAGGTTGGGAGACAAAAGCAGATAAGTCCTTTCAAAGACAAATGTTGAAGATGGCGAAGGGGTAAAGATAATTTGTGCCTTCACACCTGTAGTATCTGTGTGCCCCATACCCCTACAAATCCCATCAGACTCTTGCAGTTCAGCCTTTAGCCTGTAGCCTTATGTGATTGTCAACCTTATGTTCTTAGTGACCTGAAAAACACATGGTGGTAGCAATAGTAAAATACTTAATTTTGATACTATTCAGTAGTTAGCTAGGGAAGTCCCTGTTTATCATCCTAATGCTACAGGTTTGATGTTTTTCACCCATATTCAAGAAAACAAGCTTCTTCAGTACTTTTGAAACATCTTGGGCACGTGCAGCATGATTTTTCTGCAGCAAATGTGTCATGAGCTTGTCAACAATTTTTTCAGGGAATACTTTTTATACATTTTAGAGAACACCTGTGATGTGTAGACAGTAATAGCCCCATTTTACAATATTAAACCTCAGCGAAAGAGAACAAGAGTTGCTTAGTAGAAGTCACGTGTGGTGTTAGAAGCACAGCTAGGAGTGAAACTTCTGCTCTGAGGTTAATGTGTCTTTCAGCCTGGGACTTCAAATTCCAGCTGTGTCCACCCCTTTCTCACCCAGTGACTGAAAGAGAGAAAGGTTTATTGCTTGTTCATTTGGGGTTTTACATTTCTCTTTTTAACACTTCCCTTTACATGTGAGCTCCTCAATCAGCTACTGGTGAAAAGAATCCTAAAAGGTGAAGTGAAATTAAGGGCAGCTTTTGTCAAGAGGGAAAATAAAGCGCTGTGTTTCAGTGTTCCTCTGTATTTCCCATTGATATTAACAGAGGATGCTTAAACACATGGAGAGGAATCTGCGTTGCCAAAATACTCCAATTTTCCTCTCGGTGAAAATTTCCCCAGCTGACGGTAGCAGGAGTGGCAGCTGAATGTGGAATACACAGTGTGTGGAACACGCACTCCTGAGTTGCAGCAGTGCTTGGGAGCTCTGCCTGTGCCTCCATTCTGCTGCCTTGGTCTGAAAGCCAGGGAATTTCATGCAACCTGGTCATACTTAACTAGGACCACACAGAGCAAGGGAGGTTTTTTAATAGGCTGTTGGGGGAAGAGTGGAGACCCTAGCGTGTGTAGACTTTGAGATCTTTACTGGGAGCCTTATTTGCTTTTGGTTGCAAGCTACCCTTCCATGCCATTCCCTCCCCCCTCCAGTTTTAATTTGATGGAAAGCCAGCAGTACTGCAGTTTTATGCAAGACCTCCACTGAACTCCAAAAAGATTATTATTTCTCACTTTGTCTTTACAGATAACTTTAAAATTTTATGCGTCAGAACGCGGGATTATCTGAAGACACAAATGCAACACAACACTGACAAAATCAGATGAAAAATCTCACTCTTTTAGCTATGAAGAAATTAGATTTATCATCAGAAAAGCATTCTCTTTTCATTTTCTGAAAGGTGCTTTTTGACAGACCCTTTGCAGTGGACGTCATGCTCACAAAACATGCTGTCACAGGGCTATTTGAATATGGTGACAGGCTCATTATCATGTTGAAGACAACTGACAACACTGCAGACTAGAAATGGACAGGCTTGCCAATCAGCTGGTGAAAGGATTGCAGTTGAAATAGAGGTTTTTTTTGTTCTGAGAACAGTAGTACAAATTGACTACATTAATTCTTTTTATTATGGTTGCATACACTGTAGTTAAGGGTCCGTCACTGTTTCCATTATAAATCCCTGTTTTCAAGGGTTTATTAGTAGACCATAAAAATGGTTCCTGTTGAAATTTTGCATTAAAAATATATATTACCCTAGCAGAACAAAATTTCTGTGGTAACTGTGTGGAGGTGGGAGGGCAGAGAAAGAGGGATTGACTGAGTTTTAGCTGAAAATTGCATAAAGCTGAATGCATTATTATTTTTATAGAATCTTAGATGTCCAAGAGTTTTATAGACAGGTTTGTGCCTCGGGAGTTTACAATTTCAGGATGTGGTGCTGCCAACACTTATTATGGGGTGGGATTTTCCTGGTAGTTTCACTGGAATCAGAAAAGCAACAAACCTGATCTGCTGTAGTAGGTATTTGCAGATTCAGTTTGAATCAGTCAGTCGGATTCAAACAGTCTTGAAAAGTTGTTTTTTCTGTTCTTGGACCTCAAAAATAGTCAGGTTGGGGTTTTCTGTTTTGTTCTAATACTAATCTGGGATGCTAAAATGATTAGTTGAGGTTCAGGGAGTTTTGCATATATAGTGACAATCTAAACAAAAGTGATTCCACCAATAAACTCCAGTTACATGAAGTGAAAAGATTGGTGGAATTTATCTGCTTTAATCCAAAGTGGTGGTCCTGGGGTATCTTTTAATAGTGGAATTTCCCTGGTGTTGGAGATCATGCTGTAGTTTCTAGAGTGCCCTTAACAATTCTGTAGCGATCTACAGCATCATACTTCTGTGCAATTGCAGGAGTGTCTGTTTTGACAGGTCTGAGCAGCTCACAAGGTATCTTCTGTTTAGCTCTGGAAGCAGGGATGTTCCTCTGAGTCCCCTGAGGGCCTGATCTGGCAGGCATTCCCAGAGCACCCTGTCACAGCTCAGCACAGATCACCACACTCAGTGTCTGCAGTCGCGCTCTCCTGTGCCATCCTGGTGACCCCACCGCGGTGCCTGAGCAGCAGCCAGCTTGTGGAAAGGGACAGGTGGTGTTTCTGCAGCCAGGATGGTTGCTTTAGCTTTTCCACACCTTCACTATAACAGTTAGAGAGAGCTGTTTCCCAGGAGCTGGAATACCTTTTCATTCCTTATACAGAGGGGAGTGTTAAATCTGTGTAAAGGCTCTTAACCGGAAGGAACGGAGGTTTTATTTTTTAAGAGAAGCAATCCAAGTTTGCTGGAGAAAAGGCATGTTGACCTACCTTCCTGCAGAAATGGAATAGGAGGCCAAGAGTCCTGAAAGGAGCAAGGCATTTCCAGGAATCCTGGTGGAAGCACAGGGCTGAAAGTTAGTGATAAACTGAACATATAAACTAGGTGTAGGTGGCAGCAGAATGTGTGTGTTGGCTCATTTATATTCTGCCCTGAGAGCCTGCCTTCCTCCTTGCTTTGTACTGGAAGCCTGGATCTCTCTCCAGGTTCCAGCTCCATTTGGTGGGTCAGGTGGAAGAAGCTAGGCTCTGTGGTGCATAGGAGGTACTTATCTTTTTGTGGGAGTTGGTTAAGTATAAAATAAGATATTGAAATAGAAAAAGTCTATGTGTAGACCCCTCAATTATTATTATTCCCCCAAATGAATCTTAAATATATTCACTGAATATTTGGTGTGAGGCTGATCCAGAAAGAAGACAGAGTTTTGCTTAGTGTATTTTGCTGGAAGCTTAGAAGGAAAAATAATTTTGCTTTGTAGTTCCATGGCTTCAAACATTTGCAGCCTTAATTGATGCTCATTTGATTACTTGATTTCAAAGCACAATCAATTACCTTAATGCATATCACCGTTCTCACAACTACGGTGATTGCAAAATTGTGAATGTAAAAATGGAAGTCACTTCTGAAAATTAAGTCTGCAATTCTATTTGCAAAGTCAGAACTCTGACTCTCATGAATTACAGCAGCACAGAGCAAAGGTGTGTATTGTCATATTGCCTGAGCTATTATAATGTATCAGGTCAATTGTGTGCATACTTAAAATCTTTAAAATATTTATGCTTCTCTGTTGAACTCAGTCCTCTGTTTCTAGGAGGAAACTTTGTGAAGATGTAGTAACTAATGCAGGACATTGAACGTAAAAAGTAGTGTTTAGTTGCAAATTACTAAGGAGGAATTTTGACTTTTCATGAAATCATGGCTCTACAGAAGTCAGTGACAAAGTTGCTTTTGATCTGGGGGCAGATGGGTTTTCATGGAGTGAGTAATTTTAGTGATTAAATCAGGCGATTGGAATCAAGACTTAATTTCTATTCCAGAACAAGACACTTCTACTTAGTATGCCTCCAGCAAAAATATAATAGATACAATAATATGGAGCTCACCTGCATGTTGTGAGGCTTATTGAATTAATATTTATGGAACACTTCAAGATTCTTTGATAGAAAGTGCTATATGGCTGCATACTATTACAATAAAGTCCTGAACAGCAAATCAGTCTGGAGTTAGTCTTATCTCATCCAGTTATAACTGACTACTGGAGCTGCCTGTTTTGTTAGAGAGAAGAAAGAAAAGAAAACTAGAAACAATTATTTGGAAATCCTTGGGCTTAATATTCCAATTAACTTTTGGGTTTTGTGGCTATAGACCCTTTTTTAATGCTTTGCCAGCTAGATTCATGATTGAAACCAAGCATAACGTAGTAACTTTTTGTGGTTTGGGAGAGTAAATTAATATTTCCTCCTTCTGCTGTAAATTGCTTCAGAGAGCATACATCCTACACCTTGCCTACCAGACATGTAAACAGCATTATCTTTAAATCATTGGTTCCAGTGCTTCCATGTATGAACAAACACTGTTGATTCATTGATGCGGGGGTTTTTGTTGGCTAAGTATTTTTATATTTGCTTTTGAAAAGAAAACAAATATTCTTACCATTAAAAGCTGCATTGATTTGAAATGAACTATACATAAACGTGGACTAATTACCTAATTTTTCTTCTCATCAATCAAACTCTCATTACCTTAAAGACCCCTTGGAAAAGTTAGCAGAAGACCTGCTCAGCAGTCTTTAAAGAGAGTACTACAAACAGCACTGCACTGAAAAAAGCCCACTGCAATTGTAAGTGTACTGAAGGGAAATTGGTTGAATAAAACTATTCCTATCATGCAAACAAAGCAGCTTATCAAGTGTGTAACTTCATTTTGCCTATCACCAAGTGCAGGAAGAAAACTCTGAAATCTAGGCTATGAAGCCTGGAGGATATTGATGTTTTAACAAAACAACACAGGCATGGAATATTCTTTTTCCCCAGGACTGACCTAGTAAATTGTGCAAGCACCAGGAGAAATTTTGCCACCTGTCCCTTATAATCAAGGCCTGTCCCTTACTTAGTCTCATTTCAATGATATAATTAAATGACACCATTTTCCCATTTATGTTGCTTGAACACGCTGCCAGAATCCTATAGTCTTATCCAGGTACCCAGGAATGTGACTTAATTTCTTTCATCTAAAGCCAAAAAAATAATAATTTGAAACATGCTCCCTTGTCCTAATAGCTAACCCAGCATGGTTTATTAGAATACTATTGTTGCAGCATTCATTGCAAAAATCAATAATCCACTAGATGGAGCAGAATAGAAGTGTAAAAACTGAGTTAAGGCTGGTATTTTAAGAAACAGAATTGAGTATCAAAGGGCCAGAACTCAGACAAAACAGCAGAAAAAACACAACAGTAGTATTTTTGCTGTGTGTAGTTCTAGTAAATCAACCAGCTTTACAGTCATTCATGGATTAATATGGCAGTTCTCTTTTGTGGTTTTCTGTTCTTCTTTAAGGGATAAAATGAAGATTCATCTCTGCTCTGAAAAAGGTGATGATGAGAAAATTTTGGGGAACAAATGTGTTTCTAGGAAAGAGAAATTATTTTTTTCCTTTCCTAAAGCAGAAGCATTTTTTTCATTGGTGAAACAATAAGAAGACAATATAGAAAGGAATCATAAGATTTTTTTTTTCCAGAAGTTCTTACTCATCATTTTCTGGATAAACTGAGTTATTAGGCTATTTTGAGTGTGGATTTGGGATGTTAAATCACATCCTTTTAAAATACAAATGATCCTTACATTAATACCCCCTTCAAAGATCTGCAGGAACATGATGAGAATCATACTAGCAAGTAGATTGATGAAGATGGGAGGCAAGGCTGCAGTTGCAGAGTTCATCCAGTTTCTATTGCAGGTATACATTGGGCATGACTTACAGCCTGCTTCTTCTGTCCTGGGCCTCCTGTGAAAAGGGGTGGCCAATTATGCCAATGGGAAGTGGTTGTTTGATGAAAATACGTATGGGTATGATGGGTCTTAATGCTGAAGTTACATATTTTGCAAACAAAAGGAAAGATAGAGTCAGTATTTCAGGGAAACAGCTATTGAATTTGGCTTGTGAAATCTGTTAATAGCCTTCATTGTGGCCTAAGCAAGGCTTTGAACCCAAGGTCTCTGGAGATGAAAGCCCCAGGGATTATTCATTTGCAATGTCTCACCTTCTGCTTTGTGTTTAATAAAATGCTTTAGATAGGTGCAGGTGAGCTTTGTTTGCTTAATACTGATTGCTTTGCCTTCTTCAAATGAAGATTTGTAGAACTTTGATAAAGTAATTCAAAAGTTGTCCATTTCCAGTTGTTCCTGAATATTTCTGTGTATCTGAAGCTGCACTCCTCAAATTTCAACAGACAGACTTCCCATATAATAAATGTGGAGATGATAGTACTTTCTTTGTTCTGTTTTTTTTTTGTCTAAATAGGAATTTTTAACAATTAAAACTTTCGATTCTCATCTCTAACTGCCCCCATTGTTTTGATGTATTATAGCATTACAATCTGAAGGTTTTTTTCTTTATCTAGAGAGGACTCTTACCTGAAATTATAATTCAAATAATGCAAAGTATTCATGTTACTTCCCATCTTGTACTACTGCACAACATCACTATGAGCTATTTGTTGGATTTCTCCCCATGTTTATTCTCTTTTTTCAATATATTCTTGATTTGTAAAATACTTTGAGATTTGCTGTTGCTTCAGAAATAGCAGGTGTTAACATTCATAGTTATGCATACATTTTGGGAAAATAATTGCCTGAACTTCTTGCGTTACAGGATATCTTTTCTCTCTCCTCTTCCTTTTCTTCTTAGAACACATCCACAGATTATTTTTTTTTGTCCATCCACAGATTATTTTTTTCCTTTATTTCTACCAGGTGTTCACATGCATTTACATTAAATCAGATCAATATGTATAGAATTAATACCAGTTTTGGTCACAATGGCTGATAATCATTAGTTTTTCTTACATCTGCAAGGATGTTCTGCTTCAGTTTGTTTGAACTGATGCATCATCATGATGGCCCATGGATTACAGACCTCAAAGGTCTTCATTGCATACATCTTAAGTCAGTGCTTCTGTCTTTGTTCTCAGTATTGGCCATACCTCAGAGAACCCTCTGAGGTCATGTTGGGACAGGACCTCCAGATGAGCTGGGAGCTGTGTAGGAGAGCAGTCCAAGTACTTAAAAAAAAAAAAGTGTCATCTTGGTGCACACTGGTTGGCACACAGTCTATAAGTAATCTATCTCGATTCAACTACCATTTTCCCTTATTCTTCCTTTTACCGATATTAGTGCACGAGCCTGAACTCTTCTCTTTAAAGTATTCTTCCTTCCCTTTTCTCTTTTCCCAAGGACATCTGTGCCAAAACACTGTTCAGAATGCCCATGATCTGCTCTCGTGTTACTGCAGTACAGAAAGTGTCCATGCTCAGTGTATCTGAAGAAAAGTAATTTTAATCTTGGTTTTATACTTTCTCTGTCCATCAGTTTTGAAACACACAGAGCTAAGACCCACAAGTGGAAAGTCCTGCTGGGTGTCAGTGGGGAGATGTGTAAGATAGCAATGAAGATCATGGACTGTAGCAGGCTTGGGCCCTAAATAAACCACTGGTTTTGTGAAGTGTGTGGACAGGGCATAAAGCCCTCTCATCCTTCTTTTTCCTATGTTGAGCACAAAGAAAAGATTTTGTCTGTATTGAGAGAAGAGAAAGAGGGAGTCCTTTGTCTGAAGAACAACAAGGCAATAACAAGTCAGTCACTTTTATGCTATTAGTGTGAAGTGTTTATTGCTGAACCCTGGTGTCCTACCCATTGTGTGGTGTGTGATAAAGTAGGCTGCAGATGGCTGTGTCACATCCAGCCTTGGGAAAGGGCAAGTGAATCTCAGTGAAATTGTGTCTTCTCCTGAGTCTGCAGGACAGAGTTGCAAACTGAGTCATAACTGATTATGTAGGGCGGGTTCAGCTCTTTGCAGTGGATGTTTGGTACAATATGTGAAGGATGACATGACATAGTTGTATATTAGTAGCAGCACCAAGGAATTCACTGCAGTACAGAAAAGACTCAGTCTGGGTCCTTTGTGTACAATTGCTCACCAAACAACTTCTGTTGAAGTTAGCCAGAGAGGAAGGGGGAAGTGGGATCATTCTCCTTGCACAGAGCATCAGAAATGAACAAAAGCAGTGATAGCCAATTAAAAAAAAAAAACAAACCTGTGTGTTAAGCAGTTTTGATTTGTAGGAATACAGACTGTTTAGGATGTTTCCTTGCAACTAATTGAAGAAATATTTCTTAAACATTTCTGTTCAGTTCTCAGGAGAGGTGTATTTTTTTCAACAGTTCAACATTTTGTGAAAGCACAGTCTTAAAAAAAACCAGTAAGACCCAATAGGAACAATATTAAAAGGATGAAAATAAAAACTTTAAAACTGATGGGATTGTCCTAATGAAATGGAAACTGTCCTGTTTGGAACGGTTTTTTGTAAAACTTTGCTATCACACACTGAGTGCTGCAGTGCTGTTCTGTGGGTTTTATGTGTGTGGTTGCGTGAGGTTTATTAGCTCTGCAGTGCTTGAAAGTCCCACTCAGGATTACCTTGTTAGAAGACAGAAGTTAGTTTTAAATTGTAAAATTTAAGAATAAAAAGTCTTGAATAGAAGCCAGCTTGCTCTCAAAGGGATAGTCTGTGGTAAAAGAGAAGTGTTCAAAAGAAGCATTTCCAGGTAAATATTTGTTTGCATATTAATAGTTACGTGCAAGCAATGAAAGAGGAATTAAAAAATAAATATAGGTGGTAAATAAGCTGCCCTGTGCAACATGATTGAGGGTCCTGTGCTCAGAAGACTGTTTTGCAGAAGTCAGTTTCTGTGAGTGTCTAGAAATGTTACATTTTTTGTAAGCATAAGTACTTTACCTATTCTATTGTCAATGTATATTGATAAAGCAAACCCTGAGGCTTGATTTCAGTGATGTTTAATTTTAGTCTCATATTAAAAATAAACTCAGTTCTACTATACTAGAATGCTACATGATGGCCTAAATAGCATGAAAACGGCAGTAGGTCATCTGTTTTTTCATTTATTGTTCTAATACCCTGACTTGTCCATCAGAGTTAATGGCTGTTGTCTCATGGACAACAACAACTGTATGCTTGAAGTATTTTGTGATGCAATACAATATGTACATTAATTTTTACATCATGTTTTAACAGTATGAGTTTTAGTATTAAAATCACAGTAGTAAACTATCAATGTCATTAACCGTCAATATTGATATACTATGGAAATTTAGTTATAGATTAGTCCTGATCCATAATCCATTGCACACTTGCTAAAATCTTGAGACTTTTGTGACTGCACCTGGTAAATGAGAGAAATTTTCCCACAGTTCTCTTTGGATTAATTTAAATTGCTATGCAATTTTGTTCAAATATGAGTAGTGGCACTTCCACACAAGGCTGTCTTTGGATTTTTGTTTTTCTTTTTGTTGAGTTTAATGTCTGGAAGCATAGGCTACTCCAGGAATGTAAGAACTGGAAGTGGAATAGATGTTTCTCTGTTCATTCCACAGCCAGAAGGAATGAGCAGTAAGTTAGCAGTACACTTGACAAAATAAGTGACAAATACAGGTTCTTCAGGAGGAATTGAAAATCCTAGTAACACAACTCAGCACTGAAATAGCATTGATGGTGTTTAAAAAAAGTGAGAGCGAAACCCCTATATTCTAATTGGATGTTATCTCCATGAATTCACTTTCTCCCTTTCTCTCATACACATAATTTTTGATAGTAAGGCTTCACCATGCCCAGTAGAAGTAAAGGAATTGAGTTATGCTCTCCCGAAGTATTTCTGCAGGAAGGTGCTGATGGTGCCACTGCTCATGGAAAGCATCACGAGACTGCACAGAGTGGGCAGCATTCCCTTGCTCTGCCATGGTGTGTGTTTGCCCAAGCAGTGTGTTTGTAGACTGCTGCTAAAAACAATTTCACTCCCAGACCGTTGGACTTACTTACAGTCTAATTTTGGCCATATATGGGGGTTACTTAAATGCAGAGATAACATTAATCTTTCAGTAGCAACAAGTGCTGGCTGGGGTTAAGACCAGGAGCTTAGCATTCCTGCAATCAAAATGTTGTGGCTGGACATGAGTAATACAGTATGTGATCATTTCTGAACATTAAATCTAACCTGGATTGGCTTCAGCCCTGCTATGTGATACCATGTTGCCTCACATGGCGCTGTTCTGCCCCTTTGGTCCTTGAAGATATGGGACAGCAATTAGCAAGTACCTCATTTAATTGGCAGGAGTTCATAGAGCATCAGCCCCCATGCCCTCATGATGCTTGTGTACATAAGTGTTTCTATTTCTGTAGGCAGTAGGCATTTGGATTTTTTTTAAACAATATAACTGCCTGGGCTTAGTGTTACAAATCATGAAACATTTTGTTTATGCATTATAAATAGTGATATCTATTTATAAATCAAAGGCAATGTGTTCTCGCTGTATTCCTAGGAGGCCTTTGGTTGTGTTAGCATTACCCACACACGTGCTTCCATTTTGTTGCCCAGGAAGCTAAATAGAAATATATGACTCTTAGCTGGCCTCATTAATGAAACAATAGATACGGGTTGGGTGCAGAATCTGAAGGAGCCACTGAAAAACATAATAAGCAGCAAGGGGAAAAAGGAAACCCCAACAAACTGAACATATTTTAAATTATTAAAAAGTGTTATTCATGGGAGGCAATGCAAGGTTTTATTTAGGGAGGTAGAAGAAAACCCTGAGGTGGTAGAGGATTCCTGAAGGGTGGAGAGCAGTTTATCTTTATACCACATAGTCATATGGGGACAATTTATTCTCATCTTTGAGGAACAGGAAATATTTTAAAGTTAATAATGTTTCTGCCACCTTTCTCTCCCCTCCTATCATGCTTACAGTCAAAGGTGAAAGCCTACCCTGCATCCCCTGTGACTGGTACAGAATCTACATCAGAAGCAGAGATGAGGGAAAGAAGAGTGGAATGAGATCAGCTCTGTGGTTTGTGACAGGCTGTAAAACTAGAGCAGCCTTTACAAAAACTGGGGCTGAGTAGAAGGCATAAAAAGGCAGTAATCACCTCTAAACATGGGCCAGTTGGCAATCCCATGCTATGGTTGCCATTACAATAGAATATCTTGCTGCAAATCAACAGATCATGTTCTAGTAGTCGTATGAAGTAAGAGGACAGAAACATTTGTTGCTGTTTCTTTCAAGCCCCGTGGATGGGATTTATCACTGTGTGACAATCCCTGGACCACTGATCTTGCAGTTTGAAAGAAAGTGCAGATTCCAGTGCAAAGAGGGTGCTGGAGTAACTGGTACTGGTGGGTGTTTTGCTGTGCTCCCCCCTTGTTGAAGCCTGGGAAACATCTCTTGAGCTCAGCTGGCACTTTGCTCCTCTGGGTAATGTATTAGCCCTAATACTGAATTTGGAGCAAGTACTTCCCCATGGTAGTTAATACCAAGAAAAATGATGTACTGAGGTGTTACTGCTCTGGCTTTCTTGTGTTCTGGCCCTGTTAGTGAGCCCACTGTTTCAGAGGGGTTTTCTGCACAGCCTCTCCCTGCTGGCATGGTAAAGGCAGTGCACGCTCAGCGAGGGTGTGTGCAATTCCCAGCACAGCTGTAGGGTAAGCCACTGCAGACACCTTGGATGCACTCCTGCCTTGGCAGAGCTGCTGACCCAGGGCCCTGCTGTGCTCTCAGTGCTCTGGTTGGGGTGAAGTGCTGTTTGCTGCCCATGTAAATGTGTACATGCCCATTCCCCCTCCCCGCATCAGACACTGCAGAGACCCTGCCTTTAATAGGCAAGGTTGGAAGGATAGAGGTGGCACATGGGCCCAGTCTTCCTTTTTAGAAATCAGTAACAATGGGGTGTTGACAGGCCTTGAAGCCTAGACAGGCTTCAGGGGTCATCACGATAAGGAAGGATTAGTGTATATAATTTGCCAAATATGGCACCAGCTACCAGCTGGGTTTTTCTGCACATGGCAGATTATCTACAGGAGCTTCGTGGCTTTCACCTTAGCTGCTGGCTGTTTTTATTAGCAAATGTATTGCTCTTTCCAGTTTAAGGACTAGGTGCTAAACAGGGAATGCATGCAAATGAGATGGAAGAAGTTGTGGTTTAAATTTTGACTGAGGACAAAAAAATAGCGTGTGCTGTAGAGTCTATGGGTATAAATGCTTTTCAGTGTACCGTATCTGTTTTTCCCCTAAGATTTTCACTTGAGGGATTTTGTATGCATCTTCATTCTTTGTAAATAAAGCTGTTTCTAACTTAATTCCCTGGAGGATATAGTTATCCTGCCCTAAGATCAATGGTCAACAGAAAATATAAAGAGGCCCTAGATCAGATCTTTGACTGCTTTGTGGTAGATAGCTAAACTGCCCACCTTAAAACGTTAAGAGAACGATAAATGCTGTAAATTCTTGGCTGTGGTGAAGAAGAACTTGTTAACCCCAGAGTTACTGGAAATAAGATATGGTCAAATTCTCACAGCATTGCTCTGTTGTAAACTGTATTCATTCCTTAAAAGAAAAGCAAGAGCAGAGAGATTTAGTCAATGCTTGCAAGTATTCTCCAAATTAGATTTTTGCTGACTCTGTTAATTTGCAGTTTCAGGTAGAGTTTGTATTTTTGATCTTCCAGATTATACTATGCCAATTTATGGTAATTTTCCCAAATGCTTAAAAATTAATACACATGCAATGACTTTTTTATTTTTGTTTACTTGAAGGTTTTATTTATTAGTATGCCAGTTTCTTTAAGATGCTGCAGTCCCTTTGTGTCTCCTTCCTCAGTACCTGGATAAGCTTGCCCGTAAAACAAAAGACCCAGTGTAAATAAAATTTTGCAAGTCATTCAAGGATGCAACAAAATACATAATTGACTTTTTGGACCATTTTTAGAACAAACTCTCTCAAGGCCTTTTTTTCCCCCCCTCACAGCAACACTTCCCACTGCACTAGATCTGACAAGACTGTATGCATTACTTTATTTTGATACTGACATTTAAACAATAAAATAAAGCCATTTAAAACAAATAGTGGTGCTTCAAGTGTCTGAGCTGTCAAGATATCAAATTATATAACTTGGAAAAATCAGAATTCATTGTTAATGGTATGCACTTAACACAAAGGGTCGCTGGAGTACTAACCAGATATATATTCAGCTACCATGTTGGAGCTAACAGGCTGTATTCCTTTAGATAGAATTGACTATATTCACTTAAATGGACTTGACTCCAGTACAATCACTGTATTCAAATGTCAAAAAAAAGAGAAAGAGGATGTCACGTAGGGTCACAAATTATGTTGGATTTTGACAGATTGTAGCCTTGCTTTACAAGAGCAGTAACATCTCATTTGTCACCGTTTGATCTGTAAGTGCGGGAATGAGAGCGGAAGGCCCTCCATCTCCAGCGCAATTTAATCGCTCTGAGGCCGGGGTGGCAGCTAAAGCCACCTGCCCATGCACTGTACTGCTGATGTGTTTTAATTTAATCGTCCGTCAGCTGCGATGAAAGCATAAATCATCTCCCTTTGATCTGCAAACGGTGTGGCTCTTTTGTAAAGCCTGCTGCAGAATCAGGGAGACAGTTTTCACATTTAGTGCAACATAGACAACATGGGCTTGAAAAGCTTGTAATTGATATTTCGCTGTCGTAGGATGGCAAGAAGTTGGTCTTTTTCTAAATTTATACAAAACAGCACAGGGTTTGTTTGTTTGTTTGTTTGTTTGTTTTTTAGAAAAGAAGATCATAGACAAGGTTAACAATCTAATAATGTGGTAATTATTCAAGTTTAAAAAGCCAGCTTCTACTCTTAAATAACTTAAAGATCTTTAAACACCAAAGACCCTTAAGTCACATGGGATAGGAAAAATTATTTGGTGACAGCACAATAATTCTGTGAACTGTCAGCTATATACTGGGCATGTTATTTAGTTACATTATTGCATGTAAATGGATAAGGGAAGATCTTTAAATAACCAACAAACAAAAAAATCTGCCTTCTCTAGTGGAAATTCTTGCCTTTTGCTTCAATTGTTGGAAGTTTTGTTGAAGGCCAGAATGTTATGTGCACATCAAATATGTTTGGTAGGCCAAACCTTGTTTTGGGACATACACCCTTTCATAGAAAGAAGCAGCATGAACACAACTGAAAGTAAAATGGTAACATTTGTACAAAATCTTTCGCATTGTTGTTTTTTTTTCAGAGTAGTTACTGAGGGTTAAAAAAGGATTTGTACATTTTTCTTCTCCCACTCATCCCCTTCTCCCAGTCCTTTACAGCTTCCTGTTCCAGGCTTGTGCCTTTCTTAATTATCGCATTTGGCCTCTCACATGAGGTACAGTATTCATTATTTTGATGCTGTACATTTGAGTTCCTTGTGAATCCAAGGTGGACCTTCTATTTGAAGACTGAAGGTCTTTAAATCTGAAGCAGGACAGCAGTAGAAAGTTCACCACTCAACTGTGAGGATTTAGACTGACCCCATAAGCTTTGGAATGCACCATCTTTTCTCCCTTTCTTATGAAAACTTCGGGGACTGTACTCCCAGGTCTAATTCCCATTTGCCAAAGTCAAAATTAAAATCTCAACCCCTCCCCAAAATTCATACGAGCCTGAAGAGTTGCATATATTCTCTGCAATGGCATTTTTCTGATTGGGAATGAAGGTGTGAACTGCCCAGTGAGGTTTATGAATATCTTTCCATTGGTGCTGATACTATACTGTAATTTCCCTTTTGGGAGAAGGGCTTTTTTTGTGGTCACATGTTAAAACTGGGAAATTCCTTTCCTAATAAAAAACACAGTGTATTTTCTTGACTCTCAGACAGAAAAGAACACCAACCAAAACTTGTAAGATTCCCTCCTCTTTGAGTGACATTTTATATCCCAATGTTGGCAATGTTTTACCTGAGAAGTTTTTCTGTCTCCATTATTTGTTGCAGGATTTTATTATTTGGCAAAAGAATCTGTCTTGGGATAAAGATATGTTTATACTTTCTCTTGTAAAATTCCGGTCAGCATATGCCAGAATACAAATAGTGAAAAATTGTCTTTGTTCTTCTTTTCCTTTCATTCCTCATGAAATTTTTGTCAGACTGACCATATAATAAATAATTATGGAGTTGCTGTGGGCCTCAGTGGGGAAGGACAGGGAACCATGCTGCTGTCTCCCAGTACAGATTCAGCTTATGGAGCAACCAGGCTTTGAGAGCCCTGGTTTGGTGTAAAACAAATAAACACATTTTCTTGGGGAAAGAAGAAAAAGAGCACAGGAAGACCTTATTCTTGTCCCCAAAGCTGACCTCTGAGGCTGACCCAGATCCCTGGGTCATAAGCTCACTCAGCAGGGGACCGGGGGAAGACAAATGAGTCAGACTATTCCTATCCCTGCTAAGTGACCCCTTCTCATCCCGAGTTTTCTGTTACAAGTTGAGGTGGGCAGGAATCCTCCAGTAACACTCAGTGCTGCAGTTCCGAAATTTAAGTGTTAAGAGGTTGCTGACAAAGCACACGGAACAGAAAGACTTTTGTGCTGTTGTGTCTTCCTCAGTTTCAAAAATATAGCCAGAATGTTGCATGTGTTCAGGCTAGTAACAACATACAGCAAAAGGATATTAATTCACAAAGTTCAGCATTATGTGCCTAATTTTCTGTACAAAATCTGTTGCAAAAGAAAGCAGAAATTAAGGCTGGATGAACTATTGTCAGTCCTGATGTTTTATAGCTTCTGACTTCTTTCCTTTGTGGACCAAACCTGGGGATGGCTGTGCAGTGTTTGTAACTGCAAGGGGTTTTAGATAGAATAATGAAGTACATGGATGTGTGCACCCTGCGTAGTGTAAATTATGGTGATAGTTATCTTAAGTCGTGTGTAGGTAATGATAACACAAATAGCAATAAATGTCATATAGCCTTATACTGAACCATCATCTAATCAGTCCTAGGAAGGTTTATTTAAATGTATTTAAATAAAAGCAATCTAAAGTAGCAAAAGAGGACAAATTAATTTTCATGCTAAATTTTTATCTGAGATAAAATTACTTTGCAAGTCTGAACAGCTTGTTTTCCCTAAAGAGAAAAGATTTCTACCAAAATGTAGTCCTCACAATGATGCTTCATGTGCATGGGGCATTGCTCCATTGAATTTTTAATTGAGATGGTAAATTAGCTCTTCATTTTTGACTACTGATTAACAAAAGACCTGTTTTCTAATCCCATTGCAGTAACTGGCATAACTGTCACTGAGCTACTGGATACAGGGTGGACTTCATAGTACTTAATCATAACATCCTGAAAGATGTTTCCAACAAGACTGTCTTTTTATTCCAGTTTTGCAAAAGATGATGTCAGTCTAGTTTTGTATCCCCTTCACATATCCAATCCTTTCCCCTCTTACTATTTTGGGTGTTTTTTATTAGCTTTTCTGTTGGAATTCTGAACTCCATTACGCTGCAGTCAGATAAGTGCACATACAAGCCACACCATGCTGCTATCAATACAGTCCTCTCTTAAAACTCCAGCGCACACAACAAATACAGATAACTCCCTCCTGATAAAGTCCTTGTATCTACTTAGACTAAGTAGTGTAATGAAAGTGAAGGCAAAGACAGTAATGTTTCACAACATATGATAGGTTTGTGGAAAGTACAGTAACAACTAATGAGTTGGGAGAAGATCATTCAAGAGTATTGCAGTTATTTATGGGCTCTCAAGAGTCCATTCATCTGCTTTGCATTTGTGATATTTGTATTGGTTTTGCCAGAGTGTGTCCTTGCATTCATTCATGCTCTCCATTCTTCTGTGTTGATGTCACTTTTGACAGCAGTCACCAGGAATTCCCTCTTGTTGCAAAAAGCAGAAGCAATAGTAGGAGGATGTGGCCATGATCCCTTGGTAACAATATGGTGCTAAGGTATAATTAGCACTTCTGCCTTTGGTTTTCTTCATGTATTTTGATGTTCTGTTTGCAGCTTGAGGTGTATTGCTTATATCCATTTCCATAGTCTTCCTCACAGTGCGTGTGGCTCCGTGTACATGGTGGGGGCTGGTGGCAGCATTGTGTGCTGATCTCTGTCTGTACACATGCACACACACGTGGGAACACCTGCTTGCTCCTCATGACACACTTACAGATGTAGCTCTAGGTCTTATTTTATGTAGTATTTGGAAACCTGTTGGTTCCTCCAGCCAGGTATTTTTAGTTTCTTGTCATTAAGGGGAACAGGATTCAATGCCTACAGTAACTCAATTCTACATATAAAAGGCCAGTTGTTTTATAACTGGAAAAAGGAAAAACTCTTAACTTTACTACTCCTTTTCTCCCTGGTTTGTAAAGTTGACACAGACGCATTTGCCTGTTCTGTCACAGATTATTGTGAATTACACATTCAGGAGGTCTCCATGATCTAAATGGCATTATTAAATATTCACCTTAACTGTAGCGACCATGGCAGCCAGAAATTGGTTGTGGGTACAAATAATTTTTCAGCCTGTCTGTTCTTAAGACAAAAGCAATAAAGCAAGCTATTATTTAAATTGATAAAAGATGCAAACACAGCTTCCCTGGGTTTCCATATTTATAGTAAAAGAATAAATATTTCATTGGTGATACTAATTAAAGATTGGTCAGAGATTTATCCATGTCTTTTACTTCCAATATCCATCAGACCTGATTAGGGAAAGTAACATTTGTAGTACTGTCTAGTAGCTGAAAGAAAAAAAAAGTTCCACGAAGCTCACTTTACCAGATAATTATTGTATTATTAACCTTTGTTTAGTCAGGTGGTAGCGAAGAATCCAAGAAACTAGTTTCTGGTAGGAAAAATAATGAGTAAGAATTAATTTTTTAAAAACTCTGATCTTTACTGTGGCAAATATTGTATCAGGGGAAAACTGTTAGAAAACTACCGTTTTCCTAATTAATTTCCATGTGGGTAATGGATATACACTGAGGAATGGAGAGAGATAAAGATCTCAACAATGTAAGCAAAAATAAAGTAAAGCCTAATGGTAACATCCTACACCATTTTTTATAACATCCAGTTAAAAAATAGGACCTAGAAATACATTTTTATAGTGACACCTTCTAAATTAGAAACTTGGGGTTTCCCATATTTGATGAGAGTCAAAATGTGTCCTTCTGATATGTTGTCTCCCATTGGAGGTTGAATAACTGTTTCTTTCAAGATAAAGCATACAAGTAATTAACATAGTTATGCAGTTAATGTTTGGAGAGTGAGGGAATATTTTTTCCAAATATCCTTTAATTGTCTGTCAGGTTGATAAGTCATATTCTGCTGGTTTACCTAACTAGTCTTAATTCTGGTCCTTTCTTCTGCAAATGCTAAATCTATCAGTCCACTTGACTGAAGGATTTGGCCCAGAAAGTATTGAGGTCAGATAGTAGATTGGAAAAAAAGCTTCCAGTGCTTTTCTGTCTTGTGTTATGTATCTGGGAACCTTTTGTAGGTCTTTTTCTGTCTCCAATGTAAGATTTCTTTTTTTTTTTAATATGAGCTTTAATTGGATTTTTTATTTCAGAATTAATACAATAAATGCAATGACTGAAGGTATTTGTAGATGTGAGAATGTGTTTTGTTTTCAATTTTTTTTCTTTTTTCATATTTGTAAAATTTTTTAGATTTAATAAGTAAGTTCAATACAGTCACAATCTGGTTGATATATTAGAACTTAGTTCTGGAGATTTTTTCAGAAGACCCAAATAGATAAACGGATCAGTCCTGGAATTTATTTAAAAAGCAATTACTCTTCTCTGTTCCAGGGAAGAAAGTTCAGAAGTTACATAAAGCCTCTTCTTCTACAAATGGTTTATTCAGAGTATACTTACTTTATACTGTTTTCAATAATGAAAATACTGACTGACTGTTAGTTTAAACCATGTCTTTAGTGACCTCCACAAACTGGGTTCCTGCGTGTGTTCACTATAAATTCATATTTAAATTTCAAATGAGCTAAATAAACAGTTTCATTCAGATAAACAGCTGATTTTATTCCTCTCATGTTATATTAATATTAGTATTATGGAGTCTTCTGTACCCTTGCTTTACTTCCTGACTAGCTGATAATTGGGTTGGCAGAGTATACCTGGGGTCATCTTGTTTGGCTTATCTGCACAAGAGAAAGAGTGGCGAATACTAAGGGAAAGCAGCAATAAAATAGTGGAAAAAATGAAAGGAAGATTTAATCTTTGACCAATTTGAAACATATCCTGGAGAATCCATGGAGAAAAAGATAAAGTGTGACTATGAGTAAGTTAACTAAACACATTACAGTGTGTGAGAGCAAATGGAGTTAGTCCATTGTACACGTTTAATTTCCTATTAGTCTCTGGCGTTTACTACTCCAGTCTGAGTTGGGGCATCTGTAAATTCAGTTAAATACAGTGCATTGTCTAAACATATCACAGCTCCAATCAGTCACCCGGGCTGCTGATAAGAAGCCTCTTGTATTATTGAATCTACAATAGGGAGGCTCTGCAGGCACAAAGATAACAGCTAGGTATTTCACTTTAAGTATGAGGAAAAGCAGTGACTCGCCTTTGCTGCTGCAGCTCTGACATTTATTACTCCTCCCTGATTTGTTTTATACTACTGATGTGAATTTGGTTTCAAGTGCTTTGTATCTCCCCTTATTCCTAACTTAAGACCTCTATCTGGAAACAGTGAGGAAAAACAAGCAAACCAAAATCAACTTTCATGATATTGCATAGATAGCAACAACTTGAGCACTTCCTAGTACTTTAAGAATGTCTTGCTGCTTTCATGCCTAGAAGAAGAAGCAGAGGCTTCTGCTTGTTCCTTAGCCATTTTGTTCCTTATGAACTAAAGGAATTTCAGGGATGTTGCTTTAGAAATGAAGCTGCTGAAGAGGAAGTGTGAATCTGGCCGTCATGGTTGGGGATTTAGAATTTTCAAATGTTTCAGTAGTTCTTTCTTTAGAGTTCTTGAGTTGAAAATAAAATAATAAACAAGTCCTGTCAGCAAATGATGATGCAGATAGAAGTACTCTGGTGACATGCACACACTGTGTTAGATACAGAAGGAAACTGTGGATAAGTATGGGATTGATGGTGACCATCTTTCAGGGTCCTTTATGTTCCTCTATTTAACAATGTCTTTGTAGTCATAAATTTTTGGCAGACTTCACATGTTTATGATGAAATGTCTTCTGCCCAAATATGCACTTGTATGCCTTATTTTCTGTAACATAGATATGTATTAATAATTATATATTATTACTATTAATATATCACTATTAATGCACCAAGGATATATATACACACAACAGGTCTGTATATAACCTAGAGTATTCGTATACATCGTATCATAGATAATGGAACATTTATATGCTATTTATTTATCCATAAGCTATATTATATTTAAAAATCAGGAATTCTAATCCTGAAATGTCATGCCAGATAGTTTCCTATTGTTTCTGCCCTCTAGAAAGATGCCTATTTTATACTATTGTTAATACATTTAATTTTCTTAACTACTTGGTGATTTTGTAGGCTTTCTTTCTGGCTTGATAAATTTATGTGGAGCCAGACACAGTTTTTTCAGTGAGTTTGCAGTAGAAAGCTTGTAGCTTCTCAAATATTAATTATTCATTTCTGAGGCTTCTTTTGTTGTACACATATGTTGAATTACAGCTGTATTTCTTGATGTAGTTTGCATGAGTTTGTTTTGCCTAAGCCTTCAGTTATATCTGTTTTCTTATAGTAACTTTTATTTCTTCTGCCATTTGAGAGATAACTGCACAGAGTTCAGTTTACTAGTTGATGCTGTGAAAGTGAAATTTCTAAAGGATATGTCCCAAAGATACAAAAACCTCATCAACCCCCCCTGCAAGATCCCTAGTAAGCACAAAGCCAAAACAAACAAGGGAAACACGAGGATTTGCTTCCATCCTTTGAACCAAGACATTTGAGAATGTTACATAGATGCAGATTCTGAAGGAAGTTAATGCTCTTGCACTGCTGGGTGAAAAACAGGTCTGATGAAGCATCCAGCATCTTGTCTCTCTGATTGCTCCTAGCAGAGTTCCTGGTAGCAAATACATTCTGGCTCTCTATGGAGCTAAGATTCAGCAAAAAATTCAGCCAATTTATGGCTGGTTTTAACTTTTTGCGTGGGCTTACATCTTTTCTGTGATCCACACAATTAAAAGGCATTCTTGAGTTGGTCTGTATGTTCAGAAATGTCCACTGAAGGGCTTCTGAGGGAATTCCATGTGGTCAGCCCCTGTAGAGAGGCAGTCGCAGTAATACACGTTCTGGAGGACAGAAAGGATGTGCAGGACTTACTTGTAAGAGGAAACAAAAATTATGAAAAGCCTTTTCTTGGGCATTTAAAAAATAGTATGTAGTATTGCAGCATTTTCGCCCTTTGCTTTCAAATAAAACACTTGCAATTATTACAAGATTTTTGTTTTGTACCACGGATTATTTGCAAAGCTGGTGTTCACTCGTGTTTGTAAGCTCACAGAGCCGGGCTTTATTGTTTCTGATGCAGTGAGCATCCAAGGTATGGCTAACGTGGCAGGCCAGCACATTGCTCACAGCCTCAAATGTGAGAGGGAGGCTTCGTGCAGCCAAACGCAGACACAAGAAGAAGAAAGCAGCTAAAGGAGGTGGCAGGTAGGAAAATTGCAAAGGGGAAAGTGCTACCAGTTGATGATAAAAGCAAAGTCAAGGGTGGCAATTAGGCTGCAAAAAACAGTAAGTGCATTCGTGCTAGAATATAAAATTGCTCCCAGGAGACAAAAATTCGAGCTGTTGCCATGCCTTTAGAAAAACCTCTTAATTTTGTAGAATAAAATGTCAATCACTTCTATCCATGGATACAGCCCCAAGTGCACACCAGCAATGATAGGCAGGGATCTCTCTAGTGAGATCTGTGGGGACCAAGGAAAGATTGCACTTACTCTAGTCAATGGTTGAAATTACCAGGGAAAGCTATGGAGGATATTCTTTTGGTGAGAATTCACAAAAGCCAAAATTCTGAATGACCAGAAGAAGGGAGTAGGAGGTAGGAGGAATCATGAATTGAGAGTGATCAGATATGAAATATTCTGATCTAGCAAAGCCAAAGTAATTAGAACACAGTTTTATGCAAAAGCATAATCATTTCCAACTTCTCAGTGAGAATTAGAAGCATGGAAATACATGCTTCCTCACAGTTTTCTTACATCTAGAAAAGAGAGCTACCAGAACAATTGTAGAGATTGTAGGAGAAATACTTCAGCAAAGTGTCATCATTACTGTTTTGTAATGGCAGTGCTTGTTTTGGTGTGTTCTCAGCTTAACTGTTGTTATTCATTTAACCTCAGTCTTTGTGTTGGAAGAGACTAGTTACACTCCAGGTTAATTTGGTGTTGTGTTAAGTGGAAAACTAGGATCAGCAGAGGTTTACCTAATGGAAATGAGCTATTGCAGTTGTTGCCCAATCCATTTGGAGTCTGTCAGCATTGCCAAACCAGCATCCAGACTGGCATACCTCGAAACACAGCCATCACCTGTGCCAGGATTTCATTATCCACCGTGTTACAGGTTGGTTACAAACGTATGTCAGGATTGTTTGGAATGCTTGTGAAATCTCTGTCTGGAGTGGTCTCCAGTTTCTCCCATCAGGTAACTCCTAAATTTTCACAAACATCTCTGTATTTGGCCTTGCTGCTGGACTTGTCCTTGGCTCAGAGCAATAGAGTGGGACAGTCTGTTTCCTGAGAGTCAGAAATCCAAGAGACATCTGTGTCACGCAGATACTGAGGCTCGATCCACAAAGAGCCCCCTCACTGCTCCACCACTCCCTTCTGTCTGGTTACTCCATACAGTTACAAAGGTGACTGTGAAACAACCTCAGTGTGAGTGCTGGACCTCCATTAAAGTCAGCCTGGGAAGCAGAAGGTTTTCCAGTGTCTTCCTTGTCCTGGTGACGTAGAATAGTGTCAGTCTCCATGCCTTGGCCCAGCTCCAGGATGAATGTTATGTGTTTCAATTTTTCATTGAAGATTGCATATGACATCAGTAAATTTGTAATTAAAAGTTAATGTTACTAATTTATCAATATAAGTGGTGAATACTCTTTACTAGTTGATAAATACCATAACCTGAAAAATACAAGGAATAATCACAATCTTTAAAATAGGTTTTTGTGAGAACAAAGTTAATTGTAGGGGATACAAGACAGAAGGAAAAATAAAACATTGTGTTTCCTTTTGTAAGCAAATCAAGGGCCAAATAGATTGGATCTCTCCTCTGTTAAAAGACAATATATAGGATCTGAATAACTGATTTTTCTTCAGGTAATTCAGCTGATTGTTAAAAATTCTTTTTAAAAAGTCCCAAGATCTTTCTCTTCCCTAGTAGAGAGCCTGTACCTAGGTATTAGCAGTTTGAGGAAGGTTAAATTGGTGTTTCATAGATTAGGATTTGTTAACAGATGTGGTTATTGGTACTGTGTGCTTTCCTAATCCCTCTTCAGTATTGGTGCATCTCCAACCCTACCAGTTTAATTAACATTGAAATTCTCATATTATTTTGGTGTACTGATTACAGGCAAAGACTAAGTGGAAGTCAGTTTGGTATCCCAAGAGACTTCAGTGTTAACAATGCGGAAAGATTTTTTTTTCCATTTCTCCCCTTCCTGAACTCCAGATAAGCAGTAGGCCCCAGTAAGATTTCATTACTATCACGCACTCTTCATGGTCATCTTTTAATATTTGAAAGGATCATTTGTTAACTGGAAATGGTCAATTTTTTTTTCTTTGGCTTTTGAAATATAATTTTCAATTTTTAATTTGATTCATTTAGATGAAATCATTAATCAGGGTTGAAACTGAGTTAATTTTCTGGAAAATAAATGAGGTTGTTAGAGTGAACGTTATTAAGTGGGCTCTTTGCTTGAAAGGGATAATAGCTGAAAATATGGAAGACTTTGAGAACTATAGCAGTTGAGCGATGAAAAACAGAAAGGGTTTTTTTTTCTAGCTAAGTGCAGTAATTTTTTAAAGGAAACTAGGCATATGAGGAAGATTTCAGAAATATCATCATTAAAGTAGGCATTACAGAGTAAATAACCTAAAATATATATATATATATATATATATATATATATATATATATATATATATATATATATATATATATATATGAGTTAAAATCCTACAGAGCCAGGGTATAGATAGTGATTTTAAAAATGGTTCTATTTTTACACAACATTGTGTTCCTTCTAAATCTTAGTATTTGCTGTTCCAAGCAATGCCCACTTGATTTTTGAGACAGAGAAACATTATTATCAGTAGTTCAGCAGAGTTACAGCCATCCAGGTAGAAAGCAATCTTTGGTAGACAGGGAGTACAGGCCACTAAACCATTTTTTTCTGTCTGACCCAAATTCAGCTCCTGGCCTTGAGAGGGTTCTGTTTACTTATTCTCTGGAGTTTACTGCATGATACAAAGTGATTAAGATAGCCAGCAAAATCTCTTATAAACACAAACCAAAGATCAAGGGATCGGACTAGACAGGCAACATCCAAGAGTTACCATTCGAGCTTACTTCAGTTAACTGCAACATTTGTTTTGCATTGTTTCCTAGTGCCATCTACTTTCTGCTAATCTTCTAGTTAAAACCATGGTTTGTTGGTTTTGGGTTTTTTCTCCCCTAGAAGATAGGACTGCCTCCTCTGTTCTGATAGGAAAGAATTTCTTCCCTTCAAGTGCTCCAGTCTTTGCTTAAGAGCTATCATAACACTAAGCACTTAGTGGCCCTAGGTCAAAATTTTGGATGGAACATTACAAGTCTGTTTAGGTTTTTTCCTTAATGCCTGTGTGCTCATTAAGGACCATTTCAAGTCTGTTACTGGGTTGAGTGATAAAATCTGTAGGTGCCTTAGTCAGCAAGGTGTTCCCTTGTAGGTGTTTTTTAACTGCCCTGTCCAACAGGATATTAAATGCTGCAGAGGGAAAAAGGAGTACATGCCACATCAAAAAGAAACTTCTCAAATAGAGAAGGGTGGAAAAGTTTCTGCAGCAGAGCAGAAAGTCACATGGAAGTGAAAATTATTCTGGAATGCTGTTATTTTACTTTTGTGATGTTTCTTTCCCTAATAAAAGAAGAGAGACAGTAATAATAATCTAACTTGGTTTAAGCTTGAAATAGTCTAGTTTAAAAAATGTAGATCTCAGTATAAGTTCACTTTTCCTTTCCCTTTAAAAGGGGACCAGCAAACAAATCTGAATCCTGGCAGACAGGGAAGTTGAGTTTGCATATCCTCTCTGCTTACAAAGTTGACTACAGAGAGGATAATGCAGGCCTCTAAATGTCTAAGATAGTATTTGAAAGACAGTTATTTTATGACTGAGCAGAACAAATGCCAATTTACCATTTCATTTTAGGTTGCATCATCGTGATGTAATGAATCACAGTGATGTAACAACCTCAAGTGAACAGAGGTTGCTAATCCAAAACAGCATTTGTGTGCTATATATGTTCTTGGGCAATGCTAACTGATTTTGAGCTACAGGAAGGAAGTACCTCTCTTCTGGAATAAGAGAAGGTCCTGAAGTCCCTACACATGATTAAGATCAGTCACTTAGCATCAATTAGTCAATTGCAATTAGTTACTACTAATGGGTTTTGTATCCAGCCTTCATTGTAGACCCTACCTGCTAATAAGAACAGATTAGTGGCTCAGTCAGGGAGGCCAGAGGCCCCAGTTCATAATAATATAAGTTATTATTAAGAATAGTAGGTTTATGGTAGTATTATGGAGATGCTCCAAGAGTATGAAGGGGGCTGGCTAAATCTCAGTAACTTAGTTCTGTACCTTCAAAGTCAATAAGCAAGTTACAGAAGCAAGATCATGCCTATGTTGTGCCATGAACTTGCTTTCAAATCCATCATGCATGCACACCTTCAGGCTTAATTGTCTTGTTTTCAATATGTCGTGTATTTTGGGATGCAGAGGCTATTTCTCTAGGATATATTGACAGAACAACTTAAAATCATTCCAATTTTAAGTGAGGTTTTGAGATGTTCATGTTGAGAATACATTTGTTGTTTCTGCATGACTTGTAGTGTTGCTTCTTGATTTGGTTATAATACTGGCTGCTTATCTCCCAATTCTACAAAGTGTCCAAAATCTGTCATGAGCCATGTCAGACACTCAAACTCATAGGTGAGTAAGGCTGGCATAAAGATGTCCCAGCACAGTAACCAAGGCTGTGACTTCTGCAGGACTTTGCTGCATTTGGTACTGGTGAATGTAAAACAGCTTGTGGTGGGGAAGGCAGGAGGGAGCATGAAGCTGGGATCAGGGCGGAAGGCTGGCAGGCAGTGTCACAGGGCTGGGCTGCAGAGCAGGACCCTCTGGTCAGGCTGGGCATGGAGGGATGCCATGGGTGCAAACCAGTGCTTTGCAGCTTGCTTGGAGGCACCTTCTGACAGGTGGCTTTGTACTGCCTGTGATTTCAGAAGCTGAGTCTGTGAAGCCAAATCAGACCATCTCCCAGCTCCCCTTTTTTTCTTCTATGATGTAGTCCAGCTTTCTGTTTGTTTTCTTTGGCGTTCAGTCCTGAACAGCTTTGTATTTTCTTGTATTGTTTGGTGGTATCTTTGGACACAGCTATTTCTAATCCTTTCTTTCGTCAAGAAGTTTCTTAAAGGGAAAGTTATGTTGCATTTCTTATTTAGAAATATAATAACAGAGAATTGTTTTTATTTTGAACATTCTGCCCTCCAATGATTATTTGCATTTAGTATTTATCTTAGGATGGTGTCAAAAGAGTCAATTTCATTACATGCTTACTTACCTTAGAAGTCTTTCCAGTCAGGAAAGGGCTGTTTTGCTTCCCTCTGCTCTGTCATTGACTCTGTTTTCAAACTGTGCCACTACCTCTCTTTAACAATGAGAAACTTGCTATCTAAAACTGCCCCAAACTTAGGAAGGACAGCAGTGAATGGCAGTGTTGGCCCTCTGAACTTGAATCTAGAAATAGTAATAGCAGTGGTAGTAAGGTTACCACCAGGATAAACATTGGAAATTGTCTGAAAGAATGACACCATTCAGAGAGCACCCTGAGGGAAATCTCCATATCTAAAACTCTTCAAGAATTTTTGCAGAATGATCTCTCCTTGCTCCCACATATCTTCCTTTCCCCATAAGTTTTAGCTGCAGACACCTGTATTAGTTGGGTCTTCATCTTGAGCTGAACAAGATGTTCTGCTTCTTCAGTACATTCCTCCTGATGTGGACACACTATGAATATAAGAACAGCAAATAATTTTTGATCAAATGGATTTTGAGCCAGATGTTAGATGGAAGGAATACATGTGCCCTGGGCCATTGCTTACTTGGTTCTCTACCTGGCCAGCTACACCTGATACAGAAGCACAGCACTTCAGGAGATGGACAGTTAATTGCTTTGTTCCTAAGGATGTATTTTGTATGAGCTTTAAAAAAAATAAATTTTTGTATCCACTACACAATAGTAGCTATCTCTTGAAATGAATTTCATCTGTTAAATCCAACAACAGAGGAAGTATTTATTAAAGTTTGTTTTTCTTTCATGTCTCCTTATTGTGCATCAAGCAGTGCCAGGAATTGGACATTCATAAAGTAGTTAGGATGTCCCTGAATGAAACATGTCAATTCAGGTTTGGCCCCAGTCATTCTGTGCACAGATGCAAACATATGCCCCTGATTGCAAAGAAAGTTTTAATTTATTTGCGGTTTGGATAAGGAAGCTGAAGCTGTGATTCACATGTTTCTGAACTGAGTGCACTGGGCTGGGATAGCCATCTGTCCTGACAGGGAGATGCTTGGCTATGTGTGCCTACTGATGATAACGTGGGGTGCTGGCTAGCAGTCTTATCAAAGCAGTTGCCAGGGGTTTAATAGTACACAAATAAAAATGACTTAAAGTGACCATTTTTAAGGGGCTTCTGAAGCTTTTAAAGAAAAAGCAGTGTTTGTGACTGCAGTAGTCCTGCTTCAAGTTCCTTATTTCAAGCTAAGCTTACCAATTTAATTTTAATCCCTTTCAAACGCCTTGGTCATGCTTTGAAGATAGCAAACCGCCCCCTCAAGCTCTGAAGCCGAGCACTGGCCCTTTTTGTTTCCACAAGCCGAAAATAAAGTGTTCACATGAGCTCATTTACAGAGAGTAGAGTTGGCAGCCTTATCAGGAGAGGAGAAAAGAGCTCTGAAGATGAAAAGCTATCGCTGTGACAGAAGTCTTTATTAGGTTGGGCAGTAACGGAGCGTAGTGTACACGGCATAAAGTGGTGGCTACCTAGAGCATTTAGGGAAAACCAGAAGAGTAATAATGTTTTGTGTTGTTCTTAGACTGGCTTCTTTGGTGATCCCTGTGGCCTAGGGATGTTGGAAGTGAAAGAGGGGACTGTGTAAACAGAATACTGTCTCTGCAATCTGCAGCCTCTACTGGTCACAAAAAAGAGCAGGTCAGAAAAAGGAAAAGTAAAGATGAGCCATTATGTACTTTCATAATTAGTCAGCATTCCCTGGCGTGGCAACCCTCTGCTATAGAGTTTGCTAGGAGACAGATTTTGCTTGAAAAGCCCTTTATCCAGTTTCACACATATGTCAAATCCCATTTACAACAAATATTTCTGTGTTGAAATTCATGTATTTTAGGACAGTATTTTATATGAGACAGATGACATGCAAGGTCAGCTCTGTAATGATAATAAAGTTTAAATCCAGTTATCTTCCTCCAGTCATTGACAACTTATATGGCTTGTTGTTTTTACTTCAGAATTTTTCTTGTTCATTTGTTAGATTTTCTTCTTCGTTGAAGATTGTGTCCTCTTGCTAAGTCAGGATTAAAGCCATGGTGACATTTTTTAGGTAACATCTTCACAGCCTAAACCCATTAGAATCAGTGGAATGTTAGCTGAAAGAAAAAAAGGGATAAGTTCTTAATTCTGTGACACTTATAAATTTCACAGCTGCTGTGAAATTCAAATAGAGACCTGTATTGCTTTTATCGGTATCTCTGTCCCCCAGTAAAAGCAAAAAACCCCTTTACTTGAAGTTTAGAATTGCCTTCTTTAATGCCTTTAAACAATAGACCCATTTCTTCATTTAATTAAAACAGTAAAAGTTGTGGCTCAACCATACAGATTGACAGAGGACTGTAATTGATTTGGCTCATTTCTTTTTTTTTAATCACAATTAACAATAAAACACAGTGCATTTTGATGGAGAAGTAACTGAGTAAAAAACAATGAAAAAGAAAGATAAATGGCACTAATGCTGCTTGCATTAATTAGGTGGGTATGCTGGATATTATGCTGGGAAAAGTCTGCAATGGGGCTTTTAGTGGCATGGGAGGTAGAGTTGCAGTTTTCTCTGAGTAAGGACTGCAGGCATTTGTTGATCAAGAAAACTGTGTAAAATTGCCAGATTCTAATAACAGATCTTTGAGCAGTAGAACATGGCACTGATCTCTAAGTGCGTCCTCAGGTAAACTGTTCCATAATAAAGAATAAAGTGTGATGGAAAACCTTCCCTTGAATGACAGACTTACCAATTTTTGCCTGGATTGTGTCAAGTTCCCGTATTTGAGTGGAAAAAAAGCATCAATATTTATTGGTCCCACCTCTAAATTAAATTTTTAAAGAGTTTTCAACAGTTGTACATCAAAACTAAAATGGGAGGAAGAACATATCCACAATCCAACTGCCTTTTTATATTGGGTTCTTGCACCTTTACAATAGTTTTGGTCCTTCACTGTGCTTACTTTGTTGCTAATCAGTATTTAGTCTGCTTCCTCACATTAATAATGTAAGTCGAAACTAGCACTAAATAACCCGCTTTTTTTTTCATGGTATCTCTTGATGAATGAAAAGGACATGAAGGAATTCTTTGTCTCGCCCCAGCTATTCTCAGTGGAGGAATTACTGGTCTAGCCATTGATCTTTGCCATTGGCAGGATTGACTGTGTTGCAATTGCATGTAATAAGATACGTTTTCTGTCTTCATTTCCAAACTGATGTAGTTTTACACTTCTTAAAATCAAATAATATGCATTAACCAGTTTGGCAGTGTCCTTTTGTGAATCGCCCTTAGTTTCAGGATTCATGACATGTGAGAAGTATCTAGAAAGCGTTTGATTATGGCCCAGTTCAGCAGCAATAGTCTGAGATGAGCAGGTAAATCTCTCTCACTGTGAGTGGCTTTGGTTCACGCAGCTGCCAGCACAGGCAAAATTCTGCACTGATGCTTCAGACCTGGTGTGCATAACAGCTAACCTGCTTGTTTGTTGATTTGTTACTGTTGGGAACTATGCTCATGGTAGAAACTTTTATTTTCAATTCCCTTTTAAAGCTCAGCACGTTGAGCCTCCCTTTCTTATGCACATGCTGCCAAGGAGGATTGTCTCCAGATAAATTATGCCCTCTCTTTCTTAAACAAGATTAAAGAGCTTCTCCGGCTGTTAAGTATCCAGCGCTTGAAATCCCAGTCTGTTTAGTTCACTGTGGCATTTGCCAACTGTGTGGAGTTCTGATGAGGTTTGGATACTTTACTGGTACAATGTACAACATGGTTTAAGAAATGTAAAATGTAGAGAGCATTTTTGACGTTTAGTACAAAAATGAAAATCCATTCCTCAGAACAGAATTGATAGACTGAGACAAATAAAAAACAAGCCTATGAAAAGCCTTTTTATTCTGTCTTACATATTTATGTAACTATAAGGAGAATTTCCTCATCTTTTAATTAGATTGGTGTAAAAATGAAAAAGCCCGTGCAAAGGATTTAAAATTTATTTTGATGCTGTTTTCTGGAAATGATTTTGGATAAAAAATGGGCTACACTGTTTCAGATGTAGGGAAGATGCCAATCAAAATCCCAGAATTCTGGCTGTGAATTTATTTTAGGTTTAGGATTTTTTTTGATGTGGAATTAGTCATGTTTGTTTGTCTTTGGAAGTTATGCAAAAAATTTACTCTGAATGTAAATAGATTGTCAATATAAATTTTGCAGTGCATTCTCTCCTTTTTTTTGTGGACTCATAGTCTTAATTTTAAAGTCCAGTTAAAACTGAAATTCTGCTGGGTTGATAGATTTAGGATATTTGGCCAAGTTTCCTATTGCTCTTACTGCAAGTTAACCTATTTTCAAGAAATATGCAAATATCATCACTGAGAGAGCAGTAGTCCCCACAAAAATTTGGCACAAAGTAGAGATTTTTATTACACTTCCACTCTTTGTGGATAGCTGAGAAGAAGATCACAGAGCAATCTAAAAGGAAAGCCACAGGCTGGAGAGAATAATAAAGAGATATCAATCCACCACACCACACCATGTCTGACACAATGGCATGACAAGTGGAAAATAACTTTAACTCTGTAAAATAGGGAAAAGGCAGTAAAAAATGAATTGTGTTACAGTTTCTAAAACCTGCCTCAATTCAAGAAACAAATGCTCCTGAGCAGTGCCAAGGTGTACGATTTTCACATAAATCTCACATGTCAGCAAATGGGAAACATGTAAAACCCTAAGAAACAGCGTCAGAAAATACCAGATTTGCTAAGACCATTGAGATCACTGATTTAAGAAGGTCCCATGCCAAAGGCCTTCCTCATAGGATGCATCCTCAATGCCACGTGTTTTGATTTTCTCCAATAAAAATATTCGCAGAAAACATAGTGATATTTCCTATAAGTGATGCACCATTTTGCTGCATATAAACATAATTAGAGGTATTTTCTTCAGTGGTCAGTTCCTTTCTTTTCTCCAGGTTTAACTAAGTTAAGGCTTCAAGGAAGAACATTTGAATGAGTTCCCTTTGAAAATACAGGCAAGATCTTATTCCTGTTATGTCACTTTAGAGTAATGCAATAAAATGTGCTTTCTTGTTCAGATTTATCTCCACATTTTTATATCATTCTTCTGAATATATCTGGTGCAGATTAAAATTAGTAGAAAAAAACTTGAACATCTGAAAATGGACCCAAATTTGACCTCAGGATCAAAATACTTTCTGGAGCACATGAACACATTGCAGGAGGTTCTGATCCAAAGTAAAGGTTCTAAGGTCAAGCAGAGGGAAAGAAGAAAGGAAGAAACAGGTTTGTTTTCTTTAAATATAGTCCTAGGTACAATTTTGGATCTTGAGTAATGTGGAGATGCAGTGATGGGCAGAATCTAAATGTGGAAAACTGAACCATGTAGAGATTTATTTGCTAACAGCTCTCCAGACCTTCACTTATTATGTTTTTATATTCATGGATTGCCCATGCAGGGCAGGATAAAAGAGTGAGTAAGGAATTTTGACTCTTTGCTTGTATTAGCCATTAAGCAATGCAATGTCATTGGTTTGAGTTACACTGTGCTGTGCTAAGCACACACAGCCTTTAGTGATCATTCTCTGAAGAGTTCCTGGTCACAGAGTGACAACAATGACATTGTTTTCATAAGCAATTCACAGAACCCAGGGACTGAACTGTACAAATTGTACCACCCTTCCTGGTCAAGTTGCTCAAAACCTGTCCTAGGGAAGAGTATTACATACCTTTGTTCATTTTGAGGGTGCTAGTTAGAAATATCTTGAAATACTCTTGTAGGTTTCTGGCCTTGTTTCATTAAGTTATTTTATACATAACCTGTCACCTTTTTACTCAGTAAATTCTGCTCTTGAGTCTTAGTGTCTTTTAAATTGGGTGTCACATTCTCTAAGAATGTATAGTGATATGTTTAAAAAAGTGAATGAGTTCAATGTATGTGTTTAAATGGAAGGAAGAGAACTTTGGGACATAAAGCAGAAAACTTTGAAAGGAACACAGTATTTGGAAAAAAATACAAAGTCAATGAAACTCTTTGCGCTCTTCACCCTTAGAAGTAGCTCTGGAGAAATGTGCAGGCTTCAGTAGAGCTATAATAGATTTGTAATGCATTGAGTGAGAAGACTTGGTCTCCTGTTTGGTAAATATTCTTTTCATGGCTCCTAGGAAAACAAAATATGTGTGCGTTTAGCATTGCTCATGGTGAATATTCCCATTGACATCTGCATTCAGAAGGAGGGTAGGTATGTATCAATTTAAATAGACTGTGCTTATCAGGAATTACTCACTTAGAACTATTTTACTTTTTTTTTTAAATTCTGCATCTGTTAAAATTCTATGTAAAAATAATTTATGAGGAAATTTTATGCTTTATTTCCTCTTTTAAATAATGCTCGTGTAATTATGTCACCCAATTACTTGTATTAACATACCCTTGTACACTGTATGGGTTTTCTTCATAGCAGTTGCCATTACAATTTAAAGAAAAATATTCTCCTCAGACAAGCCTCTTTTATATAAAGGCATTTTTAACAGGGACAAATTGTTTCTTGTGTAAAAGAATAATTCTTGTGACAAAAATTTTTGACCTTTTTTCTCTTTCTTTTTGTTTTGTTAATTTAGGCTGGCTAAAATTACATACATATTCATGTATTTTAATAAGAACAAAGCATTACTCTTGGATATTTTCCATAAATTTGTTCTCATAAGCAATTTGATAGACATCTACTGTAAGTGTAATGAGGGAAGTTTACAGTAAATCAGTCTGCCTGGTTTGGAAAACTAGAATTTATTAACCTATTTCCCAAAGGCCCAGTGTTACCTATGAGATTAGAGGAAAATTGTCACAGTTTCTGTTTTAGAGCAGGAGCACTTTATAATAAGACTATATCGTCTAATTGTTTAAAAATTTATTGTGTTTTATTGAAATGAAATCAATTTACCACATACTATTAATTGTTTGTAAGATTAGAGGCAGTCAAAAAGTCTGGGGAATGCTGAGCACATTTGCAGTTCTGTTTTTCAGCTGGGATTTTCTGCACAGGCTCTGATCCACTCCTGTTGCTAACCATGAAAGAGCTGTCAATATGCTGGTTAACCAAGATGGTTCTGCATGGAAAGCTTCCAGCAGTGGGATCAGCGAAGTGGTGCCACTAATAAACCCTCCGTTAATTGCTCAAGTGGTACCTGAAGGAGACTCAGAGGCCAGAAGCAGGGTAACCTGTCACTGCAGGGTGTCAGGCTGAGTGTCAGGCTGTGAGCCTGGCAGGGTGTGTGAGCTGGGGTATAAATCACTCACACTCAGGCCATCAGTGAAGTGCTAAGCATGTTTGGGAGAATGCTTAAAATTCTACATGAAGAGTTAGACGATGCTTTTTTCTCATTTATAGCCACAGAACCTTGTACCTGTTAACTCCCCCTGTGTCATTTTCTTTTCCATTGCTTTATGAAGAAGAAACACAAATATATGCACTTGTTATAGGAATTGCAAAATAATTAATCTTGTGTTCTTTTCACACTTTAACTGATATCACCAGATATTATGCTAATATTTTTGTATATGTGTATATACAGTAATATCTCAATCCTTTTTGTGTTAAGGGGAAAAAGTGAACATTAGAAGATTAACAAAATAGTATACATCTTTTAATCCTGCCATGTTCCACCACATCTGATAGTTTTATATATTTTATATATCTACTCATGTAATTCAGTTGAAGGACTGGAGCCTTCTCTTGTAAAATTTCATAAATTTAAAAAATTATTCCCAGTTTTTCTCCTCACTTAACCTTAGCATCAGAACTTGATAAATTAATTTTGGTGGTTTTGTGCTCAGTTTCACTTTCAGATTCTCATGTATGCAAAATTCTTTAAAAGTAATATTCATGGAAGAACAGGGGAATGTTATATACAAACAAAGGAGAAGGCATAGTTTCAGTACTCTGGAACATGTTGGGGCACATCTTTATACTGAGGATGGGATCATGGTCCTCCGCTAAAGGCCATTTGGAATGTTTTTATGTGCCATCTACAGAAACCATAATACATGGATACAACATATCTCCATTTCTGTTTCCATCTTTAAAAGCAATGCTACAGTACTAATAGGAAACAATTCCACCACATTGACTTTTTACATAATTTTCTTTATTTTACTCTGCTATGTCTCGATTTGATGCCACTCTAGCCACTACATTTTGAAGTTTTTATTGCTGAACAGTCATTACTTTAACACACTGCAAATAATGAAACAAAAAAAACTTAAATTTTTTGTTCCATGTGAAGATTTTCAGGCAGAAGGAACACTGAACAAGAAGGTGCTGTGATGTGCTATGTCAGTGCCTTCCAGTCCGAACATATTAACCCAGACCACTGTTTTTTCCCCCTACCTAAATAACAGACAAAGACTGTACTTTCTAAAATAAGCAGCTGCTCAGACAAATCAGAATGGAAGTAGAAACCAGGAATTTCAGATATGCCCATCTGAACTATGTACCCATATAAGCCACTGTTGAACTTCACTCTTGCAGCAGCCAGAATTGTAAGAAACAGAAAGTTGCAGTCCATGGACAGGAAGTGCAAAGTACAGAAAAGCCTATCATTTGCCAAAGACATGTGAAGCTAGTAATATAAAATCTTTTATCTTGAGGTTAGAATTATCTTGTAGTTGTACTGGAAGATTACTCTGGGAGTCCAAATGAAACCTTGCTGTGTAACTCCTATCTAGTCTTGAAAAACATGTGCAAACAGAATAACAATGCAGAAGGCAAAATGCTCATATTATGGCTGCAGAAAGCCAAAAATTGGGAATATCTGCCACATTTAACAAGTCAAACCCATATTTCCATATGAAGTCTGTGCATAGGTTTAAAAGTACCCCCTTTTTAGCATCAGACTGGTGTATGTACTCATTAAATTACTTCAGATATTTTACATTCCCATTGCAGTCTTCCATATAAATCAAATTGATACATACTTTAAAACTTACACTTATAAATAATGATAAGATATAATTAATGCTCCTAAAAATCTGTTAGCTGCAAACAGAAGCTGAGGCATGGCATAAGGTTCTTGGGAGCCATAAAACAGCATGAAGAAAGAAGACAGAGAGAAGTTCAGAATTCTGCTGTACCTTTTGAGGAAGCTTGAAGGATCAAGTCTGAAATGGATGTAGTTCCAGATATGTTACTATTTAAAAGAATAAAGAAAAAGTAGGGGAGAATTGCACAGTGTTTCACCAAAAAAATACAGCTCATAATTACTTAATACGTAAATATGAGAAAGATTGAGGAGATAGGGCTGTTATGGGTGTACTAAGAGAAAAGACAACGTCAGAATGATGCTTTCATGAATAACCCTTGGAGAAATCCAGAATTCTGTGAGAAAATACATATTTTCGCTGAGGCAAATTTAGGCTCAAGTGGCATTATAAAGCCATCTGAGCTGTAAAGGTAAGTCTCAGTTAATTTGCCAGATGAGTGCAATTTGGAAAGTAAATTCTGCTTGTCTCACTCTTGTACAGGTCATCACAGAATGGCTGCTCCTTGAGGAATACAAGAAAGATTTTGTTCCTAGGAAGGAAAAAAAAAGTCTAATAATATAGAAAATAACGCCAGAGTTAGGGATCATATTTGTTAGGGTAAAAAAACTTAGTATTTCAGTGAATTTTACATCTGTTTTAAAGCTCTAGTGTGATGAGCCATCCTTTGGTTTTCTCTGATTCTATTCCAGCAGAATGAAATCACTTCCTGTAGGTAGAAACCCAAATTCTAAGTAGAATATTTCCTGGTCCCGATAGAACTGATATTATTTTGTATAACTGTTTCAGCTCATGCTATTAAGAACTTTCCTGTGATTTCTGGATCACAGATTAATGCCAGAATCCTCCAAGTCACTGACTGAAATATTGTGAAACTGCACATTATTGTATCTGAAAAGGGTATTGAGATCTTGTTCATACTGCTGGTACTTCACAGTCTGATTATTGTAACACATTTCATTTCAATCTTCCCTTCTGTCTTGAGAGTTGCCAGCAAATGGTCCAGAACTTCAGTTAGACTTCTTTTCTATTAGAGTTGTCACCAGCATGGCTCCTGAATTCTTTATAAGCTCTGGTGATGTGATCTAGAATAAAGGCCTGCTTTTGACCTTCAGGCATTGGCATGGCCTTGCTCAAACTTACTTTTTGACCTTTGTGTCTCCTGAGGTTCTGTGCCCTCTCCTTTGATCACCAGCCAGGCTGTCTTTCCCAGGATGGGCTTGTCACCTTTAAAGTAATGGTTGCAAGTGTATTGATGCAGTAATGACTTTACAGCCCAGCAAGCTCCACTTCATTAAATTGGTTGTAATTTGAACTCTGAAACAAGATAGCATCTTCTGTAATTATATTTAAATAAATTAAGGTTAGAACTGTGGTATTTAGTTAGTGATAGATTGCCTTTATTTATTCTTATACCTTGTCCCAGGACATTGTATGCATAATTAAAAAAATAAGGCCTATACTCTCATATAGTATGGCTGTGATATATAAGCACATTGACATAAAATTTAATGGTGCAATTAGCAACAGTATTTTCTGTGTTATTCATAAAAGCTGTTGCAGTATTTTACACTGCTTCCTAGTAATTAGTATATTAGTAATCCAGGTGATGGGGAGAGAAGTATTATGTAATGGTAACTGCTCCATTTCAGAAACACCAGGGCTTTATGGATATTCAGCCTTAGTTCTGCATTCCTTTTCCTTTGCAGTTTACAAATATGCACATTTTGCAGCAACACAGGCTCTTCCTCACTTTGGAAATGGGAAGGAAAAGAAATGGAAGCTGTATAACCTGTGTTTACTGGCCTAATTTCCAGTCTCTTTTAAAAATCATCTTGAGTCTAGCATAATTCTACTGAAAATCTGGTGGTACAAAACTTGGAAAAGATCAATTTAGGCGCTAGTAATGGAGTGCACAGAGTGTATCTCTTCCCAAAGAGAGACAGATTTTTTTTTCTAAGTTCTTAAGTGAAGTGTAAGAGATATTCTTTTGTAATATTTGAGAGCTAATCATTGGGTAATGGGTGTTGCATGTTTAATGCAACAGTGTAGCTGTCATGTTTTTCTTTTCTTTTCTTTTTATTTTCTTCTTTCTTTCTGCACATTCACCTCTTCTTGAACAGAAATAAAAGGTTCAAGGCTTGTCAGCATCAGTTTATAGATAGCTGTTTAAAAATAATGAGGTATTGGGTATTGTAAGGCTCAGGGCTGTCTTGCCAGACTCATTTATTTCCATTCACCTTTTGTCAGAATTGCAGACAGAAGACATTCAATTAAAACTTGTCACCTGTTGCGTGTGACCTAATTTGTATTTGTGACTGTCACAGATTAGGATACATATGGAGCCATTTAAAAATGTAAAAGGAACAATAGGATTCTTAAACATTTTATGTCACATTTTCTTCATGTGAACATCTTTGTTTATGGACCGTTCTTCGAGGGAAATCACTTGGGCTGAGAAATAATAGAATTTATTTACACGAAGTCTCATTTACATGGGAAAACGAAGGGGATTTTATTAACGTTCTTTTGTGGTTTAATGCATAAATGGCAGTGCACAAAATTTCAGCATGTAGATGATTAGTTCATGCAAAGTTAATGTTCCTTTCAAGAGAGGTTGAGTACTGAGCTGTGTAAGTAATGCATTTATCAGTTCTTTTGTCAAACTGAAAAAAACAAACCACTGGGCTTTAGCCTAAAAGATGTGTTTATCAGTTCCTTTGCAAAAATCCAGCCTATCTCATCTCCTCCTCCCAGGACAAAAACAAAATTTCCAAAATACAGCTTACATTTGGTTGCCTTGAAACTTTGTTTAGTATTAAACATTAGCAAAATCTGAAATATTAGTTTGAAGCATTTGTTTTGCAAAAGCAGTATTATTCTCTTTTGTTTTTTCAACCTGAAACAATTCACTAAATATTTTAATCAGCCTGATTATTTGGGGTTTTTTAATAATAAACTTTTTTTTACAAATTGTTGCAGAGGAACAGATAAATTAAACAACTAGTCACAGATTAAGTTAGATATTAAAGTAATAAACACTGTTTTGTTTTTCAGTCAATTATATGGGTCAGTTAATGAATTAATTGTTTTACAGGCACATCTTGAGAACAGCCAGTTTCATCCCACATTAACAATTACTTTTTTGTGCTAGTCGAATGCAAAGTAGGAGGATGAGTTTTAGACTTCCTATGCTACTCTAAATAATGTGTTTAATTGTGGAGATGGCTATAGGAAGACAACACTGAAGCCTTCCCCTGGTAATTGTTAATTCAGCCATAGATCAGGAAAACTTTAATGTGAGTCATAGCTTCTATCTTCTTTGATGAATTAAGGCTCTGTTTTCAAAATTCTGTCTGCCTAGTACACACATATTTTACATCTCTAGCTGAATTTTTACCTGCATAAGTTGTTATCCAAATACTTTGTAAACTGATTGCAGAAGCTCTTTGGCATCTTTGTAATTCAGCACATAAAATAAATATGCAGATCCAGAAAAAATGATAGCTGATATTATCTTATTTCTTCAGCTCTGTTACTTTTCTGCATGTTTCTACTGTATTGAGAGAGATCTTTCATGGTTTAAAGTATTTTTTCCACTGCAAATCTCTCAGTCTACCGGGTTAATGCTCTGGACTCTAACCCCAAATTATAGAGGTTGCTGAAGTGCCTAAAGACTATCTAGATGAGTGTGCATTTTTAAATCTCAGTACATTCTGTCTCTGTTCATGGTGGAAAAATCAACTAGTTTTTCTGGCTTATGTAAATAAAAGCAAAATGGAGTTTATAATATTCACTGAAGTTTATTCAGCAATCTTAGAGATAATCACAGTAAGTTCAAGTGAACTGGAGCATTCTATTAAGGCATTGTCCCAAAGGAGAAGCACACTGGAACCTGCCATTAAAATTATATTTGTGCTTTCCAGTTTTGTTGTTAATCTGGGGCTTTTTACCTCCGCTACCGATGTTCCTCTAGAGCTTGGCAAGATGCAGTTACGTGGGTATTCATTTTTACCTGTCTCACTGTTGAAGACAATGCTGGAAATCTTGCAGACATCTGTAGAAAATGGATTGTTAGCCAGTTACATATGTCAAAAAATGAGATAGGAATATTTTTCATACATATCAAATGCTGTGTTAGAGGCGGAGCTTGCCAGGGTGGCGTTGATGTAGAACATACCACCTTGCCATGAGACTGATATGTAGGGGAAACAGGAAGGGAGCAGAATGTGAAATTCCTGAGGGAAGTAAAAATTGCACATTTCAGTCTGATTTCAAACCTGTTGTTTACCAATTAAGTAATTTTTTTTTTTTCCTCAAAGAAAAAGCTCTGTAATTAAATGGAGTAAACAATTTCTTCCAGGCAAACCTGGTGTTGGTAGAACTTGATTTGAAGGATAGGGCTAATGCCTTCCAATGTAACTTGTGGGTATAGAGCTCTGTGGAAAGGATGAGAATGTTTGTGGGTCAGGTGAACAAATGAACACTGGCAGCTTGTAGCCAAGGTGAGGAGAAGAGGATGGAGAAGAAAAATAGAGATGGATGATAAAGGAGTAAATAGTGATGGATGATAAAAGGAGTAAATAATATGCTTTAAATATGGCTTGAATCTGTATGGAAAATGAGATGACATGGTTAAATAGTATTTTCATAGTGAGGACCTGAATTGCAAAGTCAATAATATACTGGGGTATGGGCAATCCTTTTGGTTATGTAGCATCATCACAGTGGGTGTCTGTCCTGCATGAGATCTTCAAGGCAGTATGAGGAAAGAACCACAGAACAGTAATAATAATTTACATTTATTGGCAAGGTAGAAACAGATGAGGAAATACAAAGAAAATAAGTTCAGATTTACCTGTGTTGTTTAGATTTAATATCCTGATGTGTAGCTCATTGGCACATCCGCTCTGGCCTTCAGTTGTTTCTGTGCAAGGCTGTGTGGACACATTTAGTGTAGAGTGAGTGCCCAATGTGATTTTGTTGTGTAGCATTTGTTAGAAATCATGCAAAGATTATGTAAGGAACCAGGAGGCTGACGTTTTTGTAGAAGCTTATGTAGTGACTATATAAAAACATTTATTTCCTGAAGAATAGGTGGAGAATATCTTGTGTTTTATCAATAAATTACTAATGTTGTAATTTATTTTTAAAAGTAACTATTGCACTGAGTTACACAGTTTCCATCTCTCCCTATACTACAGCTCTACAGCCCAACCCTCATCTTCTGAGATTTTTAAGTCATGTCTAAATCTTTGAACACCCATCACTCCTGAACAAGCCAGTTCATGAGTTCTGCTTGTCCTGAGACGTAAAGTGAATGTGCTGCACTTTAACATTGAAAGTAACTGCTCTCTTAACTGGTGGCAAGCCTGTTCTTCCTATTTCTACCCTGTGGTCATCCCTGTTTTTCCCATTAGGGCTCTTGGTGTTGTTTCTCTGTTGAAGGCTTTTCAAATGAGCATTAGGGAATGTGAAGAATCGCATTGTCTTGTCTGTGAAGGAGCTGTGTTCAGTGACATGAATGTTTTGACCCTGAAGGACTGTAATTATAATACATATAGTGCAGTTCATTGGGAGATATTACAGGATTTTTTTATGGGTGGAGTGGGTATCTTTCTTTTCGCTTCATGGTTGAGGACTGATTGAGTGAGGACTGATTGAGAACTGAGATGCTGAAGATTTTGTGAAGCCACAAAGCACAGCAGAGCTGAAGCAGAGGTCTACCTAATTTCTCCAGATGTCACAATATCCTCCTTAATAATCTGAATACAGACTGTGTGGAATTCAAACAGTTATGTCTGTGACTGATGTAAAGCTCCTCCTGCCCCAAATGAGGATCTTTGTGGACAAAATTACTTTTATTTCTTCCCTTTGCTATTCTAACAAAGGAGGCATCAGTTGCTACTGTCTTGATAAATAAAATTTTATGTAATAAATTCTCTCATATAAGTTATAGGAGTTACAGAGGAACATCCATGGATATACTTTGGAACCTCTAGATTTCAGTTTGCTACCTGCTAAACGCCACAGTTTTTATGGAATATCAGATGGGTATAGCTTGTTAAGCAGTGTCTTGCACAGTGTTTACTCCTATAAAGACCCTTGGAAAGTAAAATAAAAATAGGGTGTTAGAGTATCAGAAGTGAAATCCTAAGTATCTACTTTTTTATAAATACAGAAAAATATAGATATAGGATATCTTACAGATAAAGGAAATATTAGGAGCCAAAATTATGATAAACTATCAATTTTAATGGATGGATTATAAAGCTCTAATTTATTGGTGTTACATTATCAAAACTATTTTCACATTAAAATTTGAATTATAGACTTAGGTAATTTTAAATTGTGCAATACAATTGCCCTCCAGTTATCTAGAAGTTAGGGTTTTTACAAATAAAGCTTTATTTATAGATAAAGCAATGTATATTAGGTGAGGGCATGGATCTAAGTAAAATTTTGCTATAGTGACATTTTTCTGTATTTCCTTCCATTGAGTATGTGAATGGCTTGAGTGTGTATCTCATCTATTGCAAAGGAGGTAAAAAAAATTGTTCATCTTGGTAGATTTATATTATTTTAATTTAAGCTTCAGTTCCATTACTTTTTGATTAAACATACTTATGTCTGATGCTATCCATCTTTTATCACTATGAAATCTGTTCCCAAGCAGAAAGAAGGATGGCATCTGAATTATGCAGAAATCATTTTCTATCTATTTTTCTTCAAATGCTGGGCAGTCTTTTTCATAATCCCACCAATATTGCATGTGGCTTGTTCTAATCCTCTGCCTATTTCTGAATATTCAGCTATCAAACCTTGGTCTTCTGCTGTTTGTTTTTATGGCAATGTATTGTCCTGGATGTCATTTGCTTCAGCTGTAGCTCAAACTCCCAATTCAAGTGTGAAGAACACTGAGTTATTATTAGTTCTGAAAGGTTTGAGCTATCAGTTTTTATAGTGGTGGTCTTGTAGTTTGTGCATTTCTAAGTATAACTTTAAAAAATAAAAACAGAAATAACTGTACTCTGTTGATTGAATTAGCAAAAATTTTATCAAACAGCATAGATCACAAATCAGTCACAAGTTACATAGTTAACTACCATAAATAAGATTTCATTCATAGTTATGCACTGACCTCTTGGGGTATGTGGTTCATTTGTGTTACTGTTTAAATCTTGTGATCCCCATAAATGCAACTGGAGACACACAATGAAGAAATGTACTTCTTGGGTTTGATGGACTGACATCCACAGTCTTCTGCAGTAAGCCAGGTGAAATTTCACTGTGAAGTAGGGGTGATCATTACCTGCTTTCCTGATGAGCAAAAGCTGTTGACCACTGTTGGATGCAACTCACTGAATTATAGTTGCAGGTGTTTGTTGTGTCCTCAAAGCAAGCATCTCATTTCTTTTTAGGTAACCTAGGAAATACAGGCAAAGAAAAAAAAAAAGCAATACCACCCTAACAATAGTTGGCCTTGGATTTCTGGCTAGTTGGCAAAACAGTTTTCCTTTACAAAACCCAGTCAATCCATTTTGGTTTCTGAGAAGGAAAGAGGACTGACCGATGTTTCCTGGTTACTAGTCTGGGCTACCTGTGCGGGTTCAGAGGCAGCACTTAAACTCTGTGCTGTGTTCTTCTTGCTGCGCACATGAACTGTAACTTCTTTGTTGGTGGCTTCCCTTGCTGTCCAGAAGCCAGTTCTTGTGGTATTTTGTGTCTAAGGGAGAGACCAGAGGGAAGGGACATAGAAGAGTGGGGCACAATAATAGCAATAGAAAGTAGATATAGAGGGAGGAGAGCTAAAATAGACAATGAAAAGAAAAGTGAGAATGTGAGCTGCACTTTATTACATCGCTCACAGGGGCCTTTAGTACTTAGTGTGTCCTTCCATTCTTGTGTTGTTAAATCCGTGTCATCGGGGACAGATTTTGCACTTGTATTATTTGTCCTGTTGTCCTGCATGTGTGCCAAGTTCTTCAACTTCCCTGTTATGTTACTGCTTGGTTTTAGCCACATTCCTCCGGGCTGTCTGGAAATCTGCCTCAGTGACTCAGAAAGAAATAAAAATATTTCCTTGTTTTGTAAGACCTACTGTCTTTGCACCCTTTCACCTTGTTTCATTTTGCCTATGAGAGCGGCTATAGCTTGTTTCAGGACGGTAAATTTCTATATATCCGCACAAACCAGGCAGCAGAATGCTGTATTGAAGGAATGAACAGTGTGGAGGTAGAACACAAATGTTAATTCATCATTGATGACATCTGAATGCACAACTGTACAATTTCTTTCAAATCCTCATGAACAATTTCAGTCTTTAAGCCACATATATATTCTTATTTTTCTAGGGTCACTTACTTTGTATCCACTGGCCATGTTAATCCATCTTAATTTGGTTTTGACTATCTAGACTGTGTGCAGGACTCATTGTTTCTAAAGTTCAAATTCTCTGTACTTCTCTGCTCATAATGTTATGCTTCTATATCCATGGTGTTTATTACAGCCTTGAAATTCTGCTTCTGGCAAAGATGACTTAAGATTAGGCTCTTTCAAATGGAAACTAAACTTGCTAGCTGTTTTTAATAATATGTAAAAATGAATGAATGGTTTTAAATGAACAGGAAATTATGTTGTATGCTTAGTCTTGCATGTGTGGAACTCTAAACTGCTTGCAAATACTTGTAATGCTGATTTCCCATGCTTTCTAAAATTAATCTTTTGAAATAAACATTCTTTTAATATAAATATTGGAAGGTAGGAAATAGAAGATTGCTACCTGAAAGGCATGCTCATAATGTATTTAATTACATGTTTGCTTGTGTTTCCAAACGTAGGTGTGCGCCTAGACCGAGTACGTGGGGGTCGCCAGAAGTACAAGCGCAGAATAGACGCAGAGAACAGCCCATACCTGAACCCTCAGCTAGTTCAGCCAGCAAAAAAGCCATGTGAGTACACCACATGCACAGCACTTCTCTCTCAGTACAGGCTATTGACTCCTAGCCCTGTTTGCTAAGCTCCCTCTGGGTTGAACACGGGTTTGGTCAGAAAATATTACAATGAAGACTATATCGATTTGGCTGCTAACAGGTTTTGTTTTAAATATGCTCATCTTTCTCAAGTGGAGTTGAACAAAGAGTGTTTTTACAGGTGGAAGTGTATAAAAGCATGGTTTATGCAGTGCAAATTTTACATTTACAGGTTATCTTTATTTTCAGTGGTACATAAAATGGTTCATACTGTGATCATTAGCTCATTGAAGCTTCTACTTTCAGATTTCACAAGAAAGTGATTTTTGTAGTTTTCACTAACTAAATGAGTTTGACTGCTCAACCTCCCAATGAAAATACATTAAGAGCCTCATTAATTTATACCTATAGATTAATACACCTACCTAGCATTAGATTAAAACAGCAATATGCCACACTAATAACAAAGCAGAAAGTGGTAGTTTGGGCTCTAGTACCCTCATGGATTTTTTTTGCTTTGTTTTGTTATGTTTTAATAATGTCCTTGATTGTATCTCTCCAGGCTGAAATTAAGAGAGAAAGAGATGATCATCTCACTGCTAAAATACAAGTTCCATCCTCTTTGCGATTAACTAAAAATAGTTAGGGGTTTTGCTTTGCAGCTTATATAAACTCAAGCAGTGACTGTACTAATTCCATGAAGTAAATTTAATAGCATTATAGCTGTAGTGCAAGAGGATGGTGTGTTACCCTGCAGAGACACACAGGCTCTGTATCAGGTGTTGTAAACTCTTCCAAATTCAAATGGGAATACACACATCCCATTGCTCCGGCTGAGGAGGTTAATTTGCTCCTAACATGGACAAATAAGCCAGTGAAATAAGAAGGGCAAATTCCTTCTTGTCTCCCATTTTCCTCTGCCTCTAAGCCTCTGACAACACACATGTCAGGTTTTAGCCCCTCGAAAATACCTGGCTGGATGGAAAATGGAATCTGTTTCTGATGGTGTTCCCCAGTAGGGGACAGTGCTGTGTACAATACGTCTGAGCATATGGGGATCTGGAGAGCAAATAAACAGTCTTTGAACTGTAAGTGAAAGGGCATTTTAGCTGTGTCAAAGAAAAAACAGCCAGTTTTACATAAAATTAAGGCTTAAGTGAACATATGGCATAGTTTCCTTTTGCCTTTCCAAAAAACATTATGCTGATTATATTCCTTCAATTGTCCAATCTGGCATCTTCTACTCAGCCTCCATAAGCTGTCCCACTGTTCTGTAAATACAATCTAGGGCTGCACTAAGCAGATTTTGCACATTATAATAAAAACTTTCTGATAATACAATAAAATTTAATAAACTCTAATGCTTAATTTCATTAGAGGTTTAGTTTTCCTGGGTGCACAGATTGTCAGTTTTTCATTTACTTGATATTGTCATTGAGTAGAAATGTTGATAGCCTAACATACCAAAAAAAGCCAAGCCCAAACAGACAAAAAACACCCAATCCAACCCAAAAGCCCCAAGCCCTCAAGATATGAGCAGAGGTTAATGCAGTTGTACTGAAACACAAGAATCTCTGTGTAAACCCAAGATTATTGCAATGTGGTGCACTACATTACCTATAAGGCGATAACTGCACCGATTTCTGTAAGCTCCGTTGTCTGAGATAAACTAACCTCCTCATAAATCATTACTCATTATCTGAGTGCCTCCCTCCGTTTTTCTTAGCTTGTCCAAGTACAAACAATTTTGTCATAAACATTTTTAAAACTTAATTTTCAAATCCTGGCAGATAAGTGTCCAGACTTGAAACAGTTGAATCGGTTTTTGTGGAAGTAGCCTGGGAGATTTTCTGGACCCTGACTGATAGTTTGTGTGTAACAAAGGCACAGGAATGAAAATTGGGTTCTATTGATTCTAATTAGAGAAACATTAAATAAGATTTACCTTGAAACAGTGCTCATGGCTATTCAATTTCCTGAGTGATGGAGTTTTCTGAGTACATTCAGAATTTTTCTATGTTCCATGCTAATGCATGTGCCAATACATGTAGCTTTTTCCCCCTGTAAGGAAAGAGCAGGTGTTCGGAGGATCTTTTCTACACCTACTTCTGATCTCTCTTGTATTTTCCAGCTTCACCATACAATTTAATGGCCTGGCCATAGATTTCATTGACTGCAGAAATAAAAAGGATTTGAGATTTTGCAAATCCTGAGTTAAAACAGTCAATATTCCTAAATCATCTCTGGAATGCCATTGGTGAGAAGCCTCATATGCGAATGAAAGTTTTTCTTTGGCCATTTCTTCTGTTGCAGGAGAAATAACCCCAGAACTTGGGGATGAGAGTGCTTCTTCATTCATTTTTCATGGTTTAAAAAACCAAAAAGTAGAAGTCCTCAGCTGCATATGTTCGGATGTTAAGTAACTCTTTATTACTTTATCCTATTTTCCTAACCCATTAAAAATACTGGACTTTGGAAAGAAGTAATGCTGTCTTTTCTCACGTACATGTTTTCCGTGTGAAATTGAACAGGTTATAAAGAGACTGTTTAAAAATTTAAAAAAAAAATGCAAAGGCTGTTTGCCAATATAAGTTTAAACTACCATCTGTCATTTGTAAATAAGAATAGAATTCCTCATTAATCAGTTTGATAATCAGTCAACTGTTGAGATCAAAAATTGCATCAGTTGGCATAGTTCCTACAGTTCATATAAAGCATGAATATGTCCCCTTGTAATAAAACAAGCTTGATGTGATGGTTTCCAGTTGGCTCTTGCACTTATTATATGAAGGACTAACATATATCACAACTTCTGACACACAAATTTGGAATAAGGCAAAAAATGTAGAGGCAGTAGATCAGAGTCAAGGAGTCTGTGTCACTAAAGAGCAGTAAAGTATCAGAAATCTGAATCAAGTGAGCATTTTATGGAAAAATGTCATGGACTAGTAGGGATCCTTTCTGACACTGATGCCTTGGCTTTTAGCTTTCATGTTTTTCAGATTCTGTACTGCTTTAGTGTGTAGTTCTGAGCTTCATATTAAGGGATAGTAAGCTCTCTTCACAGACTAGGTAGACAAAACAATTCCTTTCCTAGCTTGGGACCAAAGACAACTGATCCAAATTTCAGGCCCAAGAGCATAAACAACGTGGACTGAAGAGAGGAAAACAAGGATGGGACTTCATAACCTAAAGCTATAATTGGACAATTAACTCCAATATGCTAATGGACCAGAACTTATAAAAGTGTGAGACCCCAGGACAGGTCAACCATTTTGGGTCCATCTTGGGTGTAGCCCTGGCTGGGCTCTTATGCTGCCCAAGATGTATCCATTGAGGCCTTTTAATAAATGCCTGCTTTATTCTTTAACTCTGCCTAGCCTGTGTTCTGGATCAGCTTTGACAACACTGCTGGGCAAGTCACATCCCTGTCAGCTTCCATTGCAGGAGAACAGTGTGGTCTGTCCTGTGATGTACATGCAGATGGGGAAAATTATACTGATTCTGGCAGCATTCTCTGCACTCAGAAAATACTTGGTGTCTTCTCACAGTGGAATCCCATTTATATCAAGCCATTTAATGTTTTATCTCTCTGAAGGGAACAGATTCATGTAAAATCACTAAAGGGTGTCATTTGGGTTTAAATTCTGATGGTGCATTTGAGGTGAAAAGATGTACCTACCAGGAAAAGTAAAATGTAAATATATTGGGAAGTATAGTAATGTAGCCTGTATTAGGAGGCTTAATGAATTAGTCCTTTTCCCATTTTTCAGTTCTGCCTTCTCATAGTAATAAATCAGGCCCCTGTATAGAGATAAAATATTTCCATTGTGCCTTCACATGGATATAGTGCTCATATTATGTTTATCCTACTTCTAGAATAGCAACAGTGTATTGTAAATCTTGTGGGCTCTTCTCTTTTTTTCTTCTCTGCATTTTTCCATATAATTTAATTGATTATTCCAAATAGTTGTCACAAGTCAACTGAATAAAAAAGTAAATATTTAACATGTGAATGAAAATGCTATATAGATAAAAATAAGCAATGTGTAACTATGATAAAGTATCATTCCATGCACAAAACCAGTTTTCTGAGGTAGAGTTTGCATACTTTCATACTTTGCTTAATTTTTTGCCCTTTTTTCTCTTTGATTTTAGTGTTTTTTCCTGTTTAGAAATGAGAAGGAGATGATTGGTCTGGGTTTGTAGAAAAAGAATGGTAGTTCAGGTCACTGACAGAAGTTACAGGTTTCAGTGATTGACTAATTGCATGTGGTATTTACTCACTCAAAAATACCCCTCCCTTTAAGGGGTGGGGTGAGTTGCAGGTAAAAAGATGAAGGCAAAATTTTTCTATTTGAACAGCAGAAAATGTCCTGTAATGCATTAATCTTTTCCTATAAACTTTGTACTCCAGTAATTAACAGAGATCATGTATTTCTATGTTCTATTGAATTTATTATTTAAGAACATACATGTCTGGCTTGATAAACACTGTTAATGGATCAGATTTGTTTGTGCTGTAACCACTTGTAGGAGGTCATGAAGTTACAATAAGGTGTAATTAAGTTCAGTGTCTTAAGACAAATTTTTGTGCACTTTGAAATCTAAGCCATCTGTTTGAAGTGTAGAATGATGCTGCTGGTGATCTTGTAATGTTCTGGTCCATTTTTACAGATAACAAGATTGTCTCCCATTTGCTGGTGGCTGAACCAGAGAAGATCTATGCTATGCCTGACCCCACTGTTCCAGACAGTGACATCAAAGCACTTACCACTCTTTGTGACCTGGCAGACAGAGAACTGGTGGTGATCATTGGATGGGCTAAGCATATTCCAGGTACATACAGTGTTTATTGCAAATAGATAATGTACAGAAATCATTGCGTGGTTTGTTCTGTATTGGTAAAATATACTATTTTTTTCTCTCCCTACAATGCATTAGGTTTTCCTAAGGCTCCAGAATATTCCCACAGAACACAGTTTAGATGGTCATGTATTTTACCTTGGAAGTAGTAGTGTTGTTGCTGTTACTAAGTTTCACATGCTGCTTAAAGAATTTTTTTTCATGTATTGCTATTATTCAGATAAACTCCCCTTGCTATCCAGAGCATTAGCCTGGCATCAAGGGTCATACAAGTCCCCTCCTCTGTAGTAATCTGATTCAGCAGTATTTAAATATAAGTCTGGCTCCTCTGTTAGGTAAATGCAGCACTACTGACCACAGGAGGTGAAAAAATTCAGTTATGTTTTGGCAAGGCACAGAGGAATTGTTCTTTTCATTGACTAATCTAGTGTGAGAACTGAACTGTACCAGCAACTCAGTACAAAGAACTGAATTATCCCAAAAAATCTCCCCTTGCAACTTAGTATTTCCTTGGTCTGCATGGAATGGACTGCAGTCTGCATCACATAAATGCATTGATACTATACAAGCTGACTGGCAATCTTATTAGCAAGAAAAATGGGGGTCATCAAAAGCAGTTTCTCAGATTAGCAATTCCTTCAGATAACATTTCAGGTGTATTTTTGCCCCTCCCCAGTGCTGAGGTGTTTGTTCTTGCTCTGTGAGCTAGCAGACAAACTTACAGAAGTCTCCAGGGTTCTCAGTCTATCACCTTCCACAAAAGTCACACAAAAAAAGGTCAACTTTTTCTCTTGTTTCTTAAGGTATTTCTCTTGTCCAGCAGATGAGTGAGCATGTTGGTGTGTTTTCATCAGCTCATTAGTTTTCTAATTTTGATAGTGGAGCCTTATTCAGCATGAGAGTGGATAACCTTTCATTCCTCAGAGTAATAAGTCATTCTCATTTTAGATGTGATTTTTGGGACACCTTAATAGTAGAATAAATAATCCAGTCAGTTATTTGTTTATCAGAGTTAAAGATATTTTATTTGTAGTTTCAAAAGAAATTGCAAATAAATATTCTTGCTGTTTGTTTCTTTTTCCCTTGTTCTTATCAGTTCTTCTGGGTCATTTTAGATAAATATAAACACAATATATGTACAAACACAATCAAAGAATAATAATAATTTGTACCTTTATGAAGTGATATTTTTGTAACTTCAGAGGAAAGACAACAGCCTCTAGACTCTAAAATAGTCAGTTGAAATTTAGTCATTCTCTGTGCCACAAACGGTGTATAAACAAGCTCTTGTATCACAAGCAATGTTTTTCTGGTACAGTTAACTTATTTCTGTCTCCTTAAACTAGTTTGTCTTTATGCTTTGAATGCTACAGTAATTTCTTTAATCAAATTGATGGAAGTCCCTTTCCCAGCCCACACTGAAACCAATTTATTGGTCATGATACGCCGGCTATGTTGCTAACAGTCGTAACGAACTGTCAGGCAATATCGCAGTGCAGCTAATTTGAAGTCATTAGGTGTGCAACGTTCAGGCAACAATTTGTTACAGTGGTTAGGAACACAGCTGACATTTCTGAATGGCTTTGTTCAGAGCAGTTCTAGATGAGCCCAAGCAAATTGTAAACTAATTTAAACATCACTCTGTATTATAGGAGCTACTTTGTCTTACACTGGTTGCTAATAAAGCACCCCAAATTAAGTCAGAATGAGTTAAGCAGGTGAGTTTGAGTTTCATCTTTGGAAGATACCTAGATCGCCTCAACCAAAATAGAGTAGCTCTCAAAGAAGTCAGTCATGCTCCATAGCAGTTGCAGGGGAACTTTTGTCAGTCTGATTTGTGAATATGCTGTGTAGCTTGGATTTGGCTGGAGCGATGGGAAGAGCAGAGGGATGAGACTGAGCAGTCTTTAAAATGATGGCTTTGGAAGAGTGTGGATGCCATAAACTGGCCCTGAAGATTTAAAATCTGAGCCACTTGAGGAATTTACGTGCCACAAAACAGCATTTTACTGCAAATAATCTCAAACCACACCTACAGTGGTTAAGCCACCCTAGGTAAGTGCACTTACCTGTTTTCATTTACAAATGAGAGTTTTAAAAAAAAACCCAGGCCATAAAGACAATATTTTATAAGCCTTCAGGTAACAGAGGACAGTGATAAAATCTGTGCTTGTTTTCTGGCATTTGATCACAAAAATCAAAATGCAAAAGGGCTGGACATGCTAAGGGACAAATACATTGAGCTTTTGTAGCTTGGTTTTGAATGTTGGACTGATGAACTTGGACTGACTGTGCTCAGCTGATGCCTGGCACAAAACAGTGTCTGGAAGAGCCTGCATTGGTGCTGCCTGTTTGCAGAACTAACAAATGTTACTGTAGGCAGGAGCATAACAGGATGGGGAAAAGGATGAATTAGGAAAGGGGTGCAAATTGCATAAAAGTTCACTGTAGCTTGGCAGACTAAGTAAACCCTTGGTGTAAATCTTGTAGAGTCGATTAATTACACCAGTAGTGAATTTGTGCCTAGCACAGCAAAGCAGCAATCAGCAAATCTTTCTTTACTATAGTGATTTCTTAAGGTTCAGTGTAATTAAAGGCCCTTATATATCAGGTGCTTAATAACTAATAAAGATCTCAACTCTGAAGCATTGCAATGTAAAATTTGTCTTCATGGAGGAAACCAAAGCAATGTTTTTGCTCTTCTGAAAAAAAACCTTTTAATAGGATTATCTACAAAAATGTAACAAAGCAACATTCATTCTGCCCCGGCCAACCATTTCCCATTTCAGTCACAGACTAAAAAATGTTTTCAAATTATACAAAGTTCAAGTCCTTTCATAAAATCATTAGTATTTTTGTTGTATTGGAAATATTTCAATAGTTGCTTTTATCGAACAAAAAGTCTATACCATATACAAAAGGAAATATTGAAAGAAAAATATATATGGAAAGCCTTTATCAGTAAATAGAATTAGTCTCCTTGCATTTATAAATCAAATAAATGGAAAGTGTGTTGTTATGAAACATGACCATGTCTTATCTGAAGAAGAAAAAGATCACAATGGCATTAGGAAATGCTTGACTTTAGTTAGAGAGGCGTAAGGGCACAAGAACAGATGATGGTGCCCTAATAGCCCTTTTTAAGAATGACAGGGCCCCGCCATTAGCATCCTTTTATATCCTTGGAAATTGCTCATGCCTCGCTTTTATGGTTCCTATCTGCCTGACTCTTTTTTATTTCTCTTTCAATTTCATCCGCGCTCGGATAAGCGCATGCTAACACAATATGATTGAGCTGTAAAATGGAACGCTGTCGCCTCTAATCTCTTTTATGTAGATATGGAGGTACTTCCACACTCCACTTCATTCTCTCTCCATTGTTGGCCTTTTTAGAATGTGTTGCCGAGTAATGGAGGCTCAGTCAAATATTAGAGCTAGGTTTCACAGGGTGTGATAAGAAGATTATCAGGCCAGCAGTCAGATCTATTGTTGTTCTTTGTGTCAGATTAAAATATTCTGATGTACTGTAACTTCGTTAGTAAAATACTGAAGGTGCTTAGGGAGGGAGGCTGATGCTGCTTCATCTCCTGCCTGATGAGACAAAACTCTTATTAACTGACCCAAATAAATTGTAAATATATTAGGAAGCCTCGGCAAGACATTTTATTTTATTTTATTTTATTTTATTTTATTTTATTTTATTTATCTATTTTTAAAATTTTATTTTTGCTATCTTTTAAATAAGGAAACCTTTCTTAATTCAATATTTTCTGGTGGTTGACTTTCCTACCCTTCACATTGTGTTTTGGGGAGTTTCCATTTCATTGGTTGCATTATATTAATTAAGCTTTTGCTGTATAGGATAGTTTTCTGCTGATACCTACTCACAGTACCAGCACGGTTTTGGCTGGATTTTTGTAACTCTCTCATTGACATTCACCAAAATGTGCAACATTTTTTCATATTAAGTGGAGGCAGCAAACATTAAGCTCTTAAAAATGTGCATAACAGGAAGCTAAAGAAAAAATGTTCTCTACAAAATTTGCATGCATGAAATAACATCAACCAGGCCATAGAAATCAACTTTTTGCACTTAAGATGAAAAATTTGTTTGGAAACAGTAAATCAGACTAATACATCAAAAATAACTAGTTACATTTTTTAGTAAAATAAGCCTGCTTGTCTTCAGCTGTTGTTCCTGTTTTGTTAGCAGGAGCAGTGTTCAAGGAAGGGAATAGTTAGAAATTTATACTGCCACTGGTGCTAGTATTAAAAAAAAAAGGCATATTTTTGTTGTAACAAATACAAGGATGTTTTGAATATTTTAGTGTTAATGTTTTATGAAACTTTTTTGTTCCAGCATACTCTTTGTGGAGGACAATATTGAAGCTTTCCTTTCCAAAGCAGCTCTCAGGGGTGTAGTTTGACATTATAATATTGAACAAGAACATGATTTGCTGCAGAGTTGTTGTTTCTAAAATGCCCTTTTCTCACCATGTGTTTCAGAAATACCACCTCATGTAGGTAAAAGCTGACCACAGTCACTTTGTGTGGGTTGTTGTTCGGGCAGCCCATAGAGAATCTCAGCTCTGTGAGGGGAACCTTGCCTGTGCTTTATGTCTGTGCCATGCTGCCTGCTGCTGTAAAATTTGTTTTTTCAACCTTCCCTAGTCCCTTGTGCTGCTGGCGGGATTTAGGGCCATTTCAGACACAGCCCTGCAGCTTCTGAGAGCACCCCATCACAGGGTGCCTGTCCTTCTGCAGCAGCTGGGCATGTAAATGTGGTGCTCACTGTTCATGTGACATGCAACGAGGATGAGTTGTGAGGTGCTAAGAGGTTGGCAGGAATAATAACTTGAGCCTCCCGGGGAATCAGGACATCCTGCCCTTTCTCAAAGTGCTAACTGGGACACTTTATCAAAAGCTTGGTATCTGCCCTTCTTTTAACTCCTTCTACAAACATGCTTTAAGTACAGAAAGCAGACCTGCTCCTCCTGCGAGGGAAATGTTCTTGAACTCACAACTAGTGTGACATGTGATCTAAGGGAGGCCATTCTCTGGGCCTTGAGGGTAGAGATTTCAGCCAAGAGGTTTCTCAAAAACGAATGACTTCCTTGACCTCTGGCACTGAATTGTGCAAAATGGGAAATCAGCAATTGGCTGCCAGTTTTATTTTTGAGCATTAGCGTGGATGGACCACCCAGCACTGCCAGGGTTTAGATCACCATGTTGATTCAGGTTTCTCTAAGCAGAATGGGACAGCAGCGTGCCTAAAATGCCAGCAGTTCATCCATCCTGGTATTTGAAGTGCTGGGAATGGTGGCAGTTTTTAGTTTTTCATGTTTTGAAAACAGTATCACAGAGAATGGTTAAGTGATCTTGCCAAGGTAGGGAGGAAGAGGAAGGATGATGCATGAATAAACACGTCCACAAGTCTCCCAGTATTTTCAAAACAAAACAAGGGTCTGTATTGTGGCAAAAGGGAGTAACCAAAGGATCTGTTAATGTTTTTAAAAATTTTCAACATACCCAGCTGAGATACAGTGTTGGGCTATTCTTGATGAATCTGTTGTTGAAGTCAGCAGCAAAATTTCAGCAGATTTCAGTACAAAAGAGTAGTAGGCTTTGTGTGCAACTAGGGATGCACACATTCTAAGTGTGTCTGCTAGTTCCAGTTCAGAACGGAGAGAGACAGCACTGGAGAGGTGAGAAGGTTTCTAGTAATGCTAGACATAGATGTCCTGGGGTAAAAAAAGCACTTTAGTTTCCAAGTTAGTCACTTCTGGCATTTTCTTACTTGCATTAAATTAACTGAGGAGGGAAAAGTAATCTCAAACATATAAACATCTCATCACCTGCAAATTATACATAAATATAAAATAAATGTGCAGTAAAACCTAAAAAGGCACTTGAAGCTCTTGCTAGTTATGACTTCAAAATCTGTACCTATTCTTGGAAAAGCTTATTTAAGAGTAATCATCACCAAAAGCATAATAAAGTCAAAAAATGGAATTAACACATAACAAAAGAACTTGGCTTAATTTTAATTATTATCTTTTAACATTGTGGGTGGTTTTAGGGAAAAAAAAATCCCTTATTTAAAATGCTCTTCTCTCAAGATGAGAATTAAATAGTGACTTTGTGTCTCTATTAAGTTCACCTTTTATTCCCTTACAAGTACTTGCTTTTTCCTTCTGAGTGACTGTCTCCTTGTTTTGTTGCCTTTTTTTTTTATTTTTATTTTTAAATCAGTCCTCTCCCTCCACCCATGCCCCCAACATTCACACTACACTGTCTGGCTGTTGCACTTTTTTTTTTCCCAGTGTCCCCCTTTATCTGCCTCAACCAATCTCCAAATGAATGCATGTCTATCATGGCCTTAGCTTTGACACTCTGGATATATTGATTAATAGTTGCCCTAAGCTCCTTTTAGCAAATCAAATTTTCACTTTTAGCAAGGATTTCGCCTCTGATTTATTCAGCAAAGTGAAATGCACTAAATTGACTTTGACATTCAGGGAAAATGGCTGAAAAACAAAGAGGGGAGGAAAGAGATATAAATTGTGTGGCAGCTGGAGACTTCAAGCATAAAAGAGGCCGTTTTCTATAGAATATCACTGGTTAATTTGGAAACATGCATTTAAACAGGAGTATAAATTATTTTCTTAAAATTAGATGTTTTTTCAGACTGAGGGTTCGGGATATAGTAAGGTTTACTTAGCAAAATGCAATATATTCAACCCAAATTCATCACTTGCTAATCATGGTGCAAGTGTGGGACCCACTTTTGTTGCCACTAATAATTATTATGTTAAACGAGAGACAAAGAGGTTTCTGAGTAGTTTTATAATGAGGTGCTAAATTGGTAAATATCTTCCTACCATTGCATTATGTTGTTCACTCCCGTGGCCCTTTAAAAATAAGAAATGATTAATAAAAAGAGAGCAAATCAACAGTAATGAATGCCAGTGCTTTTCATTTTCTTTCTATAAACAAAAATGGCTAGTTTCTGATTCTTAAATGCAAAATACAAAATGATATAGCAGCCATTTGCTATTATTCTTCCAGCAAAATCGGGAGTGTTGTATTACCCTGGGTGTCTTGTAGACTGAGTTAGAAATGTTGTATGCTCACAGATGTTGCATGACTGAAGTACCAGGAGGCTGAAAATGCCCCCTTTCATATTTGCAAGTGTTTGACTGCACTGCTAAATGGAATAAAGAAGAGTGGGAAAGAAGGAGAAAAATTATTATTCTGTTCCATGAGCAGATCTGGATGTTTTTGAGGGAGGTGTACAAATATGCAAACTAAAACTGCAGGAAATGGTTTGGGCTTGTTCCGTGATCAGATTCTGCAGCAAAAATTACAAAGCAATCCAGCTGGTAGTTTGCTCAGTTAATCTGTAGGGACAGAGCAGGAGCCTTTGGTGGGATCGGTTGTCATGGGTGTACAAGTCAAGTGTGCTGTGCCAGCCTCTGTTGTTCAAGGATCTGGCCCTGAAGGGATAAATCCCCATCAGTAGTCAGTGTACCAGTGGGAGCTGAGAGTTTCCTTTGTCCCCCGTGTGTACTCAGCACCTCAGGACTCTGCAGCACTGTGCAGAATCAAGGTTTAAGCAAGAATTTCCACTCAGGGGACAACAATGCTCACCTTTGTACCTACGTCTTGTGTGACAAACGGGTTTACTAGATTAGGTCTGTGTAAATTGCAGATGACTCAGTAGCAGTTTTCCTTCTTCTAAGCCAACAAGGAATTAATCTTATTACCAGAGGGTAAGAGGTCTAAACGTATCTTAACCTTTTTAATTTTACTGTAATCTCCCCTCTTTTTTTTTTTTTTTTTTTTTTTTGGAAGCAGGCTGGATGTGAGGCTTCAATAATAATGGCCTTTTGCAAGTGGAACACATCCAGAGCGCCCATACCCAAGATAGCTGGGTGCATTAGATTTTCAGGCATGTGACTATTCCATTGCCACCCCCCATAATTTAGCTTAACTTCATTAAAAGACCACTGGTTAAGAGTACACTGTATGAAAGAACTGAAGCTTCTGAAACAGTCTTTGAGGGACATCCTTTCCCAAACTTCCCAAACTGTACAGTTCATACCTCAAGGGTGGGGTGGCCAGCTTCTTACAAGTACTGCATGGCTGCAAGGCAGGAAGATGCCTTGCTCAGAAACACAGGAAGAAAGTTGGAACAAATCTTGGCATTATTCCTTAAGTGAGGAGTTTGCAGAAGAGGCAAATGCAGCAGAACTGAGCCTGTCATTCATGTTCACTAAGTATCACTTCTGTATTTACAGGACTCCTCTCCTCTGGAAAAATTAAGGTTTTTTTCAACCAGATTCACTGTTTAAAGAACATCCAAACAAAGCGTGGTTTTTTCAGTTTTAAAATTCCTGAAGGCTTTGTTGGAGATAAGATGATCAATTTTATATGTCATTTAAATTGTCCTCTGAAAGGATCATAGCAGACACTGAGAATGCAGAAGTAAACTTAGAGCAACATAGCCCTCTTATGGTAACTATTTAGGCTGTTTTAAACTAAATATTTGACTTAGTCATCTAACTAAGCCTCAAACAAAAATACATTTACCTTGTTCTGGGTGGGGAAGAAAAGAGCACCTTCTCAGGCATACATGTTGACACTGTAAATCCAGGATGGGAGGAGGGAGGGGGGAAAGAGCCAGTTGCTTAGATTGGATTTAGAGCAGACAGGTCTCCACCTGTATGACTGGGTCAGAGACACAGGATGGTCTAGTTCCCTAAAGTCAGCTGAGACCTGTTAAATACTGTAATTCTAAGAATGCCTCTACTTTCTCTCTGGATAAGTTCAGCTTCACACCTGCTTAACCTACATTAGAATAGGATTAATTACCTGAATTGCAACACCCCCTTAGCCAGTCAGCACGTTTCTGGCAGGGCACATGGTGACCTGGGTCTGGTTATATATAGTGTAAGGATAACAGGGGAGCACCTGGGTTGTAATGGCAGGGCTCAGTCCAGCCTGATACAAGAATCAGCAGTTTTTAAAAAATGAGTCTGCAGTAATCACCTTCTGCAGCAGCTGGATCATACAAGGGCTTTATGAACTCATGTCTTCCTTGTAGTAAGCTTTTTTGTTGGGCAGTGCTCAATTTATGCACCCACATATAAATATATAGGTGTGTTTGTGTGTGCAGAAAGAATCCCAAGAAGCACAGACTCCAAAGAGTGCAGGTACTGGATGCCCCCTTATTTAATTAATTAGATGGAGCAGTTACTTGACTGTAACTTTTGACTTGGTGTTCAGTGTTACTTTAATTCATCATCCCCAAGTTTAATACTGCATAGCAGGCAGTATTAAAATATTTTGGTGATTCTTCATGCAAGAAAACACACAACCTTCCTTTCATTTGAAAACATGTTCTGAAAAGTTCTCTGAGAATATGTTGGTCTGGCCAAGGTATTTTCCACACCAAATTCTTGATGCACATATTATAGACAAGTGGAAATTTCCCAGCATTTGACCCTTCTCCCCAGTATGTTTTCATCTGCCATGGTGTGCACCATCAGTTTCAATCAGCTGCATTAACAGCTGAGGTGAAATCAAATACTGAAGTGAGACACAGCTACACTTGCAGAAGGCTCCAAGTTCAGTGGAGGTGGTGCTTGCAGAGTCGAGTCAGCTCTCTCAGCAAGTCCTGACATGTCATGCATGAGAACACTGGAGCAAAGAGTTGTGGTGAGGGTGGAGAAGAGGCGGGGGCAAATCTGCAGTTCTCGTGCATCCAGCTGTTGGAGAGATTAAGGGGGAACAGTTTAGCAGATAATGGCTGCTGCTCATACATTTGTTCAAAGAAGTTGCACTTCTGGCATAAATCTATCATGACACTGGCAGGCTGCAGGGTGTATTTTTAGCCAGAGATTTCTTCTGGCTATGCTTTAGCATCATGCCTGCCCTGCTGAACAGGCATTAGACTCCAAACTTGGTACGATTCAAGCTATATCTGGTAACGTATAAAACTTTCTGTGACGCTTGCGTCTCCCATTAATTAACTCTGCTTGCAGTGGGAAGAATTTAAGAGTCCTTCCCCATATCAGTCTCTTGTAGAGAGCCATTCTGCTCTGTGATCCGTCCTTCACTTTACTACTTTGAAGTTTCCCAGAGATAAAGTTAACTGTTGGGTGGATTCAGGAGCAGGTTGCTTAATGTCAGTGGATCTTCAGCCACAGATATAACATGCAAAATGCATTGTGAATTCCAGATTATCTTCATTCAGTGAGATTATAGGAGTAAATTTTGAAAAGTTTCTTTGTTTCGAGTTACTTGAATGTTTTCTGGACCCCATCAATGAATTGTGCTGAATGCTTTGCTGACTATCTTCAACCCAGATTTGGAGTTTGCAGGATTGTGCCTTGCACATCAGTGGTGATGAGTAATTTTCTGTGTTCTGTAATCCTCATACATGGAGCACACCATGGGCTCTGTAATCAAGAGACCACAGGGAAACAGGGTGTCCCAGACAGGCAGTGCAGGTGGGACTGGGGACAAGCTGGGCACTGCTGTGCAGGGTTATTCCTGCTTCCTCTGTACCATAAACCTACAGAGGGCAGTGTCTGACAAGAGGCTTAGGAGGGCATTTCAGGAGATAAAGTGAAGAAAGCAGGCTGTTGACAAGGAACATTTGCATGTTCCTAACCAGCAGCATCATAATCAGCCAGCATCAGTGACAATCATAAAATCTTTCAGAGAACCTGCTAGAAGGGAGAAAAACTAGAGCTAAAACCAGCTTGCAACAGGGTGATGGGAGCACGGGCTGCCATGGGTCTCTGAGTTCCAGTGCTGCAGCCAGCACAGATGAACTCCCATTTGCCATTGATGGCTGCACGGACAAGTGTACTGTCTCCGTGGTAGAAAGTGCTAGCTATTTATATACTGAATGGCAATACTAAACAATTTAGGAGAAGCAGTGAAGTGTGTCCTATCCAATTAAAAATGCAGTGAGAATTTTAGGTAGGCAAAATGTAATTATTTAATTGGAATTTGACCAGGATGCTTTTCCACTGTTAAAATAAGTATAAATTACATGAGCTATAAAACTTTAAATTATGAAAATATTTTGAGGTCTTTGAGCATGGTAATTGGGGCTATATATTCAACTTTGTTTTTAACCTGACACTTCATAATGGCTGTTCCCTAAAGCAAGTTTTTTTTTTACATTATCGAATATCCCTTAGTGAAGCAAATTAGCAATCAGTCTGGAAAATATTTAAGTAGTACAATCACATTATTTACACAGGCACTTCCATTGTGCAGCATTCTCGATGTTCCCAAATATATGTAGGATCGCTTCCTCAGCTGTCAACATTCACGCTTGAACCTCCTTCTTTAGTAAAGCTTTATATGAAAATCCATTTAGGCCAATAGAAAGACTTGCCTTGATTTCACTGCTTTGGATCAATCCCTAAATATGCTGGTCACAATCTGTAACCTGTATGGACCTCAGAGCTTTATTATTTGCCTTCTGCTTGAATTACCACTTTTGTGTAAATGGTGGGGGACTTTGTGCAATTCCTTGCACAAGGCTTTTTTTTCTTTTAATACTTCTATTTATTATTATTAACGAGAAAGAGAATCCTACTATGGAGAATTAGGGTCATTTACTTCAAGCTGAATAAGAGTCTGCTCTTATCTAGAACCATATTTCAGTGCTTACAGGAACATCAGCATCTGGCCAGAATGGTAGAATGTTTGCTGTGACAGAAACCCTGCATTTAGTATTTGGAAAAATTTTAAAACAGCATCCTGCATACCCCTGGAAATAGGTTCTCTGATGCTGTAGCCACAGTCAGTGATTCCAGTTGCTTGAATCATGTTGTCCAAAATACATTCTCCAATTAGCTTCCTATCAGGTTGAGGAATTCCAGGTATTTATTTTGTAAATTTTGTGCTTGTGACGACTGTTCTCCTGGGGTTCCCTGAATTAGAACCACTTTTTTGTTTTTAATGCAGGTTTTTTCCCCCCCTTCATTTAGTAGTGAGTTTTTTTGCAATAGCGTTTTGCTGTTTGGGTTTTTGCTTGCTGCTTTTTAAGAACCGAAGGCACCGTGGGTCCTCTCCTGGTACTCCCATTGACACATTTGTGCAGTGCTGAGGTACAGGCTCCATGTTACATCCATACTTGGCTCGTTATCCTCTTATCAGGCTCTTTGCATCCCTTTGTTTATTTGAGGAGACAGGAAGACTGTGTGAAGGCTGCTTAGTCAGGGATATCAGCGTTGTTGGCAGGGGAGTGATTGCCAGTTGAAAAACAAGGCATTATTGCTCATTTTTTCCCTCTTATTAGTTTGATTACATTTGCAAATCAAATCAATCCATCAGACATGATCAGGCCTCGTCCGCATTTTAAGGAATAGTAATCTCCGTCTAATAAGATGCAAATGTGTCACATCGGTAAGTAACCAATAAATCATCGTCTTGTCTTTGGCAATCATTAAATATCAGAACCAACAGTCAATTTTTAGTATTTTCAATTTGCGATATGCCGCTGGAATATAAAGATAGATGGACGTAATTACACAAACCAAACACTATTTCAGTTCATTCCAGACAGCAAATTTAGTGGAAGGTATAACTGGCTTGTCATCACACTACATTATTCCTGGCGGTTCATGCAAAGTTCACAGACAAGCTTCAAATGGACATTGCTTTTTTTACTCTCCTTAACAACATTCCCAGTACCACCACCAAACTTCAATAAATGACTTGAAATGCTGTAGGACATCACTCCCATCAGTGCACAGAAAGACACAGGAAGAGAAACATTGCACTTTTCTTACTTGCGGGCACCTTGTGCACGTGTAAGACTGAAGGCCAGAAGTTCCCTAATACCTGCTGCATTCTTTCTCTCTCTTTCTCTTCCTTTGTTTTTAAATGTTTTAATCTGAAATTTCAGTATTTCACCATTTTTTCAAGTTACCTCAGGTTGAGTAATTACAAAACAATCAAAGACAGACAGGGAGAAGGATTGGCACACCAGCTTCCCTCCCTCTCTCTTCTCATCCCCATCTTTTAGAGGAGTGAAAATTCAAATTGTTTTTCTTTATCCCTTTTTTTTTAAATTGATTTGGGATTTGGAAAAATTGATTGCCTCATGTGCATCCCAGGCATTAATTGATACATTTGTTGTCTGATTTGTGGTGTCTTGCTTTCCATTAATGACTCTATTTGTGTATAACAATTTACATGCTTTTCAAGAAAGAAGGAGGCATAAGATTACACCCTGGCAGCAGGAGTGGCAAAATAAACCAAAGCCTCGTCTTAAGCAGCACAGCTTTTACCTGGATATTTTTGACTGGTTTATTATTGTAGAGTACAGGCCCTAAAATTGCAGGGAGACTGCTAATTTCAACAGGAATTTGGGCCTGTTGGAGATGATATTATTGGTCCTTCTTACAGTGATGAGTGACATGAGAGAGAGAGAGTGTGCAAAATACTGTCTCTCTGCTCCGACACAAGCGGCTGTGCGGAAATAAGAAAAGAGGATTTTGTAGGCTTGTGCTGACTTAATGTAGGTCTCCAGCACACCAAAGCCAGACAGTGGGCTTACTGTGCTTGACCTTAAGAAACTTCTTGCCATGAGCTGTGTGCCCTGGGTGGACCTGCTGCTGCAGCGTCCTGTTAGTTGTGTTTGTTTCAGCTAGCTTGCTTTGGGAAGCTGAACTTCAGGTGCTTTGGAGTGATTTGTGCAGAGATCCTTTAGTCCCCTCTGTGAGAAGATAGTTTTCACAGTAGCAGTTTGATTTGATTTGGTAAATGAATTAAATGGAAATTAGTGAAGAGGCTTTCTGGTGAGCACACCTACTTGCTTTGGGTTCCCCATCATGTTGAGCAAAGGGGTGGGGAGAGTGGATGTAAAAATGTGAATGTGTAAGTCCTGGGTAGACACTGTGTGTTACTTATTGTTGGTATCAAAACTCATGTTTTCTAATGAGAGAAAATAGCAAAGAAATAGTTGTAAGCTGCAAACAGTGTTGATTCTGCATGCCAGAGATTTCAACTTAAAAGTACCATCAATTAACAAAAATCTCTTGTTATTTTGAAAAGAAAGATGTTACCTGTATATATATATTTTTATCCTCAAACTGGTGTCAGTCTCTAGCAGCTTTATGAATACAAGAGGTTTATGCCAGGTCTAAATGAAGCAACTAAGTAATTGTAGCTCTAGACTCAAAGTTTGAGCTTCCTGGCATTTTACATGATTGTGTTCCTGGATGTTCTGTACCTAGGTTGCTAGACTGGTGCTGCCAGATTGTCTTGCAAGTCTCTCATTTTTGTAGTCTCCAGAGACTGGTGAGGAAAAGCTGCACACAGAGGCAATGTGCCTAAGAAGCTCAGCACCAGAACCTTATGTTCTGTCTAACCATTTTACATACTACCATGGTATGTTTAATTTGCTTTTTCATCAAATCAATAATGGGTCTAATTGAAAAAACTGGCAGAACTGCACTTGTACAGTTCAGCCTAACTATCAGTGTGAGCGTTTTCAGGAAATCAGAGATGTTGCACAAGTACATAAGTGACACCTGTGTTAGTGCTGCACCTTTGCTACCAGTGTGTACAGAAACAAACATTACTCAGGTGCAGCACCTGTACCAATTGATCACTATGCTATCAGAATTAATCACCTGGTGTTCAGCTCAGAGAATAAAATTTACATCTTAATGTGTGACACTTATTCCACACACATGCACTGCTAAAAATGATACTATTCACTCCTGTTTGAAAAAAAATCACTCCTGTTTTTTGTAGGCCTGGCAGGTCTTGTTCTTAATATTAATTCCCAAATATTTGGGGTAGATGCTACATCCTTTCAAATAGAAACTTATACAGGACTGTGTAATAAAATACATTGTGGTCCTGGAGTTGCATGTCCCATATCCTGGCCTCACTCTCACAAGAAAAAGGGATTTTTGAGGATATTTAGTGCTTTGCAGAAAATAACCCACGTGAGGAGGAATAAATAAGTAAAGTTTGGCATTGTACAATATTGGATGGCCCAGCACTGGTGCAGGTGCATTGGCTGACAGTGTGGAGGAGCTTGTGTGAGAACAGAACAAACTCCTACTGACAGGAGTGCTCAGTTATGCAGAGTCTGGTCAGCATCCGTGGGGCTGGCAGAAAGACCCAGGCCAGGTGCACCAACTGCAAGGTGAGGATTCCAAACCACTAATTTAAAAAGGAGGAAATGTGGATTTCAAGTTTACATTTTGTATAATTGCAGAGCTAGTCTAGGGGTTTGAAATATGGCAAAGCCTTAGCCATTAGCATAGGGTAATCACCTTTGCTGTTTAAAGAAAATAATAACAATAGAAAAGGTATTGTACATTGACACATGGAAATATAATGCTTTTCAGAGAAATTTTGTGGAGATTTTTTATTATGTGGCTAATTACATATTTACATGTAATGGCACTAGCAGAGCCATTACAGTCCATTGGGTAAATAATATGCATTTTAAAAACCATTTATAAATATGTATTTATTTGATGGACCAGAACGGGTTTTTGAAGTCATTCTCATCCACTGAGTAAATAATATATGGATTGCTTTTAAAAATAAATATGTATTTCTTCAATAGACATTCCAGGCTATTGGGTAAATAATATGCATTTTTCATATATTAAAAGAAATGCATACAGTGTATAGAAATCTGGCCTAAATATGTATCTTACTGAGCAAAATTACTGGAAAGGTGTCAGGCTTAGCTTTGAAATTTCTGTTGAGAATTATCAGTTTGTATCACAGCCCAGAGTTAATTAAATGTATTTTATGCATTTTCATACAACCAGTATACTATCAATGTCTGTTTACAGTTTTACAACACTGGTGCACTTGACCCTCTCACTCAGTGCTGTAAAGTCAGCACTACATGGTCAAGGTCCTAGTTTTACTTTGTGTTCTTCCTAATGCAATGCCAGACACATTCATTTTGTGGGCATAGTCCTGCATCCATAGAAATACATGGGGAAGAGTGGTCACCTTTGTAGGAGCCATTTTAAACTCTCTTGTATTGCTCAGTTTTAGCCAAGAAAAGGTCTACAAAGTATATTCAACATTTCTGAATGTTGAATATACTTTGTAGTATATGTAGTATATGAAGCATATGAAGTGGATATGAATGGGATAAAGGGATAAACTGGCTAAACTACTTAAAAAAGGGGCTTCATGTTTTCTCATACTTTACCCATTAGTAAATAGTGAGCAATAGACCAAAAGAACATGAAGAGGAAGTGTTGAAGTTGAGCTCCATAATTTTCTAAATATTTTAGCCAGTTTATCTCTTCATATATTTCACATATTTTATAGAAATGTTGAATATACTTTGTAGACCTTTTTTGGTTAAAATATTTGTTGTTGTTTTCAGACATTAAATGAATGAAACAGCCTAACAGTGCTGTTAATTTATTTGTATGTATTGTATCTGTAGTTGGCACAGAAAGATTGTGAGAAAGAGAAGGACTTTGTGACTCCAGCAGAATTACAGAGACAGTGGAAGATTTAGGAGCCCAAATTCTTCCTCATATTTTTCCTGTATAAATATACCTCATGCTACATCTATGCTTCTGACATCACCTATGATACAGTCCTGAAAAGTGCTGATGTTAGTAAGTTAGTTAGCTCTTTGACAGGGGTGTATTTGGCAAGTGCCAGGTGTAAATGACTTGTGCCCTGTGCAGTCAGGATAGCTAAGTGGGGTTTTGACAGAATAGATGAGAGAATTCTCACCCCTTTCCTTCTCAGATCACTGATATGGCACTTGACATCCATGAGGGAAGCTACAGTAAATGTCTGGTGACCATAAAGAAAATCAGCAGACATTTGAAAGCAGATGTCTGGGTCGAGGAGAAAGCCAAAGAGACAAGAGATGATACAGCAGTGTTGGCATGTGAAAATTTTGATTTAGACTTCTCAAATGGTGCATCCTCACAAAACATAGCTGTGCTTTCTGTGTAATCTCTAAAATTACTGATGAATGTATCCAAACACCTGATCGTAGAGCCAGTTTGCGGTATTTGGGCCCATCAGAACACTTGGTGGGTGCAAGAATGTAGAAATAGGGTAAGGATTGCAAAATGAAACCCAGCTCTAAGCTTCTGAGAGCACTGAGCTGCGCAGTGAAAAAAAAAAGTGTAGGTAAATAAGTGTGGACCAATTAAGGAGAGGGCATTGCTGGTGGCACTATAAATTGACATACTGGTGCCCAGAAGGAGTAAGAGGGTCTGATAGCAGAAGAATGTAAAGAAAAGGAGGAAGGCTAAAAGCAGCAGAGAGGGAAACGTGGTCACATGAGGTATCTCTGGGCATACCTAACACTTCTCTGTGAAGCACAAAGCAGCTGAGATACTCTGGAGTGCTGGCCTGGTCACCATCAGTCATCGCTGTGCTCAGACACGGGTGCTGGAGTATGTCACCATGCTGGTCATGAGGGGAGAGAAGGAAGGTGGTGATAGTAAAGATCATCTAGGGAAGGCAGTCTGGGCCTTAAGAGATGGGAGACATGAAATAAAATGTGAAGGAGCTGAGGGATGAGATGGCACAACTGCAAAAGAAAGAGTTTATATCTCAGTCACTCTGTGGCCATATTGAATATGATTGTTAAATTCTTTGTATAATTAAAAGAGATAGGAGCGTTCATACATTTTGTTGCAAATTGATATGATCTTTTTTGCCAGTGATCTGAATAAGATTGTACTATAGTTTTTAATTTAGCAGATTAAGAAGCACAATTAAAATATCATGAAGAAGATCGTAATCTAAACCTCTGGGGTTTTTTTGCTTATCCCTGCCAAGTTGATAACAAGAGCCGGTGTATGTAACAATTACCTCCACTACTGTAAATTTACTCTAGTTTGTGGGCTGAAGTGTTAATAAATACCTTGCAGTATTCCAGAGGGAGAAGCTTTCCATCTAATTAATAAAACTGGGAAGAATACCCAGGACACTGAACCATATCTTTCTTATTAGTGTTGGCTTCTACAAAGGAGAATCCCTCAATCTCAACACATTAGTAAATGTCATACTCCTGGGCTGCACAGAGACCTCTTGAAAAACTGCTGATTTGCTGTGGAAAAAAAATCACCATAGACTTCAGAAACAATTCAGCTAGGGAATACCAAGTGTAGAAAATCAGTGTAAAGCATGGCATGCATTATAGCAGCTACGATTTGTGCCCCATTTGGTGAATATCCAAAGAGGAAACATACAATTATATCCCCATATCCCTTCCTTTTGTGATCTGTCCTAATGTGTCTGTCCTTTTTCTGTGGCTGAATGTGGCCTTACTGCAGTCAGGGCTTTTTTGAGACTTTGCAAAACCTCTTGTTCATGTGTTCTCTAAAGCAGTTTCCTAAAAACAATTCCTACTCATACATAACATACATGCAACTGTTCATTAAAAAAACCCAAAAATCACTTGAAGAAGAAAAATGTTTTAAACCCAATACTGAAAAGAAAGTCTTTCCCAAAATACATAAAGCTGATTACCTTTTCCTTTGCAGTAATTTGTATTTGGCAAAAATAAACTCTAACTATGCCTCAGCTAGTTCTGTTTCAAGGTAGTTTGCAACTAAACTGCAAATTAACTTTCTGACATGCTCAAAATTCCTTGCTATACTTTACTAAAATCTTACAGTAATCTTAAATTACGGAATATTGATAGGCATTGTCTAACAGACTAGACATTTACCATAGAGGTTAAAACTTAATGCATTTCATTTGTAAAATAAAAAATTGTAAGGTGGCATTTATGCATTTTCTCACCTTATCATCATTATTTTTATTAGATCAGTGTAGCAAACTGGTATTACTGCCTCAGATAGAAATAGAAATAACATTTTTGTATTTACTTCCTACTTGAAGTTCTTGCTCTTAAAAATTGTCCTGCTGTGTGTATTTGTAGCTGCTTTTTACTCTACTGATATGGATGATGGAGAGGATAAAAAAGGTAAAGCCACAGAGTTTATCTGTGAGGTTGATGCTAGTTTGGCCAAATGAGTCCACCTGATGGAAAGCAGAGACGGTAAAAGATCTGCCAGTTTCTTTGTCTGCATCCATTCTTCTCAGTTTTCCTAGTGCATTTTTAAACCGAGGTCTTCACAAAATTCTGGTAAATTTTAAAAGTATTAGAAGGCAATTTAAAGTTCTGTCCAGGAACTATGTCCTGGTGGTGTTTGTGTAGTCTAGTATGTAAATGCTGGGTTATTTTCCCTATTAAGGATGTTTATGATGCTTCCACGTGCACTGCAGGAGGCAGATCTGTTCACACCATGTACAGTGGATACTCACCATACATGCAGTTTCAGTAAAGCATGTTAAAAGCAGATACTGGTCCTTAAAGACCATATATCAAGCACCTTCAGCATTATGCCAGAGGAACCTGAATCATGCATTCCCTTGTTTATCTTCAGGTGCAGCTTTGTTGACCAGTGACCCTTTGTGACTCTGTTCCCCTTTTCAGAAAATACTTCTTTGATCTGACCTGGGTGATGACATTATTATTTTGTCCTTCAGCAAAGACAGTTTTTTATATTAGAAGAAAGGACATATTTAATAAGGAAAGAATACAAGTTAATGAGCAGGTGATCTTTATTCATTTCGGTAGCTTTCGGAATACCCTGGGTTTGCTCAGTACAAATGTGTGCGTACACAGGCTTATGCAAACACACACTAATGCATGCACCTGCCTGCTTTTGTGGCTATGATAACACCATGGATCTTCCTTATCCATTATTTTCTTCTTTCCACAGAAGCAGTGCAGTGAGAGCTCAGTTGCTGTGATTTTGAAATTCTTACCCTGGGGCACATCTCTTCTGTTCTGAGCTTCACTTCTTAGGAGCAGGTTCGAAACACCTCAAAGAAAGGCAGCCCAAATTCTGAGGCTTCAGTTTTTAGGAAACTGTGAACTGAATGCTATAGGTCGTGGACACACACTCTGCTGCCTTCAGCAGTGATCAGTCTCAGGGGAGGGGACATGAACCCCATAGTAGGCAGAAGCCTCAGGAAAACTATTTTGAATGCCTTATGCTTAGAAATTAGATGAAATAAGGAGGAAAAATATCCTTGTCCTCTTAATTTGGATTTGGAGTATTAATACCTGGAGCTATTCTGGCTGTCCATGTAAGCATCAGCTCCCTCTCTGAGTTCTTGGCTTCTGTGACATCCTTTGGCAAGAAGTTCTCCAGTCCAGGTATTCTGTGAATGAATTTCCCTTTGCTTCCATTTTGAATTTCCTGCATTTTACTGTAGTGGTGCTTGGTCTGTGTTTTGAGACAGACAGAATAAAAGCTTTAGAACTACTTTTTATATCATTAATTTACACTTCTTTTTATATCATTAATGTACACTTCTACTCCATTCTCTTGCACATCACTGTTTTGAGAAAGACAATTCCTGCTTTCTGAGTCTCTTTTCATAAGAGTTTTCTTAGGTACTGCTTTACTTTCTTTGAACCTCCTCTAAATCTGTCATGTTTTCTTTAGAAAGGGCCAAGCCATTCTGTTAGTCTATTTAAAATGAGAGGGTACAGATGGTATTTTTCTTTTAACTTTTCTTGCCTTCTGAAGTGCTTTTAGCCTCATCCACGAGCATGGCATCAGCTTCACAACTGACCCTGGGCTACTGGAATGGGTACTAACAGATGCAGTTTCCAAGCTAATGTTTTCACACTCTTCCCTGGACTCTTTCAGAATTGGTCAGGAGCTGCAGCTCTCCATTTCTTTTTCTCACCTAGAGATCATTTAGTCAGCCTTGTCTCACTCTGGCGGGACTAACACTGCATACTCAGAAGGCCTCCTGTCTTAAATTAAAGAGGGCATTGATGGAGGTCACCTCCATAACTAGGACGTAAACTGCATTCTGGTGTTGCAGGTACCAAGAGCATATACAATCCCCTTGTTTCTTTAACTTGCTCTGAATTTTAGAAGTATTTTCATTTTCAGACTGAAAATAAAATAATGTCGGACAATGTTGCATGAAATTGCATCTCTGGTGCTGCCTCCAGTGAAAGCCTATCATCTACTTCACCTCTGTGCATCTGCTCATGATAATGCATTTAGAAATCAGGGATGGTTGCTTTTTTCAGTCTCAGAAACAAGTGACCTGGATTCACTTTTAAAAATATGATTTGCAAACTTGTTGGCTGGGATTCTTCTTTTGAGGATAACTTGATTTGTCCACATAAGTCCCCTTTGTCAAATTTAATAGATGGATCAAGTGACCCCTTGACATCCATATAAAAATTCACAGTTCTTAAAAAATATGTAATTTTGTGGGGGAAGTGTTAAGGGGTTTTGCATCTTTAAGAAACCAAACTAATTCCAAACTGAATAACAGACAGAGAGAGAAGGTTGCCTTTCTGCAAGCCGCCAGCTTTCCCAAGTGTCTCATCCTCTCCCCTCTGTCATCCTGAGGCAATGTGCCTGCATTTGTGTGTAGATTTATAGTTTATCTTTATCTATGGCTTCATCTGTAGGTAGCTATTATAGCCGCCTTGCCTGGATATTGTTTGGGCCTGATAGATCTGTCTGTAGTTCATCAAAGGGGAGCTGAGTGGCTAAAAGCCATTGGGTCCAGCTGAGGATGAAATACGAGCCATCAGCCTTGGTAATGGCTGTAAAATTTCATAATTACACGGCCTTTATTACATTGCATAATGATCCTGAAGCAGTATGGAACAATTAATTAAGATTTTCAACCGTGGCTCTTTCAGAAATTAAAAGGTGCTAGTGGCTGAGAAATGGGGAAGTGTCTTGTCCTAAAAGCATTAGGGATGCTTAAGAAGTACTTCCTGGGTACTTAAAAAAAAAACGGGGGGGGGTGGGGAGGAAGAAAAAGAAGTGAAGAAAAGAGACAAGAGAAAGAAGATAACTAGTTAAGCAGCTAATGTCAGAGTAAAATTTTTGTACTTGACTGCTAATTCTTAATATCAAAGCTGGATCTAAAATTCCTGCAATAGTCACTGCCATAAAGTTGTTCCTTTTTTTGTTCTGTAAAAATCTTCATGCCTTTTTTCCCCCCTGTTCTGTTCTAGCCATTTGTCACATTTATAGAAGTTGAGCTCTGCACATTATTAAATAAATGCATGCCGTGACTCAGGAGGAGGGTCACTTAGCTGTGTATTGGGTGTACTGACCAAGGATTTACTCTTACCCACTTTCTCATGTCTGAGGCCATTGAAATTCTTTGAAGATCTCTGCAGTTTGACAGACATCCCCAAGGAAGATTTTTTTTTCTTTACTGTTTTGATATTTTTCTTCTTTCCTTTTCATCTTGTAAATGCAGCATGTCAGATGTAATATAATGTTTTCCATGAGATTGACCTCAGACCAGATCAGAAGTAATTAGATTCTTAAGGTGCTGCAAAGGTGTCTCATGGATTTCTGATGTACATACTGAAAGAAGAAGTGTTTATATGTGTGCAGAGAATAGGCAGGGAGAAGCAAGAGGCCTGAACTGTGTGTGTGCACATTACCTGTTGTGATCACCTGCTGGGTACAGTTCTGAACACCAGCAAATTGTGACCCAGGTGGGATGTGGTGCTCACTGTGCCGATGGCAGTAAAAGTGGTGAAGACAGCAAAAATAACACTGGTGATCTCCATGCACCAAAGCTTTCAGGTCTTTAGAGGAAGGAATCTCCTTTTCAGTCTTCCTGTCTCCCTCAAAACTATTTTGATTCATGCAAACTCTCAGTGTAACTCCTAGCATTGCATGTTACTGTTTTTAAATTGACCAGTCATCATGTAAGGTCCTATCATTCTAAATATTTGATGAGAAGCTAAGGTCTCTCCAAGGCACCTCTAATCATAAACTTCCTGCAGGAAATTTAGAAAGGATTATGTGTTTCAAGGAGGAGCCGGCTGCTTAAAGTAAATTCTCTTGTTGAGTCATTTATTCCCTTAATAGGAATTTTCTGATCTGCTGTCATTCTTGTTCACACACTGGGTGTCACTGCCTCTAAAACACTTGTCATTCTTTAATGGAAACAAAATAGTCATTGCAGTCAGAGCCGCAATGTCATTCCACTACCCCTTGCTGCGTCGGCAATAGTGAAAATGACAGAGCGGCTCTCAGTAGGGGTAATTAAAATGTAAATATTGATATTTTATTATTTGAAATTACTTTCCAGTGCGGCATTTAATATCTCTCCATCTGTGCGGCTCTGTTTAGCGGTCACTTTAGTGCAGCTCTGGGATGCCAAGCAGCGGCTTGATCCCCGTTATGTCAAAATGCTTGTTGCTGCTTAATTTTGATATCTAATTAAGTGGAAAAGTACAGTCCACACTGTAATCCATGGCATCTTAACCAGCTGCTTGGGTATATTTAGAATTAATCTCCACTATGGAATCATCCTAATGTATGCAATTAAGAGTCTGCCGATGGCTAATTAGGTGTATTAGAATCAGGCAGCTTCCTTTTTTTTTTCTTTTCTTTTTTCTGTCTTTTTTTTTCCCTGTGTGTGGACTGTTGCAGACTTAAGACACAGCCTCCAGAGATGATCTTAATGGTACATGCACACTCAACTAAGTAAACTAGAAATTTCACATTCTATGTCTCTCTTCCCCAAACCAGGGAGACTGTAAACATCATTTGAATTTTTTGGCATCTGCAGCACATTAAGAAAATCAACTAACCAGCAGAAAAGTTTTAAAAATTAGGAAGAGGATGGAAGATGCGTAGGACAGTGGTCTGAGCTATTTTTTTCCTGCCACAGGGTGAGAGGGGATATTTAACCAAAATTTTGCAACCTGAAGATTTTGCTTTGGCAATGGAGAGAGATTTTAGGTAGCTCAGCACACACAGGGTTAACAGAGATCCGTTGATTGGATCGCAAGCATGGTTGTCTCCTTATGCTAATACATTCCTGTATTGGATTCGTATTATTCACATGATTGGGGAATTCCTGGAAACCTGACTTTGCCTGATGGAAAGATGGAGGAGCAGGGATTGCCACAGCTCTCAGGGAGGAAATGACTGGTGGCTTCCCCAGGGGAGCAAAAGGCAAACAGCAGTGACCCAGCACTCCTGGAGGAAAAGCACTCTCAAAGCAGACCCAGAGAGGTTACAAATAAAAGGCAACACGTATTAAATGCCCAAGAAATCCCTCCTTTCTGTGGAAAAAAAACCCCAGAAGTGATACTTTACAATCCAGCAAACTTGATTTTGAAGACTAATGTGCTGGAGAAACCTGAACTCTAAGTTTCTTGATATCCCCAGTCAGTATATGCAATTGTTGGGAGGCTGATGTGTACAAAGGATGAAGCAAGCAGAACCTGAACTAACACTGATTGTATTTACTAGTTTAGCAAGCTTCCTCTGTCAAGGTTGTCCCTTTTTCCCCTTTTTTTCTTTTTAGTTTTGTTAGCTGAGTAAAAATGAAAAAGGAGGGAAAAGGGTCAATATTTTTTGTTTAATTATGTGTGATTGTAGTTTCTTTTCTGCTAGCTGACCTCATTGAAGGATCTAAGTAAGCCATACACGCACAGGATATGAAGATATTATGCTGGCTATTTTAAGCTGAACTGCATTACTGTTCTTTAGAATGGATTTTGGAAGAAATTCAGCCCGGTTCATTGTACTCTTTATTTTTCATCTATGTTCACTTTACTAATGACTAAGTGTAGTTTTTATTTTTCCACCCGCAAAGCTGGCTTTATTGTACTCATAGTCAAATATATATATCCACAACAGATTGAAAAAGAATTTGGGTGAAATCAATATTTTTATGTTGAAAATATGATTGATGTTTTTTTTTTATAAAGGCTCAGTGACAGAAGAAATCAGAGCCATAAATACAATCCTGCTCCATTTTCTCCTGTAATTTCAGGAGCACACCATATCATGACATCCACCTCTGCTACCTTCAAAAAGGGGACCAAAAAAAATTCCATAGTCTAGCCAAACCATAGTTGAAGGTTAAATTTTAAAGAACTAGAAGAATTCACTTTTAAGAAGCAGATCAGATCACATATGTAGTGCATTAAAAAGATCAGCCTCAGGAATCTGCAAGTTTATACTGCTGACCTGAAGGAGACTTACAGCCTAATTGGGCCATATTACACTGCTAGCCTGAATTTTAAAACTTTTTCATTGTCCGTGTCTTAGAATTGAGAACCTCATTGCAGAGAGGTGATGCACCACGAGTCCTAACTGTCTTACATAGAGGGGAAAAAAAAGGGGTAAAAAAAAGGCAGTTTCCTGGAACACACTTATCAGGTGTTTCTCTGTTCTCTGAGCACCTGGTGATAAAACGAAATACAAGTGTTTCATCTTACATCTTTTTAATGTAAGATTGGTGTGAGTTTGCTCTAAAGCTGTTTGAAATTGTGGAAGTTCCAGTGGTAAAATCAGCCCAAAGGGAAAATCAGGTATTCATCTGTTTAACTCTCTTGTCTTATATTTTCCTTTTTCTTGGTGAATACTGAGATAATAAGGTGTGAAATTAAAATTAATGGAAATAAAGAGTACAGTGCTTTCAACAATACGTTTCAAAAATGCCATTGTAAAGTACTCCATGCATGGAGGTCTTACCAACTCTGTTCTGAAGCAAGGGCAACTTGCTAGATTTTTTTATCTCTAGTAGTTCACTTCATAATGTTAGCAACTGGTTATATGAAGTCAGGGAGACATCCTCAATCAGTCCCGTTTTCCAGCTCCTTTCCATTATTAATACTAGAGAAGCAGCTCATGAGGGCTTGCACTTGAACTAGAAATAAGAAATTTTAAAGTAGCTGCCTGGAAATATTTGGGTGCTTAGAGTGGGATGTCTCTGATTCCAGTACTGAAATCAGTTTGAGCTGTAGTGGGTTACATCTCACTGTGTGCATCTGACCCTGGGAAGAAATGACAGCCTCAAATTGCTCCTGTTTAGTGTTATCATGTAAGGTTTCACAGGGTAAAAGACAAACCAGAAATATTCCTAACTGGTATTTAAATTACATTAACACCTTTTTGTATAGCTTGAGTGAAAGGTCACGCTAGACAAGGAGCATCTTCACTGTTTGTAAATGTCTAATTTGCTGCTTTTAAATTGCTGTGAACTTCACTTACTTAGTCCTGCTGAATGAATCCAGTGTTGCAAATACTTCTGACAAGCGAATATTTGCTTAGTGAGAATCCATTGTTCATAATGGATTGAGAGGGACATGCAGTGTGAATGCATTTTTATTGCCGTGCCATCTCTCTGCTGTTGTTTCAGTGAGATGAAAGTAGCGTTGTGATAACAGCCCCGGGTTTCTTAGTGCTCTGTGTGGCATTTCCCGTCCTCCTGGTGGGTGTTAGTGAAAAAGTGCTTATCACAGGCATTTTTCCATGTTATAAAATATAAAAAAAAATATGTATATTTTATAAGAACTTGGACAGCAAGAGTTAGGAATACCAACACACTTAAAGAAAACCCGATGAAAGTGCACAGGCTTTGCTGCAAACATCCCAGCGCTGTCCAAATGTGGGTTTTTTTGCCCCCCCCCCCCCCTTTTTTTTTTTTTAAATTGGAGGCAGAGTGACTCGTGGGCAGCTCTGAGATGAGTGCAGCCCGAGCTGCCCCCTCCCAGGGCTGCACAGATAACAGATGGCAGTCGCCACTCGTCGCGCCGCTCGCCACAGAGCCCCGGTGCTGCCTGTGCTGTGCTGTGCTGTGCTCTGCTCTGGGGGCAGGAGGAGAGGGGAGGCTGCACAGCACAGCACGGCACCGCCCAGGAAAGGTGTGCTCTCACTGTGCCAGAGTTACTGGGTGGAATCCATTTCTGAGCTTACCTTTAATTGCAGAACCTCAGTTCCAAGGAGTGTGGGAGCTGAACTCAGCAAGCAGCATAAATCGAGCCTTTGGTTGTATTTCTGGTCACTCAGAGTCTGTGCTTTTGGAACTTGGTTTTTCATTTTCAAGTCTGGGCAAATACCTGCGTTTTTTATTTTGTGAGATGATACCTTTCACATGAAAATGTGAGTCAGACTTGAATTTCAGCTGGTTATGGCATCATGTGCAATTATTAGCTTTTGACCAGGGGCTCCATAAGCAAAGGGGTATGAAAAAAAACCCAAACCAAACCTGAAATAATGGATTCACCCTGGCATAATGAGTTGTATCTGTTTCTGTTCCAGCTTTCACGAAATTTCATCCATAATCTGGGAAATATGTTTGGTGATTAGTGAGAGCAGTCTCCTTCTGTCTAATGGTTTTCAAAACCACTGAAATGTTTGTGGGTCTTGATACATATTTTTAGACTATACAGTACTTGAAATGTAATTAAATCAATTTTTTCTTGAATTACTATAATAAAAATTATCTCTTAATTCAGCTCTTTGTGTGAGATTCAGCCCTACATGTAGCCTAAAAAAATGAATTAATGCCATCCTCTTGGATTTTTGAGAGAATAACAGCAAAGGGCAGTCAGGCTGTGAAGGTTTCCTTCAGCAAATTCTATGATCATGTCTAGAAAACATTACATTGCCCTAGCAGAAATTTCCCTGGTGAAATTTCCCTGGCCTTTGTTTACATCCCTGGAAGGCAGCTGAAGTTGCTGGATGGATCCAAGCGCTTGGCTGAGTGTGTGCCAGGGAGGGAGAGGAGGGCAGACTGACAGCTGTACATCTGAGAGTGCAGTGGACACAAATCTGATCTTGGATTGGAGGTTCTTCACATTCTCCTCAGTGCAGCCAGGATGAGCCTCTTGGCTATTTGACCATGAGGCCTCTAAATACACTCTCTAAATAAAGTAATCCAAGCTAAAATGCTAAAATGTGTTCTTTAAAGTATGTAAAATATCAGTTTGTTCTTTTGACAATGGTGACTGTGCATGATTAAAAAAAATTTTAAAAAATCTGTGCTGGAAACATCAGTACCCATAAAACATTTAGAAAGAAGTTAATCTATCAAAATTAAGTGTAAATAATTTAAAAATCCTACTCTTGATATTTCAACTGTGTAAATGTATTGGATCTGTAACACACGAGTGAACATGTCATGAGCAAGTGTAGCTTTGATTATAAAAAATGTAAATGAAGATATTTGAAATACAAACCAGGGCAAGCAAGAGGAATATTTTACTCATAAAGTTAACAATCACACAAACAACCGGTAAAATAAATGGGAAGCAATTACCAGAAAAGGCAAGTAACTCCCAGATTTGCCAGCAATTTCATACCTGGTTTGATCAAATGTTCAGATTTCTGAACACATATCAGAGAGGAAGGGAAACTCAGTCCCTGCAAAGCGAAATAAACTCTAGGATTTAAGTCTGAGTAGCCTGATTGAGGCATTGCATCAAATGCTTACAGATGAAAACAATGGTAAGTCCAGCCACTGTCTTTTTTGTTTTTTGGCCAGTAGTTCTCGAAGTGCTGTGTGCAAGGCACAGATCTTAGTTCGGCACTTGACCATCTGCAGCTGCTTCACTCTGGCCCCTAGTGAGTTACTGTCCATGAAGTCCATCTTAATGAAGTAGAGGAAAGGGTCTTCAGGAATATAAAAGATTTACCCTGCTTAGCATGGAGCTGTGTGCAATGTGAAATAGAGAGCAAGTGGTGCATGTGCTGATATTTGAAAAGATCTGTGGTTTAAAGAGCCCCGTTGAAGAGGCTGTGAACTGTGCTTGGAGCTGGCGTGGAGTGCTGAGCACTGCAGAGTGCAGTCAGCTCAGTGCCCCTTGTTCCTATAATAAAAATGGTAAGGCCTTTTTACCTATTTATGTCTGCTTCCTTTGAGCTTTGGGTTTACTGGTATGCAAAAGGAAAAAAAAAAAAACAAACAAGTGTATGTTCAGTGGCTCAATCAACCTTTTTTCTCAATCCACACTTAGTGATCTCAGTGAGTCATTCCGGCATAATTACAATTCGAGTGTGATACACTGTTTGTAGAAAAGCATCTATTTTTAGCAGAAGAAACACTATAGTCCCTGAAAGGAGGAGAAAGAAAGGGGAAAAAAGGAAGGAAATCTGTAACCAGCAAATCAAGGCTATTGTTAACTGATATTAGGAGACACCCCGTAGATTTACAATGCTTGCACTCAGCCACATAAAAACCACACTGAGCAGAATGCCTACCAGGGGTTAAATTCATATGCCTGCGCTGCAGCCTATTTCTGTCAACACTCAGCTCAGGAAATAAACATTTATGCTTTCTGAAATGAAAGTGTATTTTTGAAGACTAGCCGTCAGATATTTTTTGCCCTTCACACTTTCAAATGCTTAGCCTTTTTTGTAAGTTGACTGCAAAGTGCATCAGTTTGCTAGGCAAAAAGAAAAAAAAAAAATCTTGACAAGTGCCCATGGCATCATTGTCAAGCACACGAGCGTCTAGTGGAAGATGGCAGGAGGGTTGGCACAAAACATGCTTCCTTCAAGCTTCTTACCTCAGGGGTACCTGACTCTTGAGAAGCCTTTCAATCCTTCCAAATGACGTTGTTGCAGGCTGTCATCTGGTTTATTTGGAGTGTGCTGTATCGCAGATAAACACGCTGTTTAACTGCAGGTCAAGGTACGGAGTCATCCTGCCAGCAAATGCCTCAGATACATCAGATGGCTCTGACTTGGGCAGGGAGATGGAGAGAGATCAAAGTTGTCACCAGTATGGTGCATGATAAAGGGGGAGAAAGGGGCTCAGCATTGTATTTTAAAATGTCATTACACAGTTCTGCGTTGAAAGCAGTGACCTGCAAGGCTCTGAAGGATTGAGGACCCACACAATGCATGACAAGTTCCAGCCCACACCATCATGCAGCATCTGAGGGTGGTTTGGACACAGCTTGGAGATGGGACTGGAGAGGTTAAGACTGGTCAGAAGGCTCAAAGGGTCCAAGTTGGAGACTTCTTAAAAAATAGTTACGATTTAATATCGAAAATATCCCCTTGTCAGAGAACATGGTTGATCTGGGGGATTCACATAACAAAAGCTCACAGACTCAGAGTTTGGCATGAAATAAGTATAACCTTCTCCAAACAATTAAAAATAAATCTCTGTATATAAATATATAAGCTTGTGTTATCTATTATTTTAACTGACTTGTTGAACACATATTAAAGGGCATTGCTGTGATACAAGAGACATGCTGGGTGCTTTCACATTTTATGAAAAAACAAAACAAACACAGATTAATTACAACTTGATTCAGCTTTGCATTCCCACGAGGGATGCCTTTAAAAGTTAAAACATGCTTTCACTGAACAGGCTTTCAAGGGAAAGTTACTTCGATCAGGAACAAAATAGTCATGTTGATTTGATTTATTATTGAAGGGTGGAACAGCATGCTTTATATTTGCCAGTTTTCCTATAATGTAAAAAATTTCTTCTGATTTTTTTATGTGTCATATAAAAACAACTGGTATATTTACTGCTACAGAATGCAGATTTTTCAAGAGTGCAGTACAATAAATTATATCAACATCCCATTTTCCCCCCTCACAGGCATATGTAATTTTCTTTGACTGTGGCACACAATAAATGTTACTGAAACATACTATTATTTATTTTTTTAAAAATAAAACCAATGCCAAAGAACCTGTTTGAAAATAGGTAAGTGAATAAAAGAAGGAAGTTGTGAGGTTTTCAGGAAAAAAAAGAGAGAAATTGCAGATTAAACTTTTTTTAATCAAAACGGATTTTATTGCTTTTTGCTTAATTAAACCTCTCAGAAGTGTGTGAAACATTGTTATACTCGAAAAATTGTTAATTTGTAAATCACAGGGACAAAAGGGCTCCACTGCAACTTTAAAGTTTCTATGCACGTAAATGTCAATAGAGTGCCTTCTCCATCATCAGCACTAAATTCACATTGATGCCTCTTTTCTTCTCTGTATTGATCCTTCCATGAGAACGTAGATTTGTATCTGTTAATTAATGCGTCCTGAAACAGCGTTTGTATTAATCAGGCAGATAAGAAAAATTGGATGCCTGCACCCTCATGACAACCGTAAAAGTGCTGGCCCTGATAAAATCGTGGATGGACCTCAATAAAAAAGTTCCTCCTTCCACTCAATAAACTAATCATCCTGCTTTTAATTATTCGGCAGAAAGATGTGTGGAGATTGGAGAATGTGTAAATCTATTTACTAACAGCAGTGTCTGGGAGGGAGAATGGGGCTGTCACAGGACGGTGCTGCAGGCTACATTCTCTGTCCATCTGCTGCTGCAGAAAAACTGCCTCTTGAAAGCCGGCAAGGAACAGAAATGTTGGAGCTAATTGAAATCCTGAATTCCTCCCTATAACCTTTGAAATGATTATTTCTTCTCCATTTCCCTCTTATTTATTTTAATCACAGATGTGTTATTTTCCACTGTCACATCTTTAAGGCTTTCCTGTTGTTGTTGGATCAGGTTTTGTTGTTTTGTTTCTTGTTTTGTTGGGGTTTTTTTTGTATTTTAAGGCAGAGAGCTACAGTTCTATCACAGGACTCAAAAGACAGTAAGAGAAAATGAAAACAAATAAGGAGGGAGAGAAAAATGAGAGAGAGAGCAGATGCAGCCAGTTTTATATTTCATTTTTTATAGATGCCTGGTGGTTCGGATGTGGGCTTTTCTTTTTTATTGTATTAGTTTTGCTGCTTAGTGCTTATGGAGAAAATCTTGTTTGGAGTAGATGCCTTGCAGATTTGCTAGTTTATGATATACTCTTGTATGACTGTAACTCTTGACTTTAAAAACAGAAAAATGCATTTAAGTGTAATTGAACGCCAAAAAGAATGTTCTTACAGCAGGAACGCTGTCAAAGGACATGTAAGCAACTCCATAAACAACTAAATGAAAGCCTCAGACATGTCTTAAGACCCTTTAAGAAAAGCTTGACTAATCCCCTTTGATGATTTTATTAAGTACTTGTGGTTGATGGTGCCAACTGGCAAACTGCTGCATTTCACCAACAGGCCAGGAAAATCACTTCCTCTCCCATATAGTTTCCTAGCACCTAATGTGATTGGGATATTAGCAGTTTGATATAATAAATTAACAGGTACTGTAAACAAGAGTCTAAAAGGTAAGGCAGCAAAGATGTTTGCCCTTAGTGATCCTATTAGGAAAGACAGCAGGGAGAGAGGGAAAAAAAACAAGCAAAAGTTAATGTCATTAAGAGGCATTTAATAAATGTTTGGTTGCCCTCAAAAAAAGGATGGTGTGATTGCTATTCAGTTGGCACTTCAGTGTGCCACCCTGTTATTTCAACAAGTGTAGCAGTGCCAGGAGCCAGAAAAGAAGTGATTAGGATCTTTCCTGAGTAGGGTGGGTGTCCTCTTTTCCCTGAAGTTAAAGTTCAAAAATATTTTTTTTTCTTTTTCATCCCTACCTTAATTCTATTAAAATATAAAATCTTCCCTTTTAATAAAGTTTTCTATTTTTTCTCATAAATTATCCTTCTTGGATTATCATAGTGGTGGATAGAGTAGGGAGATCCCTGTGTCACAGCATTAGGTTTTTACAACTAAGCACAAGTGTTTTGCAACAAAGAAGATATCATACAAATCACAGATTGCCAGTGCAGTTCCCCACAAATTAATATGATTTTTACAGGAAGAGCCTGCAAATTCTTGCTTATTTAAAACTTTTCTTTTGATTAGAAAATGTTTGATTTTATATTGATTTTCTTTCCTGTAGTTGGATGGGGAGGAGAACACAAAAGCAGAAGGGAGAATAATAGAATGTGTGTATGCTTTGTCACAATGTATATAAAAATGAATCAAAAAGAGGATCAGACTTCCAAATGTGCTTAATATTTTTCCTGTATTTTTGTTTTTTCATATTCAGGATTCTCCACTTTGTCTCTAGCTGACCAGATGAGCCTTCTGCAGAGTGCTTGGATGGAGATCTTGATTCTCGGTGTTGTATACCGGTCACTTTCTTTTGAGGATGAGCTCGTATATGCTGAAGATTATATTATGGATGAAGACCAGTCCAAACTGGCAGGCCTTCTTGACCTTAACAATGCCATACTGCAGCTGGTAAAGAAATACAAGAGCATGAAGCTGGAGAAAGAAGAATTTGTCACCCTCAAAGCTATAGCACTTGCTAATTCAGGTTGGCAGACTGGCATGACAATTGCTACATTTTTAATATTTCTTTCTTTCTTTCTTTCTTTCTTTCTTTCTTTCTTTCTTTCTTTCTTTCTTTCTTTCTGTGGGCTGGTTTCAAACAGGATTTTAGAATAAAAAATTGCTAATCAGACTTTAAATCTAAAAGGCAACAAACAAAGCAGTTCAAACTAAGAACAACTTTCTGGTTCAAAGTAGTTGTGGAATATGTTCCTAAGGGAGTGGAGAATATTCCACTGTATTATTTGGAGAGTGTTTTACAGGCAGAGATCCCTTCAAATTAAAATAGGTGTTGTTCTCCTAAATCCATTTCATAATGCAGACAAGTCTAATCATTGTAATTAAAGCAAAACAAAGGATGCTGGAGAATATGCTATATATTTTCTCTTTAAAGGGAGCTACTGATTAATTTGATGAACTAAATTCAGGATATGGGAGGAGGGAGGAAATCCGTATTGAATCTCACAAGGACCACGCCTTACATGGCGGATTCTTTGTATTTGCGAGAGTGCTTCTGCAAAAACTTATTACCTGTGCAGCAAGAGTTAAAAAATTTTAGAAAGAATTTTTTTTTCTGCATTTGAATTTAAAAGTGATGAACCAGTGAATACTGTCAGATAAGTAAAAATCGTTTGTGCTTTGTTGTTTTTCTTTTTGTGTCTCCTTAATGCTTTATTGTGGTCTTAAGTCCCTTTTAGCATTTGCATAAAGTTCACGATAGATCCCTCTTTAATGACGTGCCGATCATTAGATACCTGTGTGTCAATAACATGCTCTGATGCTATGTTCCATTGACAGTCACACCGTGCCCCTCCATCTGCTTTTGTTTTGACCCTATCTTTGAACTTTATCTTGGTTGCTGGCCAGTAGTTTTCCCTTTAATTACAAGAAGGAAACTGTCAATAAAATCTGTTAAATGGGATGCAATGAGTGGCTTGAATGGGCGGACGGCTATTTGTTCAAATTCTGCAGCATTCAAGGTATTGACAGTTTGTTTTCTGGGGCCATATGTGACGATCAATCTCAGGCTGGGCTCAGCCGCGCTGAAAAATGAAAAACCAGATTGCTTTTGCTTACTTGTGGATGACGACTTGTGATTTGGCGCGGTCCTAGTGAGATGAGACCTTCTGCCCAAATTGCCCCCCTGAGAGCCGGGACGCGTGACTGTTTTTAGAAATAATTTTTTAATTGATTTTGTAATTAACAGTTCATCTACAATATTGATGCATGAATCCTCAGATTGATAGGAGGGAAATTGTTTTCAACAATGAAGTTGTACTTTCCTATTTATCTTTGTAATGTGATTTAGCACTCTGCATTTTTAATTGGAAATATATTTCAAAAACATGCAAAGCCAAAATGCTTATTAGTTTCTTTGTAAAATATTCTCCACCCCACTAACTCTGTCCTTAATTTTAGAATATTATCTTATTCCAGATTTAACAAAATACTGAAATGCCTCTCAAAGATCAAAATTATTCCTAATTGAAGATCTGTTTATAATTTTTGACCATTGTAAATAGACACTTGAGGATGCTTTGCAGCTCCAGGAAGGTTATTTCTCAAAATTGGTCACGCTTAATGATCAGAGCAAGAAAGTTATCCGCAATTAGGAGTCTAAATGGAGAAGGGCTTTTGTATTTATTTAAATTCTGTAATTCAAATACTGAATTAGAAATACTTTGCAGTTTATTTGACGAAAAGGATGAGGACTAGCATAAACAGATGTGATGTTAAATACCACTCCCACTTTCCCTCCCACCCAAAAAAAAAGGAAATATATGCAGTGTTTAAGTAATAATAAAAAATAACTGCTGCCAAAAAAAGGTTTAGTCATACACTGTGCATAGAGTGTATCAAAATCATCTGTAGCTTCATTAACTTCACTGGAAATTACAACCAGGATAATGTCAGAGATAAATACAGTTCAGCATACTAAAATTCAGGGCACATTGAAGTGAAAATCTTTCCTTCCCTCATCTTCAAAGAAATAAAATTGCTGTCTTAAAATGAAGCTGTTGCAAGGAGGAGTTAAAAAGTACCCAGACATTCCATTTCCCCTTCAACAGTGTTTTAGATGCTGACATTCAGCATTTCAGCTTCAGGTTGTACATGCAGCAGATACCAAACTTCTACCAGCTGCAGCTACAGTAATTTGTAGGTGTAAAATAGCACCTGCAGAATTAGAGCCCATCAGTGGATATCAGGCCCTTAGTGTTTCAGTTTACAAATGCTGTTAAAATTTAAATAAAATTTAAGTTGAATTAAATAATTTGGGGTTTTTTTTAAATAGACAAAAGCAGAATAGATTATTTTCATGTAATAGGAGCTTGGTTAATGGAAATAAAGCTCTATAAAAAAACCAAAATGCCATTAGAAAATCAACCATCAATTCGCATTTTAATATATTTTTATTGCTACTTCTGCTTGCTTCCGCTGTTTATTTTTTCAGTTTAAAATATATTAGCCTTTTTATAGCTGTGGAGAGTATAATAAGAAATCTTGGGTGTTTCAGACATTTTTGCCATATCCACACTGTTTAGAAAGATGCCCAGGTTGGCTCTACTGTAAACAGTTGACAAAGATGGTTTTATAGCTCCGTATCTGTGTTAGTGATTTATGGTACAGTGTCATAGTACTTTCCCTGCTGGTGTTTGGAGGCAGAAAAAAGAAATTGTAGATTGTCTTCATATCGATTGTATTTTGTTTGAATAAATACCACAAGCTTGGTTTTGGCCAAAAAATCTCAGTAGTGTGAGCACTGAAACACACACTTTTCTTTAGGTCTACAGAGCCCATTTGTGCAGTGCTAAATGTGAGATAATCCTGCCATTTGGTCCCTAAAAGGTGGGGAGGAGTAGCAGTTTTTCAGGGAGATTCCCTGACAGCCACTATCAAATATTCCTCACGCAGGGCTGGCAATGCCACACCAACTTCCATAAATTTCCAGAAATGCAAGATGTGGCTATGTTGTAGATTGTCACCCATTCCAAACTGAGTGCATATAGACTCTGAGAAGTTTAAATACACACATAGGAGCACAGCACTGAAATGTATAGACATTTCATCGTGCATACGTTAAGTCTGTACAGGCATGGCTTCAACTGTTACATTTAATATGTAAATATGGAATTTATCAGGTTAGATTTAAGCATCTGCATTGATTTGATAGTAATTAACACAGCCCTTACACTTCAGAGAAGTCACTCTTTCCTTGGCATTGCCCTTGTCCTGCGGGTGTCACGGGTTGCTCCCTCCTTTCCCTGCCTCCTGCACACAGCAGCAGCCAGGAGGTACCGGGGGCCGCGGGACGCGCTGCCCTGGCTCTGCCTCGCGCCGCCCAAACAGCGAGCTGGCACCAATGAGCACTGCCTGTTTACCCACGCAGAAAATCAGCTTTGAATGCTTTCCAAAACATGCATGTACCAATTACTTCCTCATGTGTAAGGGAAGGTGAAATATTTACAAAATATGCTCGAAGTGTGCACAAGTGCAGGCACGCGCACGGGAATGCTCCGGCACGGAGAGGATGGGCTGCTCATCTCCTCCGTGCTAGGACGTGTTCCCGTGTATTGATTGGGGTAATACTGTGCAGGGAGTCGCAGGTGAGCAGCTTTTGGAAATTGCCTAATCAGTAAGGACCAAATTGGGCCCCCAGGCCAAATGTTGCAGATGAGTTTAGGAGTCACAATTGAGACCAGAGTTATAAGAGAAGCTCAGTTCCCATCTAAGACCTAATGTAAGGAACCGGAGTGTCAGAATACCTCAGCACATTTGAAAATCTGATCTCTGTGCATCTGCTTAATAGGCTGCTGGTATCTTGAAAAACCTGACCCAAATGTGGATGCTAGGCACTTAAAGGTACAGCCTTATGCACTGTTGAAATTTTAATCTTAAGTGCTAATACTGGCTGTGTCACATGTATCACAAGAAGGAGAAGAGGACTTCTGCTCACTTTTACATTTCTGGTCTTTGATATTAACTCCCATGAAAAAAAAAATTAAGAAAGAAATCACCCATTCAATACAGAAGGCGTGTGAACCAAAAAGTAGCTTGGGCATTTTAGCATAATGAAGTGCAGATCAATACTGGTGCCAGTAAAGTTACATGGTCATCTCATCCTGTTAAAAAATTACTAAGTTCTTATAAGTTTTTTTAGCTTTCCAGACACAGTATACTCAGAGTACTAGGGTATCGCCATTATATGATATTATCATAATAGAAATTAATTGGTAGAGCCCAGTAAATCACTTACTCCACAGGACATCATCTTTATTCCCAGTGCATGTCATAATGTGTGCATGCTGTATTTCATTTCTAATAATGTTTTTCATGTTGTTTTATATAGTCATCTTGTTAGTGTTTGAATTCATGATTAAGACATATCTATCTTGACTGGCCATAGATATAGAGGTATACATACCCAGACACACATAGTGGTGTGTTAAGGGTTTGTTACCAGTCTTTTTTTTGACAAATATAAATAGCAAGGTCTTAACTCTGTCATTTTGTATAGAGAATAGTACACCATAGAAACAAATTTTTAGAAAAGGAAGTCACCACCATAGTCAAAGTTTTCATGTTCCTTGCAAGCAGTTTATTCATCATATTCCATTTTCTTGTAATCAATTAGATGATACCCACAATTCTTAGGGAAATAAATAACTGTTGCCAGTTGCTTAATGCTGGCATTAGGAAATGGCAGCCTAGTTGATCAGTGGTTAATTAATGTTTCATCAGTGGTTAATCGTATTTTTTTTTCTTTTTTTCTGGAAGCTACTCATAGTAACTGAGTAACTTGAACCTATTCCTCACTTAGTTAGGGAATAAGCAGATTGTATTTACATGTTAGTAGCACGAGAGTCACAAAGGGCAAGAAACAAGGCCAAACTTAGTTGCCCTCAATGGGAATTGTGGTAATTTCTTATAGTGAATAAAAAGTACTTGGAAGTCTTCATTCAACATTTTCTTTTAGTTGGTGTCTCACCCCCAGCTCTATCATTTGAGTTCCCTTTTTTCCAGGCTTTATTAGCCTCATAGTGTAGGGTCTTAAGCCAGTTCATGATGTGCTGTTTGTTCTGCTTTGAGGCAAATATTCCTGTGTTTAATGTCCTCACTACCTCTCCTAGTGGAAAATAAGCCATTTCAGGAATAAAAGAGAAAATGTTGGTTTACTATGTATTAACTTCCTTGTGCCAGTGGTTTTAGTTCACTGCTAATCCAGTTAGCCCCTGAAATAAAGTAATTCTATGAAGTAATTCCTTTTCTTACTATGCCTTCATTTTCTACTGTGTTTTAAAAACTGTTTTGAGGCTTCAGTTTTTATCTCTTCTGAAAAGTAGGCCAAAGCAGGGCAATCCAGACTAAGGCCTCAGTCACTAAAATCAATCACACAAGCCTTTGTTTTCAGTTTTCACTGCCTGTAATTCCTATGGACAAGGAATTCTTAATTTATTCCTCTTTCATTTTCAGCATCTATTCTGATTGAAGTGTCCATTTCCAATAGAACATTCCAGATGTCAGACCATTTTTCCCATATTCTTTTGTCAGGGAAAATACTCTGTTTGCCTCTGTGCTTGTCTCTTAGCCTGACCATGCAGATCCCAGCAAACAGCTCTGCTCAGGGTAAACAGGCAGGTCAAAATGAAGTATACTTGTTTACCCAACACAGGGAAGACCACAGTAAGTGTCTGGGGTAATTTCAGCTCTGGATGGAAAAAGGACAGGAATTCTTGCTGGATGAGGGAACCAAGAACCTGGTTTGATTTGCAATTGGCCATTTCCATGGGTTGCTTCTATCTTAATCAGTATGCTTTTCAAAATGTCACTATGTTGTGTTTCTCATAAAAATACACAGAAACACAATGTGGGCAAGCCCTTAGTATTCTTGTGCAAATCTGGCACGTGTTTCAGGGGGAGAGGAAGGGATTCTGTAGTTCTGAGAACAATTCACCCATTAATAAACACTGCAGTGGGTTTTCTGGGGTTTTTAGATTAGCAGTACACTCTAGATAAAAAATCTCTTTTATTTGAGAAATAACACAGATTAGGATTTTTTTCATCCTTACAGAAAGCAGAACCATTTTGCTTTTTGTTCTTAATCTTGATCCCATCCAGTTCTTCCAGGATCCTACAGCTTTCTACAGGGATTTCTCCAGTTGAGTTTGTGAACTGCTCAGCTGTATGGAATCAGAAACATCACAGCAGTTGCTGTATTTCAAGCACTTACTGGTACCTACCTCTCCAATGGGGTTTACCAGCATCTTAATGTGTGTATTCAGTGCTGCATGCTCCCTGCTGCTTGATTCACTGGCCTATTTTCTTTTTGCTGTCTGAATTTTCTGACATGAAGAAACACTTCACATAAGACCTCTGATTTTCTTCCACTTCTAAGTGATGTTATATACAAAATATATAGATACCAGCCTTTAACTTTCCTCAGAGCAGGGTTTTGAGAGGTTTCCTTGCCCTTAGGTCAGGTGCTTTCCAATTTTTAGCGAGTTGTCACCCTCTGTGATGTGTTCTAATTGATTCCTGGGTGGCTGGATGTTTGTTTGCTGCATTTGAGATGAAGCTTGAATTTTAAATGAGGTAGATTGTAATCTGAGTTTCTGTCTGGACCTTAAGGTGTTTTTCTTGAATGAGGTCTCCAGTTTTCTCCTATTTCTGTGCAATGATCTGATCAGTCAACTGCACAGAAGAGGTACAATTCTGTTTTCCCAAATTGTAATGGTGAAAGAAGGCATTTGCAAGGATAGAGTGAGATCCTCCAAGCAGAGCTCAATGAGTCCATGTCCTCATTTGTTGATCTCACTCTCTCCCATGGCAGCTTTGATCAGGAACAACTTCTTCCTGCCAGGGAAATCCCATGTACTCAGCACTTGTATCAACAAGTGTTCTGTTTGTCTGTCTTCAGTTTCACCAGCCTGGGATCATGTTTTTTGCAGGGCATTTACCATCAAATTCTGCTGTCTTTCAAATGACACTTTGAAATTACACTGTTTAATTTCATTATTTATACAGGCACTGGTTTTTAAGTGTGTTGCATCTGGCTATAGGTTTCCTCTGGATATTACCTGTGTGGTATGTAACTATGAATTATTCAGACTGGCTGCAAACCCACTTAAAAAAAACCCCAAACCAACCCATAAACAAAAAGGTTTTTCATGGTATAGGAAGAACATTCAAACTCACTTATAGTTCGATTTCATATTTTCTTTGGAATTCTTTCTTTATTTCCAGACTGTCACACAAATTGTCTGTGTTTCCTTAAATTATAGTGGTTCTTGATGACTTCGCTGAAGATTGGGTTTATCCCAATACATGAGCAGTATTTAGCAATGAGTTAACCTGCTCTGAATTCACTTCTACATCTGCCAGTCTGTAGTTACTGAAGAGATTTCTCTCTTTTATTTTTCCTCCTCTTTTCCCCATGGCTAGTTCAGCATTTTCAACCATTTTCCTTATTTTCAAAGGCTTACACCTGAGGGATTAAGATCTACATTCGTTTAATATCAGGAATAAAGGGGAAGTTCCAGACTGCAAGGCTAAAACTTGAAGAAGGATTTTTGTAGAGATTAATATTTTCCTGAGCAATCTGCAAGCTGAATCATGGTCTAATTAAATAGCACAGATTTATTGAGTTTGCATTTAAACATTGGCAGACCCTAGAATGAGTACAGCTGAAACGAGTTTGAATCTTTTCTGTAAATGGGGAGTTAAATTATCATAGTAATTTGATTACATAATTTTTAAATCTTTCAAGCTAAATCACCATTTTAAAAGAACAGTTTGAAGTCTTAATCACCACTGGAAGTGCCCCTATCTGCTGTTTTTTCTTACCCCATTCCTTGTGACCAAATCTGTTCCCCAGGGCACAGCTTCCTGAACTGCTCCATGAACCACCATTTATTTGGGGGAGGCAAGCTGGCTGGGCACGTTCTTTCCAGCTATTAAATTAATTTCAAAGACAGCAACAAATACATTACATGCTTTATTACTATTTCTTCTCCATTTAAATAATTGCCCTGTTTACCAGAGGGATAGTACACAATCATCCCTGCGAGGAGGAGGTAAGAGCCCTTGTGTTTGCATGTTTTCCACACAGTGGAAGAGTTTTAAAGCATCAGATGTAGTAGCTATGTCAGAGGGCAGGTTTTGATTCCTTTCTGGGGGGTGTTCTGTTCCCTCCTCACTCACTTTCATTATAAGGAATAGATATTCCTAATGCTGCAGGCCAAATTGCTCTCCAAACTGCAGAGTTAAACATCTTAGGCAAATTTCACCTCTGTGGGAAAAATACATTTAGTCTGGACTCCATCCGTCTATTTACAAACTTACAGTCACTGCTACTGATTCTTGGCAAAACCAGACCAGTTTGGTAAAGGGTTATAAACTAAACCTTTGTAGTCACATTCTCAAGAAAGACCTGTCCCCTTATGCAACATGGTGCAAAAAAACCCTAAAATGTAATGAGAACAGTCAGTCTTTGACTCATCAAGGATTTGTTGCAGACAAAATGCTCCTATTTGGTTCCCCAGCAAATTGGCCTTGGCACTGTGGATCTGGGGAGAGGAGGAGAAGGTGTGTATTTTGTGCACAAACACCACCTGGTTTATGGAAAAATTACTTGGAGCAGCAGATTGTGTGTTCTGTAGCATAGCAGTGAATATCCAAGGACTTGGGAAAGAGTTAGGGAGTAAAGACAACAGTGTTTTTGGAGATTGCATTCCAAATTAGGCCTGGTGGCTGCACCCTGTGCTTAAGACATCAGTCACGTCTGTATGTGTGTGTTAGCATGTCTGTATCGATTACATCTGTTTGTAGGACACAGAATTCAGGGCTTTTCTCTTATTGACACAGAATTACTGAATAGAATTACCATATTAGAAAACTATCAAAAATGTATGGATTCAGGGAATGGTCTCACATTAATTAGAACTAAATTTTGCTAGAAGTAATATCTGCCTGTCATCCTTTTCAAAGTGTTGTAACCTTTTTTGTCCCTAAGAGAAATTTCTGTGTTTGTGCTTTCAGCACAGTGCACCTTGATGTGCAGCATCACATCCCAGCAGTGTATGTTTTAGCTGCATGCTTCTTAGAGCATGTATTCACTAAGACTCAGAATTATTAAACATGTAAAATTCCCATAGGACTCCATTATGTGTAATTAACAGATAAACTGTCATCAGAATCAATAAAACGTGCTAAATGATCCAAACTTGTATATAATTAAGTGTCTGTTTTAGAGCGGGAGCTGTAACTTTATTTTTTTTTTCCTTTTCAATTTGCACATTTGTTGTGACAATAAGAGCTGGAACATTTTTGTTAACCTGTTACTTACTGGTTTGTGTTTCAGTTTACATGTTTGTATTTGAAAGGAGACAGGTATTTACTATCTGGCCTAATTACCTGACAAAACAGTTGCATGTCAGGTTTTAGGAAATTAATCTTAGATGCATCTTAATTTTCTGAATGTAATTCAGATATTTGAAGCACGTGCAAAAGTTGATGTTTAATCATCAACAGGGTAAAACATCAGCTCTGTCAAATACTGATCCAGAGCATCAGACTGCTGGTTACAGGTCATGGAAACAGCAGTGGAAGTGGGTTCCTCACCATCCAGCTCCCCAGTTGTTATTCTGTCTGTGAACAAGGGGTTCATTCAAGCCTGTCCCTGGGGCTTGTACCCCTTTGCAGCAGTGGTATTTTCATGTGGTGCTTTATTGGCTCTGTAAGTCTGTTGACCATACCAATTTTGGTGGCTGATAGGGGCTGTTTGGTGGCCTCTTTCACCTACAGCTGTTTTTCCTTACTTGCATTCACCTCACTTTGGACCACATCAGGGTTTCTTTGGCATTTATGAGTACATAAAAGTCAGAGAATTAGGGCTGTTCATCCAAAGTAATCTCAGCATGGTCCAGTAACTGCGTGTTCTCAGGGACATCTTCACTTTCTGTATCTATCCAGTTGAGGGGTTTACAGTTATTTCAGTTAGATATTTTCTCTTTATTTCACACTTCCATTGCTTTAATCTTTTCAGGTCACGTAGCAGTTTAGTTTAGTTCCTGGTGTGTGTTGCGTCTGGGCTGTCACTCAATACTTACACCACCAAGGCATCTCACCTGCAAAGGTGCAGGGCAAGGTGTTTGCTTTGAGTCTTTTATAAAAAATGCAAAACCCCAACACTAACAAGATAAACCTCTGTCTGTGGGGGTGGGAGGGAAGGATTACACCTTGTAGGAGATGTTAGCTTCACTGAACAAAAGCTGTTCAGGAACATGCTAAGTGTTGTCTGTGTGTCTGAGTATGCCTGAGGGAGAAAAAATTTGCTAAACCTATCAGGAAATCCCTTCAGACCAGCATTTCCCTTGTTTTGGTGCCGTGGTCCTAATCCCACAGTCAGGATTTCTGAGTACTGGTGATGTCCATGGCTTCCAAGTGGGCAGCCTGACACAGAATTTTGCTGAGCATTTCCACAGTAGGGCATCCTTGCTTTATCCTTGCTTCCACTCCTTCAGCCCCTTGGCACTGTCATTCCTTCAAAGCAGTAACCCTACAGATGGTTTGGGGAGCACTGAGGGTGACTGTTTCACTTATGTTAGGAGGATGAGGAGAAGAATTACTCACCCAAGAGTTAATTGTACGTTTGTAGTTCCTCAGCATTTCAATACACTTTCCTAGAGGTCAATACAGAAATTAATGGGTAATTATCTTCCCTCTTTGTGAAAGAGGATGGGCAGAGCCAGTGAAAGTGTCGTTATCAAACTCGTGGCGCACCAGACTGAAACCTCCTGTTGCTGCTTTGTTTTGCAGACTCAATGCACATAGAGGATGTTGAGGCAGTGCAGAAACTTCAGGACGTCTTACACGAGGCTCTGCAGGATTACGAGGCCGGGCAGCACATGGAGGATCCTCGGCGTGCAGGCAAGATGTTGATGACTCTCCCGCTCCTGAGGCAAACCTCCACCAAGGCTGTGCAGCATTTCTACAACATCAAACTGGAAGGCAAAGTCCCCATGCACAAACTTTTTTTGGAAATGCTGGAGGCCAAGGTCTGACTAAAGCATCATGGGCTTCCCCATCATGCACGTTTTAAAAAAAAAAAAAAAAAGAAAAAAAAAAGGGAAAATAAACAGGATAATAATGGCAAAGAAACTTAGTGTTTAATTAAGGAAAAAATGACTAAATGACTGCACTGATATTTAGCAGCAAGACTGTGAAGCAGCTTTCAACTTTTTCTTCTGTGTCTTTCTGATGCAGTTTTTTCTTTTCCTTTTCCTTTTCTCCCTTTTCCTTTCTGTTCTTTCCTTTCCTTTTTTCCTTTTCCTCTTTTTTTTTTTCCTTTGCTGCTGAACTTTTTAAAAGAGGTCTCTAATTGAAGAGAGATGGAAGCCAGGCCTGCCAAAGGATGGAAATCCATAATATGGATGCCAGTGAACTTATTATGAACCATAATGTCCCCAATGACAAAGGAATCAAAGAGAGAAGCACCGTACCTAGCAGTACAGTACAACACGATGAACTGACTGAATGCAGTATTAGATTTCATAGGAGCAGTCTCTAATTAGACGACTAAAGCGACGATGCATCGGCTGCTTCTTATCATTGCATTTTCCATCTAGATCAGTTACAGCCATTTGATTCCTTAATTGTTTTTTCAAGTCTTCCAGATATTTCTTAGGTTAGCTACAATGTAACTTTTTCAGGGAATAGTTTAAGCTTTATTCATTCATGCAATACTAAAGAGAAAGAAATACTGCATTTTTGTGCTGGCTTGAACAATGATGAACAATAATGAAGGACAAATGAATCCTGAAGGAAGATTTTTTTAAATGTTTTGTTTCTTCTTACTAATGGAGATTTTTTTGTACCAGCTTTACCAGTTTTCAGCCATTTATTAATGTGGGAATTTATCTTACTAAAGCAATAGTCGAAGGGAAGGTGCATATTATCACGGATGCAATTTATGTTGTGTGCCAGTCTGGTCCAAAACATCCAGTTTCTTAACATGAGCTCCAGTTTATAACTAAATGTTCACTGACTCAAAGGATTAGATTACACCTGCAGTATATCCGAGTAGTCTGCCATGCGAGTACTCCATGTGGAATACCAACCCATAACGGTGTTAGGAGACGGCGGCCGCGCCGGTCCCGCGTGATTTCTAACTGCTTCACTTGCAAATGAACGAGACACTACTGCCTGTTTGCAAAATTGTAACCTCACACGCAGGAAAACCCTACCAACCAGTAGTAGCTTAGAGGCGATGAGGCGAACGCCGCCGTTTGCAAAATTAAGAAATCAGAGTAGTAGACTTCTGACCAAATTGAAGAATTTAACACTTCTATACCTTATTTATTGATTTAGATTTTCGTTTGTAAATGGCGATCCTTAACAAGTAGCTAAACCAGTATATGTGCTTTTCAACCAGTATTGTCACAGCATGAAAGTCAGTCAGTTTCAAGACTGTTACGAGGTGTAATCTAATGTATAAACCGATTAGATGCCCCCAGAAAACTACAGTCGCTAAATAACCAATAAACAATAACCTCCATCAAACGCTATACCAATGTACCAGTGTTAGTAGCTGCTCCCTGTACTATGTGAACATCCTTATTCTATGTACACAGATGTAATTAAAATTGTAATCCTAACAAACAAAAGAAATGTAGTTCAGCTTTTCAATGTTTCATGTTTGCTGTGCTTTTCTGAATTTTTATGTTGCATTCAAAGACTGTTGTCTTGTTCTTCTTGTGGTGTTTGGATTCTTGTGGTGTGTGCTTATAGACACAGGGTAGAATTAGAGACAATATTGGATGTACAATTCCTCAGGAGATTACAGTAGTATATTCTATTCCTTACCGGTAATAAAGTTCTTCCTAGTAATAATTAAGAGATCGAAACTCCAAACAAATACTCGTTATGAACAGATACACACTGAAATCATAATATTTTCAAAACAAGGGATAATTTCTGTAACAGTTTATTATAGAATACCAATGTATAGCTTAGAAATAAAACTTTGAATATTTCAAGATTATAGATAAGTCTAATTTTTAAATGCTGTAAATATAGCTTTTATTCAATCATCTCTCAGATGTTGTTATTAACTCGCTCTGTGTTGTTGCAAAACTTTTTTGGTGCGGACAAGTTTCCAAAACTATTGCTACGTTGTGTGCTTTAAACAAAATAACAATGGGCCGATGCTCTCTCGGCCCTCATGCTAGGAAAAAGAAAAAAAAACTGTGTATCTATCATTAGCTATATGGGACTATATTGTAGATTGTGTTTTCTCAGTAGAGAAGTGACTGTAGTGTGATTCTAGGTAAATCATCATTAGCAATTCATTCAGATGGTCAATAACTTGAAATTTATAGCTGTGATAGGAGTTCAGAAATTGGCACATCCCTTTTGAAAAAATGTCAAAAAAATAATACAACTCCTGGGAAAAAGGTGCTGATTCTATAAGATTATTTATATATGTAAGAGTGCAAAAAAAAAGTTTATTTTCCAGAAAGTTTGTGCAGGGTTTAAGTTGCTACTGTTCAAGTACACTATATATATATAAATATATAATATAAATATTGTTTTTGCTGTATCACATTAAAGAACTTGGGCTTCAGGGTCAAAAGCCAATCAACTAGAAGTATACAAAAAACACACAAAAAATGGAGATGTGTTAAAGGCACACGGTGCAAACTTTAGTTTTCATTTTCCGTAATTTTTTGGAGCTGCAAAAGAACAAGTATCTCAAGACTGTAAAACCATTACCTGAAACTTAGCTAAAAAAACTGCACGGGCTTTATAATATTGTTCATCTTAAACCTTGCTGGAGAAGAGTTCTTTCAAGACCACTTACTTAATGTGAAGTGTTGGGAAAATTTCAAAGGGTGTATGTTTTAGCCATAACAATTTAATTTCTATTTTTGCTTCATTTTTTAATTTTTTCTTATTTAAAGCAATATGATTGTGTAACTCCCAGAAGTTACACATTTGTTTCAATCAGATCAGATTGTTGTATTTATTCCACTATTTTGCATTTAAATGATAACATAAAAAGATATAAAAAATTAAAACTGCTATTTTTCTTATAGAAGAGAAAATGGGTGTTGGTGATTGTATTTTAATTATTTAAGCGTCTCTGTTTACCTGCCTAGGAAAACATTTTACGGCAGTCTTATCGTGCAAAGATCGCAAAAGGACAAAAGAAATTAAACTGCTTATAATAATCCAGGAGTTGCATAATAGCCAGTAGTTAAAACTGAAAGAAAACAACAAATGAAAACAAACATGTCTATAGCTGTAGATGGGCTTCACATCTGTATAGCAATCAACTGTATATTTTTGTGATGTGTATCATACCGTGTGCTCCAACCAATGTCCATTTGTGTAAATGTATTTATTTTATATTGTATATATTGTTAAATGCAAAAAGGAGATATGATTCTGTAACTCCAATCAGTTCAGATGTGTAACTCAAATTATTATGCCTTTCAGGATGATGGTAGAGCAATATTAAACAAGCTTCCACTTTTGATCGCTTTTATTTTATTTTTTGTGTTGTGGGGTTTTTTTGGTTTTGTTTTCTTTTTTGGAGGAGGAAAACAGAACAATTAGTGTTGCCTTTTGTTACTTCCATTCAAAACGGAGCCAGCATTTGCACTTCTCCCGTAAAGTACGATATGAGTGTAAATAAATGCTATATAAAGCCTTGTCAGAATGGATTCCAGTGTGGTACAAGACATTTTGCATACTCTTAAATATGCAAAATGTCTCATAGCACATTAGAATTCAGGCTGGCAGGCCTTTATATAGCACTTATTTAATCTTAAAGCATCTACACATCAACCTGCATTACTCAAAACCATTGCCTTCTGTCAATGTCTTAAAAGAAAACTTTCCCACTATTTTAAGATCACATTAATATCATATAGAAGTAGTTTTTTGCTTTCTCCATCAAGAAATGAGTCTATCATTCATTTCCACTGCAGGAGACTCCTTTAATGTGTTCTGAGTAAAAATAAAAAATAAATTAAGAAAAAAACCCCTGTATTATTTGATCCAGTGTTGCTGAATGGAAGTAAGGAGCCCCCAGAGCAGTGATACAGACTGGTGTGGCTGCAGCCCCCTCGCTCAGGCTCAGCCCCTCTGTCCTGTGGACCCTTCTGGAGCCATCACAGAAGTGTTAATGTGTGCTTTTCTTGCTTTTTAGCCTATCTTGGTAGTGTTTTGTCGTGTTCACCAGCGTGTTTCTCACCTTTGCTCCTGCCATCCTCGGGAGGCCCCGGTTGATGGCACCGGGGCTGCTCGGGGACAGGAGCTGTGCCAACCATGGGGACAGGGGCTGTGTCTGCTATGGGGACAGGGGCTGTGTCAGCCATGGGGACAGGGGCTGTGTCTGCTATGGGACAGGAGCTGTGTCTGCTATGGGGACAGGAGCTGTGTCACCCACAGGGACAGGAGCAGTGTGAGCCATGGGGACAGGGGCTGTGTCACCCACAGGGACAGGAGCTGTGCTAGCCATGGGGACAGGAGCTGTGTCAGCCATGGGGACAGGGGCTATGTGAGCCATGGGGACAGAAGCTGTGTCATCCACGGAGACAGGAGCTGTGTGAGCCATGGGGACAGGAGCTGTGTCACCCACAGGGACAGGAGCTGTGCTAGCCATGGGGACAGGGGCTATGTGAGCCATGGGGACAGGAGCTGTGCCAGCCATGGGACAGGGGCTGTGTGAGCCATGGGGACAGGGGCTGTGTGAGCCATGGGGACAGGAGCTGTGCCAGCCATGGGACAGGGGCTGTGTGAGCCATGGGGACAGGGGCTGTGTGAGCCATGGGGACAGGAGCTGTGCCAGCCATGGGACAGGAGCAGTGTGAGCCATGGGGACAGGAGCTGTGTCATCCACAGGGACAGGAGCAGTGTCAGCCATGGGGACAGGGGCTGTGTGAGCCATGGGGACAGGGGCTGTGCCAGCCTTGGCACAGGGGCAGCGCCAGGGGCTCTTTGTGCCTCACAGGCTGCAGGTGCCACCACAGGAGAGGCACCCCTGCCCTGCTGCCTGTGCTCTCTGTGCCTTGGCTGTCTTGGGAGATAGGGGAACTATTTGTGAGTGAAAGGAGCAGCCGGGCAATCGGAAGATGAATTCTGCGTGGACTCTGCAAAGATGATCAGAATGGGGCTTTAGTGTAGACACTACTGTGTACACAGGCACACATCCATATACGCACACAGTGTGCTTGGGCAGAGCTGGCTTTGCCCATTTTCTGGTGTTTCCCCCCCTTTTTATTAGTTTCCTGATTTTTAATTATTCCAAAGTTCCTCTTCAAAGGAAAACCTAGTACTGCATCTTAAAAAGTGAAAAAAGCAGTGTTACAAATTTTCACATAAGAGGAAAGGAAGGGATTCAAAGCATTCAAAGGAAAATAATCTGTAAGTGGCACCCCTAGACTTCCTCAACAATGTGTTTGACCCTGATCATTGACTAAAGTTTTCACATGCAGTTAAAAAATTCATGCTTTCTGTACCATTTTTCATGAGAGGATCATGAAGCACCATACAAGAAAAACTGAGCATCACAGAAGGAAAAATACAACTCTCAGATGAAGCCTCTTCTAGGGCTCTGTCTCTGCCGAGTTTTTCTGGTTTATCTTTTCCTTCTTCTGCCTATGCTGTCTCTGCTGTGAAGCCAGGATGGGCACAGAAATCCATTGGAAGTGTTTCAGTAGGAATCTGTGGGGAATTTGGCTACGAGCACAAACTTTTCTAAACTACGGAAACAACTACTTAGTCTTTAAAGGAAACAAAAAAAGGGCTTGGGGTAGTGGCATTCATAGCTCACACAACACACCCTGCTGTAGCTCCCAACTGCTGCAGCCCCAGCTTGTGGCTACCACAACACCAGTTGGCTGAAATAAGATGGCAAATCAAGAGTCTTCCCATTGGGGGGGTATGGCTCAGTGAAATCAGGTTTTGACTGATGTGATTTAAATCCTCCTTTTCCTCCCCTTCTCCACCTGCTCCCCAGGTAAAAGAAGCCATCCCAGTGCAAGAGTGGGGTTTTTTCTCTGGAGGTGTTTGTTTGACAGCTACACTGCCCCTCACTGCCTCACTGGCACCCCTGCCCTCAGCCACAGCCATTGGTGTTGATCTGAAAGGAAAACTGCACTCCCTGAGCTGGCCACCTACGCGGCACGGGGTTTGTGAGGGGCTATGAATTTTCTCTGGAGCTGTGCAGTCGAGTAATGGCCTAACTTGATGTCGTTTGGGCTCTTTGTTTGGTTGGAGGGGATGTTTTGACCTTGTGAGTTCACAGAGTGAGAAGGTCTGGCAAACACCAACTAAAAGTGTCCTTGTGTGGCCCCTGCAGCTGATCCTTTTTCAGGAAATGGCAGGAAAATCCTGTGCCAGTCAGTGCTATTGCACGTGCAGTTATGTGTGTTTCTTAACAATGCCACTGCTGAACGACTGAATGCGGATAAAAAACCAGACCGCTAAAACCAAAAGGAAGATTATGAAGGAGAACAGACATGGGAATACTGTCCTTAGACAAGCCCTCATGCTGTCCATTTTTAAGTGACCTCTTGCAGCATTGCCCAGTCATACCCTAGTGGGGGAAAAACCCTACCCTAAGCATGAAAACACATGAAATTTTTTTCTGTACAGGCTTCTGCAGGAGAAAATGCCTCTTTTAAAAATTTTAACATTAGCTGTCCTGGATCTTGCACCAAATTCAAGAATGGAGCAGCTTCCATCTATTTTCTACATTATCTTCTATAGCCTTTGTTAGTTCTCCTTAACAGCTTTCTTCACTCGCACCTTCCCTTCCCTTTGCATTTCATCTCTCCTGTGTAATGTAGGTCTCTGATTTCACATGGCACTTTGCTAATTACTCTATCCCTTGCTATCCAGCCGTAGCTGCCTCACAGGGCAGTGTGTTTTCCCTTGCAATGAAAAGCTGATTCCATGTGTCCATACGTTGCCTTTAACATACAGATCACAAACTTCCTCCTTGTGGTTGCTATTGCAGAAGGGGGGGGGGGGGGGAACCCCAAGTAACTGTGGAAAAGAATATGGATGCATTTATTTGCTTTTGCCATTTTTATCCCAAAGTGTTTGTGCTGCCACATCCCGGCCATGCTAATCGTTAGTGTTTCGTTAAGATTAAGGGTCCCTGACTCCTGGTGCTCATATTCCCAAGCTGGCTCCTCACAATCTCCGCTAATATAAAGGAGCAAGTGGCGGTAGATTGATTACACGCAGGCTCTTATTATTAAGCAGAACAGAAAAGAAAGGAATTTCAAAATATAATCCTCCGCTCCCAGGAGTATTTGTCTTGTTCTCCATGAAGTTAAAGGTCTGAAATAATGTGCCCATCAGGAGCTCAATGTTGCATGTCCATGCCAGTTGGTCCAAGGGCTTGTTATGATGGTAATGACCTGCTGAAACGTGAGCTTTGATGGCAACAATACAATTGCTACCAGCTCACCCGCTGGGAGAAATATTTTATTATTGTCAAATGCCCTCCGCAGAGATTTGTTTTGCCTGTTCCTGTTTAAATTAAATTCAGAGCAGAACTGCATTATTATTTCTCTAGAGTATATTTGAAATAAACAACTAGTCTCCAAATTTAGGATTCCTGGTTAGTTTAAATTTTCTTATTAGCAGAAAAATTACAATAGGTGACAACATAGCTGCAGGAATATTATTATGGCAGCCATATGAGAGATTTACACACTGAGAGCATGGCCTAAAAGCACAAAAACTCCCTTCTACTTTACAAATTCCAGCCAAATTAATAATTAACTGTGCCATAAATTCTGCAGCCTTTAAGAATGATGTCAGTGCTCTTCTGTGTCACACTAGAGGAATTTTGTCATAAAACTAAGTGGTGTTCTTTATGAAGAGCGTTACTTGCATGTAGAAAGTGGCCCAGGAAAACAGCCCTTGCCACTCCATATTACAGCAGCTCGGTGAACAAGTGACAGGAGGACTTCAGAGTCATTTACTGCTGCTTTCTCAAGGCAAAACTATCTCCTCACGCCTGTGTGAAACAGAGCAAATTTTGTTCCACATTAAATGGGCCAGATTATCTCTTCCACAAGCTAAAGAGACAACACTAAATCCCAGCTCATGTAATTTCCTTCAAAATTGTTCTGCTCGGGCTGGGTGTTCCCAGGAGCGCCACCAGCAGAATTATCCGGCAATTCAGCTGTACTTAAATTGGCAGATGTTGGAGATTTAAGGCAGTCCTGGAGCCTTAACACAAATCCTCCACTTCTGTGCTGCCTCGTGGCCTCCCTCCCTCCCTCTCCAGCCCATGCCACAGTGGTGCCCGCTGCCAGCACTGATCCCATGGACTGCCAGGCTGTGCCATCCCTGCCTGCTCCAATCCAGCACCCAGAGCCAGGAGGGCAGCAGGACATGTGCTGTGGGTTTGCATCTCTGCCTGCTTGCAAACAGGCTCTGCAAACTGCCTGCTTTGGCATTCCAGGGGAGCAGTTGTGCACCTGTTGTTTGCCTTCTCCCTGTCTCCCAAGTGCTCATGCTGGTGGAAAGCTGCTCCATCTAAAGGCCGGGTGATTTTTGTGCCTGCTTTGCTGACAGGAGCATTTCCCAGAGAGGCACTTGAGCAGTGCAGCGCAGATATCTGAGCAAGAGCAGGGTGACAGCAGAGAGACAGGGAATGGTGGGAGGGTGGGTTACCTGCCCCACCTCAGGGCATGGATTAGAGGAGCTGGCACACACCTGAGAGGGAGGAACACTGGCAGGGGAGCTGGGTACACCTCCCCTGCAGCAGTGCCCCTCACCTGCCCTTCCCAGCTCCCTGACACGCTGGCAGCCACCCACACCAGCCGTGGGCTGACTGGCACAGAGCAGGGGCTGCTGGAGCCAGACCCACGAGCCAGTGTGGCTGAGGATGAATGTCTTTTGCAAACTTTGCCCAGCTGGCAGTGTGGGGAACCTGCTGCAGCAGCCCCTCAAAAGGCTTTTCAGAGAGAGAGTTAAAGGGTAAACGGCAAGTGAAAGGGGTTAAAAGAAAAAATATTTTTAAATCACAAGTGCCTTATGAATCGCACTCCTAACACTCTCCAGTTCAATCTACCATGCTCTATCTAATTTCACAGCTTCATTGGGAATGGCCACAAGGTGAGGGACTGGCAGTAGGAGGAAGTCAATAAGGGCAGAATTCTCATACCAGGCTGTGAAGGAGTCACAGAAGTGCCAGTGTTACTTGCCAGAGGTTAACTTGGGGTCTACAGGGCCCCTGGGTAGTACTGAATGGAAAACCTCCATATCATCCTCAGCAGTTTCCTTCTTCACTGCAACCCTAATTTATATGAAAAAAGAAATACCTGGGTCTGAATCCCAGGGAGCATCTCTATATCCTGACACAGAAGTGTTTCAGACTTCCCTGGGGTCTGCAAGCCCCCACCCCTCACACTCTCCAAGTGCACAGGTCTCTCTCTCTAACCACAGCTGACCCTTCACTGAATGTTCTGCCCGTTCCTGTGTAACACAAACACCTATAGCAGACCGAGGCTGAGCTGCACTGATTAGTCAGAGGCATGGAACAACCTCCTCTAGCAGGGGCTGAATCCCAGGTCATGCCTGTGGTTTCCACCTCACTTAACTCCCGGCAGGTCGTTCAGCTCTGCTGTGATGAAACCTCAGCATAATCACACAGCCACTTTCTGTCATCACAAAAGTGATAAGAACACCCTCCCCCAGCCCAGCCTTTTCACTCCTTCTTCCCCTCCAGTCTCCTGTTGTCCCTTTCTCTGCAGGACTATCTCTGTGTTACCAATGCTGGCCCAAAAGATTTAATGTGGAGTGGAGGCAGGGAATGTATTTCCCTTCCAGAAAGGATGCTTCCCCCATCCTGTGGCTCAGGCCTCCAGCCCACATTGTTATTTGTGTCAGGAAGAAGTAGCAACATAAAGTTCATTTGGTGCAGCGTGGTGCCACAGCCAATCAAGTCTCCCCAAGCACAGAAGATTCTGGCAAACTAGGAGGAGTGGGGGGTGATTGACTGGGCCCAGGGAGGAGAACAAATTCACATATAAGGAAACACAGGGGAGGGGAAATTATATAACAGAGAGGATTGACATAAACTGAGGCGGGAGTAACCAAGGTAACCAAATGATAGACAATACCATGGCGGGAAGAACTGGTGAGGGCAGAACCATTACAGAAAATGGGGGAGTGATACAGAAAATAGGGGAGTAATTAAATAAACTAACAGAACACACTACAACAATTTGGGCTGGCCCTGGGGATGCCATGGGATAGAAGTTATTCATGTCCCTAAGGTCCATGTGAGTGGTCCTTAGTGGATATTGCAGATGCTCAAGTTCAGGCTTGAGCCCAGGCCTTACAAAGAATATTGTAGCCTAGTCTCAGCAGATGTTTTTAGTTTTTATCCTTTCTGTCTGGTTGTCCATGCAGCCTCCATGAGGCTTCCTTGCAATCAGCTTTCTCTGAAAGGGCTCTTTCCCAAAATGAGTGACACTCTCCCCTCTCCCCACACTGTGCTGTTGTGGTTTAAAGACACTTTTGATTCTCCCCCATTCCCTAGCTGGCTCAGGGTGACTGGCTCAGGGTCAGCCTACCCTATGCAGTCATATATGAGATTGAGATCAGCCATATTCTAGAACATCTGGGGCTGATTCCTTTTCTCTGCTCAAGGTACCCTAAAAACCACAGCCCGATTCTTGTCTAAGAGGGGCTGCTTCTGCTGAGTTTAAATGTGCACAGTGCAACACACAGAGCTTACAGCTCTGTGCCAGTGACCTGGTCACCCGTGTTTCCCAAGGTGCAGCAATGGGGAGAAGGAATACAAATGTCTATTAGTAAATCTCTATTAGCAAGTTTTTCTCTTGCTCTGGTTTGTGTGAACTTGGACATCCATTTACTGGCCCTTTTCCATCTGTAGGGTGGAGATATGATCCCACGACCCCACTAAGACTGTGGGAAATTATGAATCAGTCCATGTATATAAACAAAGACTGATTCTGTCCATGTATTCTGCTCCTTACAGATGGATACAAACAAACTGTGATGGGAGGAAAGAAGTCATTCCTTGAGCCCAATTCCAGATGTTGTAAAGCAGCAACGAGTGATGCAGACAATTACAGGGATGTACTGGTTTGGCTTTGCATCTCAGAATGGATTGAAATGAACTAGTTCTTCAATTTCTTTCTACGACTCTTTGTCCTCTCTCATTATTATATCTTATCCTCTGACTACAGCAACAACAAAAAAATGTCTTTGATATATTTGAGATTGTGGTATGTTGATGGATTTCAGGCGAATTGTTAAGATGGGCCTTGATAATGCTGTAAGATGTAAACGTGCCTATACTTGCAATATATGAGGTTTTACATGGTTCCTCCATTGATTCCCTTGCTCCTTTGTCACCTCAACAGAGACCCACTCACAAGGTGACCATGACAAAAGTCAACAATGGAGAGGGGCACCCCTTCCCCCTCCCTCCCCATACTCCTTTACATTGACCAAATGTCTTTCTAAATGACTTGCTGAGCCAGGCTATTCTTATATCTTACATATAAATGGACTCTGTCTTACAACCAGAAGATTCAGGGGGAAAAAAATTTCAGCTCCCAATGTGAAAAGATTAAGGTCAGTCACTTTACACTGCAAAACCCTTTCACCAGAGCAGCATAACAAAAGGATCCACGAGCCTATCCACATGGTTTATAGCTCCAAGAAAAACAAGAGAGTCTACTACCTCCTTTTAGGGCTGTGCCACTTCTTTATAGACTCACAACAGAAACAGCTGGCCAGAGGAAGGTGATATTGAATAGGAAGCAAAGTTGATTGGTCTCCCTGCTTCCATTAACTTACTGGTATTTCTTTTATGGGAAGAACACACACAATCTTGTTCAGTGTGAGAAATTCACAGAAAACGTATCAAATTTTGGATCCCATTGGGTCACCCTGCAGCAAATGCAGTGCTACTTGGGATCCAAATCCCCTCAATGGGTGGCTCTGAGCCTTTATGCCTCTTTGTTTCGTGCATCAGTGTCTAAAAACCGGCAACAGAAGCTGTGTGGCTCAATACCTGTGCAGCACAACACGCTCCTTGGACTGCTGCAGTTTGGAAATGCCATTCATGAAGTCAAATGCTCTTAACAGATGTTTCAGCTTAAAGATAAATTAATTTTATTTGGCACCGTGGCCCAGCCAAATTGCACTTCTTTCAGTAGACTTCATTTTGGCAAAGCGACGAGTATCAGAAAGGACTTACCTAATGCATAAAAAAATCTATTTAAATTTAGAGACCATGCCAACAGCAATGGGGATCTGGAGCAGAGTTTGGTTAATATAGATAAACTAATGGTGGCCAGAAGGGGTAGCATACAGCAGTCATCAAGCATGCCCATGGATTTGGAAGAATCTGAAGATGAGAAGGTCATGTCCATATTGGAAGAGGGAGGTAAAATCTGCAGAAAGGAAAAGAGACCTAAATACGAAAGAAAATGCAGCTGTGGTGGGGGAGAGAGAGAAATACGGACAAAAGAGAGAAATATATGTAGGAATGGAGTATGTATGAGGGAATAAATGCTCCAGTGTGCTTTTTTGCTATGTTCATAACAGCCTACCACTCTTGGAGGGAATTGGAGTCAATGCAGTTATATTCTAGTGTTATTATCACTAGTAGTAGTATGAAGTCAGTGCAGAATATTAATTGGACTGACAAGGCTAAGCAGGTAGGAGGCAGATACTGGGATACAGAGGTATCTTAACAAAAAATCAGAACACTGCTCTTCGATGTTGTGAGACAGAACAAAGGGCGGCCTGAGCTGGGCTCCACTCTGGAGCGGATGGGGCTCTCAGGATCTTTGTCACACCTGTGACAGCAGGAGGCCTCCAGGTGCTGTAGCCTAATTTGCCCTCATCTGGGATCGTTTTAGTGATGCCCTGGGGCAATGAAGTCTGATCAACAGGAGGTCCCCACCCCTCTGCATTTAAGGCATAAAGGGGGAAAATGGTTTCTTTGGTAGGTTGAGTCAGGTGTAGTTTAGCCCTTGGGTAGAAGATGCGGGGTGAAACAATGTTTTCTCTGACCGGCCAGGCACTCTCAGAGATGGATGCTGATGCTATTCAGGAGCTGCTTAAATCCAGCAGGTTGGTGGTTTAACTACAGTTCCAAGCCTGGCAGATTACCACTGTTTGGACTGAGTGGGCAGTGGAACACTTTATCATGTTCAGTGGAGGTGCTTCTGAACTGAAGGGCTTAGAAGGATTGAAAATCCATGAAAAAAAATGGTGGGTGGGCACAAACAACAGCGACCAGGTTACAAGGTACCAAGTACTTAATTAATACATGGGCTGTCCCATAAAGCCAGGAGAGTAAAGCCCCATCCTGGTCAATGTGCAAAATGCTTTGTGCACTTTGGCAGCTGCTGCTGAGCTGAGGGAAGGCAAGATGTGTGTGTTCATGTTCCACCTTCCATATAGGCAGCTATTTTTGGAAGCTAATTAGCCCTGTTTAGGAGTGGTGTTAATGTATATTTGTGGGACACAGGATTAGCAAGCAGAAGGCCTCAGCTTGTTGGAAATCAATTTTAATATCCCTATGGCTCTGGTAGTGTGTCAATATACCATATACATGTCTTCAAGAGGCTTCTCTTTTGCAATTAAATCCCCTGATTTACTGCAGACATGACACTCAGATTTAAAGGGCCAGGGAGGGGTTTTATTCTCAAGGAAAAAGGGGAAACCAACAACAGTGTTCAGAAATTCCTAATCATAACTGCTTAATTCTCTTACCTTAAGAGTTATTATCAGATTGTAAGTACATATTTGTTGCTGAGAAATTGACACTTGGCAGGAACAGTATTTTGGTTGTTTGGACTTTTCTCTGCATTTTACACATGCAGTGTTACTTCAGCTTCTTGGCTTCTCTTCTGAACTCCAGCCCTCAAACTGAAGGGATGAATCTGTGCACTGGGATGAGGCACGGATTTTGAGGTGGGCACTGAAATCTTTAAAGTAATAATAATAAAAAATACTTCTATATTTGCCTTTTACATAAAGCATCCTCCTGTTTCCCAAAAACATGGAAAGAATAAAACTGCTATGCTTTATCCAGTGGCCCACAATTTGTCTTGAATTATGGCTGCAGCCCAAGAGAGAGGAGGAAGAGAAACCCGTGTATGGGCAGGGTGGCTTTGGCAGCAGCTGGCAGGAATTCTGCCATTGCTAGGGATTGATTTGTGGGGACAGTGTTCCACTCTAGGTCTTCCAAGAACATGTTCACTCTCCTTTCTTTCAGCTTCCAGCTTTCTCTGGAGACTGCAGCATGGGTATTTGCTCCTTTCTGGTGTTGTTTTTTTTTTTTTTTTAATTTCTTCCAAAATGATTTGCACTAGCTCCTGGCCAGAATACAGGATTTTCTTAGAAAGCACATGACATTTTTACACTGGTTAATTAAAGAAAAATCTTGTGTAAAATATGTTCTACTTAGTGCACATTTAATACGTTTTTGTAAGTATTTTATACTGAAGTAATTTTGCAGCAGTCTTGGGAAACACACCAAACCAGGTACAACTAATCTGCACAGATTAATTTTGTTTTCCAGCCCATGTCTGTGGGTTGGCAATCTTGCCATGCTTATTGATTATCAGACAAGACTACTAATCCCCTTAAGGTCATTAAGTGTACTTAATTAAAGAGCAGTTAGCAAGCTTCTCTTTACCAAGTTAATAGTGGCTGTTAAAAGTGATTTGTACATTACCAATATGGTAGCCATTAATCTAAAAGTCAATTTGTCATTTATAATTTCCCAAACAAATACATTCAGACAGTTTTGAAGGTGGCTAGAAAGTGTTCAGCATCTGTTCTTGCAGTTTATGTAAGGAACAAACTCTGATTTCTTAAACTCTGAGGCTTAGGCTGCAGCAATTTCCACTTAATCTTGTCTGTATCTCACTGTCTTGTTCCACCCTGAATTGGTAGGGGGAGAGGCTAAAAATGTTGGGAATATTCAGTTGTGGCAAGTTTGACCAAAGGTAAGCAAGATGGAAAAGCTCAAAATCTTCTCTGGCAGAAACCCTGAAGCTCTTTGTCTTTTTGCCTGGTAGTTGGCACAGGAGAAGTTTCAGAGAAGCTTGTCATAAAAGAAGGGGCAGGCCCTGATCCCTTCTCTGTGGTGACCAGTGACAGGACCCGAGGGAATGGACTGAAACTGTGTAAGGAGGTTTAGGGTGGATATTAGGAAAAGGTTTTTCACCCAGAGGGTGGCTGGGCACTGGAACAGCTCCCCAGGGCAGTGGTCACAGCAGCAAGGCTGACAGAGTGCAAGGAGCCTTTGGTCAGTGCTCTCAGGCACGGGGTGTGGTTCTTGGGGTGTCCTGTGCAGGGCCAGGGGTTGGGCTTGATGGTCTTTGTGGGGCCCTTCCAATTCAGGACATTCTCTGATGCTGTGAAAGTCAAGGAAGAAGGCTGAGGGATCAGTCAGGGTGAGTTAACACATAAGGAAGAGTAATCAGAGACATTGATGATACAGGAGGGAAAGTGAATACAATGCTATAGGAATTTGAATTTCATTGGTCTGTGAATATCAAACTCAATTTTTTCATTACTGTATGGAAACATAAATACATAAAAGTTTCAATATGACACATTTCAAGATTAAATGTATAATGAAATACATATTTTCTGGCTCTTAATGCATATGCAGTTTGTTTTGAGAGGCATATACAGACTGAACCTTCAATATGGATCTTGCTTCACTACCAGAAACCTCTTGCTACAATGAAAGCAAGCATTCTTTACCAAACCTTAACACATCTGTCATTTTCTCTCTCCTACAAATTTAAATATGTAAATTAAGACTGAAAGCAAATATATCTAGAAAATTATGACCCCTCATCTGAGCTCCTTTTAGGGTGCAGGGTAGGATGAGCATTGTTCTGGGGCTGGTGATGTAGAGGTGTGGTCATTTACAACAGAATAGTGGCTTCTGAGCACACCCATCCCTGCCCCAGGTACCTCTGCACAGTGCTTGGTGGGGCTCTCCTGGAGAACTGTCAGGCAGTGAGGAAAGCAGCTGCTTTCCCTGTTTGACCTGAACAGGCCACTTGGCAAGAGTGGAAAGTTCAGTTCATGGGACTGGAGGAAATCCCAGGGTGGAGAACTCACCTGTAGAATATTTTAGACTTCAGAAACTTGCAAGGATAAAATGTCAGTCAGAGAAGTATTGTTTTAACCCGTATTAAGGCTCATTTATTTGCCTACAATATTTTATTTTTCTGCTGTATCTGAGATAGATATGTATATAAGTCTTTTACAAAGATAGACCCTATGTTGTAACCTTCTTTTCCCATTAAAAATTGGATTCTATACTTGCCAATGGGATAAAATTCTCATTTTGATCTCTATGATGCAAATATATCCATAAGCCAGGATAAAACATTATCTGTCCTGATCACACAGACAGTGTCATTCTGTGATAACACCTGCATTTGAGAATTTCTTTATAATATTTTTTTTGCTTTACTAATCAAGCCTGTTTAGAAAGTTATCAGACACCTTGACTTATGGTGAAGGTCTGTCTTTGGCAGAAGCACTGATGTACATGTTTTGCCTGCTCCAGTCTATCAGAGGGCTTTTTGTGATGATGTTGGAAATCAGACCTTGTCTAAAAAAAGAAAACAAACAAACCAAAACAACAAAACAAGTGAAACACACAACAAAACAAAAACAAACCCAAATAAAACAACCCCAAACCCACCAAAAAAACCCCATCAAATGTACCAAAACAATTTTGCTCTAAGTGAATCAATTCTCCAATTAAATTGAAGGTTTGGCAGCACAAAAAGATAAGAAAACAAGGGTTGGGCAGAAAATTAAAGAGGGGAGAAAATTGTAGTGGAAGGGAGGAACTGTGATTTTATTATTAGGTTTTTTATTATCTCATGTTGCTACTGGTGCTGAGAAAATGTATATGGATCTGTTCAGGCAAGGTGGAACAAATTGTGTGAAGCAGTGCAGCGCCCACCTGGGAACAAAGTTTATTTTCTGTGCTTAACACAAACTTAAGAGTGCAATCTATATCGTACACTTTAATTAATTCTTTAGGTCAATCAAATTCGAAAACCGTAATAATTATTATTTGTGTGTAACAAAGGAGACAGAATGCTTTTTAGTTGTGCGGCTGTCTTTTCTTTCTTGCTGCCTTTTTTTTCTTTTTTTTTTGGCCAAACCAGCATCTTTCCTGAAAAATCGTTTGGTTCCCACTAGGGTGCCAAGGAGAGGTTTTTCACAGCAATGGGCAGGGACAGCAACAGACTTGAGGCTCAGCTGGAGCACCTGTGCAGTCATCTTAATTTTGAAAATGTATATACTGGTAAATGACAGAGCTCCCTCCCCCAAATACATTTAATCTGGAAATTTCCAAGCAGCTTATCTGCTAACAATCTTTTAATATTCTATTTATTTATTTAATATTGTTGCTTGGGCTGCTCATATAATCAGATAAAGGTCATTAAGCCAAATTTATGATTAAATAGGATAAAACTATTTATTCTCTTTACTCAGCCTATTAATGTTATAGCTTATGCTGACTAGATATTTCGATATTTCAAATGAAGTTACTACATTTTTCAAATATCATAATTATATGAAAAAGCTATATTATCCCATTGTGAGGATTACTTTTCACTACCTTATCTGCCATAATGTCAGCACATATTGGCCTTCAGATTTCCTTGTGCTGCTAACTGCAGACATTCCTCTAAGTCTCCCATCTGGTATCTGCATTAACCTCCACAGAGTTTCATTTTGTTATTTTATTCCTTAAGTCATTGTTAAGGATTTAAGGGGCTGTTTGTCAGGCTTTTTCATGTTCACTTGCAAAACAGAGTATCGAGTGTTTTCTCTTTTAATTGCAGACAAATTGTTTGTGATATGAGACTGTCAGAGTGTAAAGCAATTGCTCCATGATTCCAGCATACATTAAGGGAATACACTGTTCACTACAATGTAATTGACTACAGCACCTATCTCAAAACTGTGGATCCTTGCAGGCTTCCTGGTTTGGGAAAAGCAGATCTTAAGGCCACCCTAAGGCAGAGCGCACCTCACATCTCCCTCCCTTGTAAGAGCTCTGTGGTATTTGACTGGTTTTGAGAGCAAAGCTCCTGTAGTTCAGACTGCTACTCTTTTTTTGCCAACCTTTTTTCTCTTTTCAATTTTCTATGACCTTGTCTTGAGAGAGGCCTAATTAGAAGCTTGTAACAGCCACAGCTAATTTGATGGGGTTTGTGTAAATGCAGACTGCAAAAGGAAAGCTGAGTTCCTCAGCCAGTCCCTATGGTCACAGGTAGCTGGCCAGTGAACTCCAGTGTCTGAGATGCTGGCAGAAATCTGAACCCATCCATGTGTGGTAGAGTCCTAGAAAAGAAATGATGATGTGACCAGCCCAACACAAATGACACCATCCTAGGCTGGATGCCGAGGCTGAGCCTCATTATGACAGACTAGTGACCACATGGTAGCAGAAAATTTAAAAACGTGGCAGAAAAAGAGAAATTTTACCCATAAAATATTTTGTGGTAGTCTATTTGAAAGGTTCCCAAGTAGCTACAAAGCAAGAGCACAGCCTAAATTTCAAAAAATAATTTATTCACCCTTTTTATCCTGAAATTTTTATAACTAAATTTCCAATTCTTCGTAAGAATTGCTGTCTTAGTTCACCTCCAGATTGTCTGCTGTCTTGACTCTCTTCCTATAGAAATTGGACAGTTTTCTCCTCAATGCTGACTCCTGCCTTCCCCTTCATTCCCCAGGTTTTTTAGTTTCCTGTTCTCTCAACAGCTGGTCTCAATTTCATCATCCAAAACTTCATTTCTCTAGGCAATCAGGCAAATGAATTGTCTTCATCCATGTTTAAAACAAATTTTTTCTGAATTAGTCTGTGCCCCTTCAGTGTTAATTTTCCATAACTATTATAGTCACTGAGCTTTATGGCATGAACACAAGCAAATATTAAGTTTGAGGGCTTAAATGTTTTTCAATGAATTTTAAATTGTGAGCTACATCTTCAGCATCTTCAGCTACATCTTCAGTGATCTGAGTCAGTAGGAGCCTTCAAAGCCAAGTGCTAGGGTTTATATGATGTGGCATTGTGTCCTCGTGCCAGTTGAAGAGCTGGCCTGTAACTAGTCAAAATAAGTTGCTTCAAATTATTAATATGAACAACTGGTTTAAAAAAATTACTCAGCTATGGAACCAAGGGTATTTAATGTAGCTAAGTATCACTTCAGTGTAGCCTGAGATTGGCATAAATGAGATGTTTGCTATTTTGCTCTGGGATAGTTGTTTGAAAATTATTTAATATTCATTACAGCAGTAAACATTTAAACGTGAGATGCACTGAAGAATTTTGTAGTTGATTTGGAGAACCTGGGAATCTCATGCATCCATAAAGTTTGAGAATACTTCTGAGATACAAGTGAGATGTACCTCTGACATAGACATTTCATCGGAGGAAGTCAAGACATCAGTCTTGGGGAGTCAGTCAGCACCTCAAGGGGTGTCTCAGCTCCTCCTCTGAACTGTTTTCCAAAGGAACCTAATTTAGGCAGACCAAATTATTCCTCAGAAAAGCCTCACTATCTGCACTCAATACAAAAGGCATAAAAGCCTATTCATCATGTATTTAAAACTCTTATAACCTTATTCTACCTGCAATCGCTTAGCTGAAGCTTATTTCACAGTTCTTAACATTCTCCCCTGAACAATTAGGGTACTGGTAAATACTGTCAATCTTTTGCTTAATCTTTGAAGCAAAATGGAAAAGGAATGTATGAGGTATTACTTCAGTCTTATATATATATTTTAGGAATGTAGTATTAGATGATGGAAGTATTTAATTCCTTGTCAACTTGATCTAGTTTGATTTGGTGATGAGGAAATTATCATTGTGTGGTGCTTCTATGAACGTAAATTCAACTCAGGATATGTCAGGAGACACTGTAAGTGTCCAGATAAAACAGTTCCACTGAACAGATGTCTTTGTCACAGAACTTGTTGGCTTTTTAGAGAGAAGCAAAATGCTAAGAAAACATGGAGTGAGTTACTTTCATAGAGCTCAGTACCCCACATCCAGGCTAAAGTATGTTGGCAACCTGTCCATGGATATTTTATTTCTATTTTCATCTGCAATACAGTCAAATAAGCCCTCAGTATTTCTGTGGGGTGGGTGGAAGGGAGTTTCTATAATAAAAAGCTGGTGTTAAGTCTGACAGCTTCAAGAGGAAGGCTTTCAGCATCTTTCACGTTCCCTGTCACTGGCTATCCAGCTGCTACTGTGGTCTGACATACCAAACAGGTTTCAGATGGTTTTAGTGATGCTGAGTGTTTCATTTGAATTTGTAAAAACATGTCCTATTTATCAGACCAGGAGTGTTCTGCATATGTTTTTATAGCCAGGAGTGTTTGGCTTCATGGCTTCATGCAAAACAAACACCCTCAAGTTCCTGCTCCTTGTGCTATTTCAGCTCTCTTCTTATGTGCTGCTGTTGGTGCTTTAGTTCAGGCTTCCCTGATGTATCAGTGGATCCACCCTCAGGAGATTTTTGTGGCAGGGAGAAGGATCCCAGCTCTTGATTACAAGAGACTGACAGATTGGTCACGAATGCTGAAGACTAGCAGGCACTTTCCACACTCAGCCTTTACAGAAAATACTCAAAATAAAAAGACTTGGAGTTGGGGTATGGAGCAGGGGGAAGGCAAGACACTGTATCTTGTCAGCTCCTTTTTTATTCTATTTGCCTACAAGCAGTTTTCATCTCATTTGAATAGGAAAGAGCACTGGCAAGTGGAGGAGACCAAGCCTGCTACTGGAAGAAGATGTGCGTGACACTGCATGGGCTTTGTGGAGCAAACATTTCATCCCAGTTCAATTGTAGTTATCCTTCCTTTAAACAGATGCTCAGGAAAGATTACAAATCAACTTTATGGAAGCAAGCTCCACTTTCACATTGCAGAACAGGAATAAGTTTCAAATTGCAGATGTCTGTTTTCTTCCTCTTGTTAATTTCTGGACTTATTTGTGGTTAATATCTTCCTGGAAGCAAAGCCTTGGAAGGCTTTCATTGTTCCACAAATGGAATATGATTCTTGCATAGGGTAAAGCATCACAAAACCAACTTAGAAGCAAGGAACAGAAGAACCATCTAAAACATCCTAAGAGGGAACCATCCAAAATATCCCAAGAGGGACACTGTCTCCTATAAGTCAGCGCACTGTAGGTGGAAAGAACTCTACATCTTGACTCTGGTTTTTGTCATCTGTCATTTGACCAGGAGCTGAGTCACACTAATTTGAGAAACTGTCAAAAGAGAAAGAATTAATCTCCCAGTTAGACACAGGATTTTACTTTGACACTGAACATTTCAGTTCAACACTTGAAATGGTAAAACAGTACAGAGAAACAAATCTTAAGCTGGGTAACTTGAGCTATCTTGTTTTGAGTCATGCTGGAGGTCCTGAGTCAATACCCTGGGCTACCTGCAAACCCCTCAAAGGCTTGAATTGGCTTCAGGGCTTTTCAGACTCCACGTCCATTGTAAGACTGCTCAGCATTTAACCATGTCTTTCTGGATCATGACTTCCAAATCAACATTTCTTCAGAGCTGTTCTCCTACAGATACTTACAACAAATTTATGCTCCCCATCCCTTCTGAGTAAATTTTCTTGCAGATTTTGGTCAGGCTATTCATGTGAGGCTCAAAGATGGGAAATAGTTCTGTAACACTGAATTGTGGAGAGGAAATAAAAAAAGGGACAGGACTGTTTGTCTCAAATTTTGTTGTTCTTGATACCTAAGCAAAAAACGCCTTATACTGTATATAAGTTGAGAAGGATGGATTTGAACCATGAACTTTCCTTTAATATGCTAAACTGACAAATGGACAAGATATCTCCTCAGCCTCTGCAGCAGGTTAAGAGCAGCTTTCATGAGCCAAATGCCATTAGAAGTGAAGATGATGTTCTTTTCATGATGATTGTAAAGTCCCAAGTTTGCTGGGCCTCAGAAATACTACAGCAGTTTCCAATACTTTTATTAATATGACTAAATATTGATATTTTTGTAGTTACAAAAGATGTTTTTCCTTAAAAAAAAAAAAAAGAAAAAAGAGAGATAAATAATGAAAGAATTTTAGTTTACTTTACACCCTGATTTTAGGTAAAATAGAGTTAGGAAATTGTGCATAGACCCCAAGTGGCACAAAGGAATTAAAAGCTGGCAACGAATTTTGATGGTGAGCACTAGATTATTATGGAGATAACTGGATAAATGAGTTAAAAACTAAATAATTCTAAAACTGAATGTAATTTCAACTGTTGAAAGATTTGAAAGTAGACAACAAGTGCCAAAAGGCTGGGTGTACAGTGAAGTGCTTGGAAAACAAACCATGAATTACATATCAGTGATTTGTATTACTGAGTGTATTTCGAGTAAGTTTCAAAAGAGCTTAAGGAAAATGTTTCAGGGTTTGGTTATTTTTTTTGTAAACAACTACTTCTAGAATAATTAGTAGAGATTAATGGAAAAATACTTGCACTTTTTTGGAAATTAATTTTGAAAAAACCCGTGTGTATTCAAAGAATTTCTGGAATCTATTTCAAAGACTGGGAGGTAAATTACACCTTTAAAATATGCAAATAAGGTGTTTCATTAATAGTCATCTTGGCCCTGAAAACTGGACTGTAATATGAGCCCACTTTCTCATTTACACTGTTATCCTCATGTTATGCTGATATGCTGGTATCTTTAGCATTACCTGGTAAAATTTGTATTAAAAATTAACATCAAGTGTGTGGATGAATCAGTAATTACTTGTCTCTGTCCCAAACATCCAAATGCTGGGAAGGCATAAATACAGATGTTTGCGTGATTTCTGTCAAGGTGTCCTTGAATGAGAGGATTTAAACCTCGACAGTGTTGCTTGGGCCCAAGCCAAGTCATGTGTCCTCATTGGTCTTGAGGCTTTTCCTGTGAATGCAGCTGTCACTCTCCTCTGCAGAGCATCCTAATGGAATGAGACTTCTCTGTCCAGTCCCTGTCTAAGCCTGTGGATGTGTGGCTGAGGCTATAGGAACCCCCAGCTATTTAGCACCCCTCACTTGAGCCTGATAGTTTTTCATTGCTCCAGGACCAATCCTGCAGAAAAACAAAACAAAACAAAACCCAAAATCCCAACCCTCTAAATTATGGGATTTCTAAAATTATGTATTAAGCAAAATACTTTGATTAAAAAGATATACATATATCACACTTTGAATAAATTATGTGCAAGGGGATCATTGCTTGCTACATTTGAACCTTCTATATATGGACAGGCTTCATCGTTGTGGCAATATTGATAAAGCTACATTCTCCAGTCTTCAGCTGTATCAGTAGAAGCATATTGGTGCACACACAGTTTGCTTCCCTTCCCTTAGGAGAACTGGGATATTAGGATTTACGTTTCCTCAGAGATTTTACAATTGGACTATGGCTGTACCAAATTGCTTGCATTTTTTGCATACCCCTGATGAAAATTGCACTGACATTTGAGTATATTCATTAGGAGGGTCATGAAAATGCAATAGTAATGGCACAAAGAAGTTCTGCCTCTCACAGAACAAATGAAACACATTTTCCCATGGTTTTGTCTATTTAATGCTATCCTATTTATCTTACACACACATTCAGTCCCTTTTGTTTTGTGTTCTGATGTAGCTGTTAAGATTCTGGTCATCATGTCCTGTGCTTTGTCAAGGAAAGATGTGCAATTACAGGTGGACTGAGTACAGCCAAGGAGAATGAATCATGGCTGAATTCTGCCTCCTTTTCCATCAATAGTATAACTAATTTAGGTATCTTTCTTTGCCTTTGCTGGTAGTTTTTGAATTCTCTGGGTCTTTTCCCCTCTAAAATTCTGGGAAGGGGAAAGACACCAGGAAGCATGATGTCCTAGAAAGTCATGCCTCACTCTACATAGTGGTTCAAAAACTGCCATGAGTCCTGGCCTTAGAAGGAGACTTTAAAGATCAAATAAAAACACAACTTGGGATGTGTTTCCTCAAAGCAAACTGAGACCATCTAAAAGCATTTAGAATGGATGATCCTGTTCTTGCCAATATCTTTGTGCCCGATTTTGGCACTCGCTTGACTCCTTGGTGAGTGGATTCAATCTGCTAAATCCTCTGGGCGGAGTGGGACTGCCCATTTGGGCAGCAGTCAGCTCTTGGATTCATTCTGCTGCATCCTTTACCAGCACCCTTTCCCTCTGATTATCCTGACATGCTTCCTACGCTGTGTCCTTGTCTCCCACTGGCATTGCTTATCAAACCTTCTGGATCTACCTTTATTCAACTAGAATGCAGTTAAATCAACCTTTCCTCACAAAGCTGCTCCGCTGGCAGTTTTGAGGACAAAAACCAAAGGTCTGTTTTTTCTGCAGTCACTTTTCTTACTGTGGGAGGCTTCTCTGCTTCCCTGTGCTGTCACCCAGCACTTGGAAGGAATTTCTAGTCTTAGCTTTTAGAGCATCTTCACCAGCAAAGGTGTAAATCCATAATTCCTTGCTGCAACTATGAGCGTGTATTTTCATGCTGTTAATCCAATTTCTATTTTAGTTGGTCATATAGAAGACTTATAAAGTGCAGGATCCTACTATCAATTTTCTTTTGCCATGGGATATTAATTACTGACTGCCCTCTAACATTTCACAGGACCGGTCCATTGGAGCATTTGGCCATCATAAAATACTTCCAATTTTTGGCTTTTAATAGTAGACCTTTTTGTTCATAGCTGAAACTAGATTTACTGCTAAGTTAAGCAGTTTTTTGAACTTCAGAAAAAAGGGTTGGTTTTGACATTTGATAGTTAAACTCAGAAATCTTACTGCACTTGATAATTTTTTGGCAAATTGTTCCTTGCTGCACATGTCATGTACTTCACTAAATTCTGTATCAACTTTCTCAATCTGTAGTTAAGGAAACTAAGATACAGACATACAGTTACTAATTTCTTAGCTCTGATTAGAACTTGGATTTTCTGACTGCTTTGTTTCTTCTTTGAATAACTTCCCTTAACCTAGCATCTGAATTTTATTGTTTTCTCTTTTTTTTTTTTTAACTAGTCTATACTTATCCTGCAATTCTAAAAACCTATGAAATCCCACAACAGTGCATGTCAGTGCTCCTCAGAATTTATGGTATTGATTAAGGTTGCACAAAATATCTTAAAGCAAAAAATGTGCATGAAGTTACAGGAGATGAACTTAAAGATTATTGGGAATAACGAATGCTCAAAGTTAGGGTGGTGAATATTGTTAATGTGTTTCACAGGCAGAAGTTTAACAAGCTCAGCTCAGTGGTTCTGGGAAACCTCTGTCTCTTTGAATGTAGCACAGTTTTAAAATTATTCTTGGAAAAAGAAGGGGCCAGGAGCAGAGGAATCACTACTTCAAAGAAAAGAATGAGGCTTCTACAGGCACTGCATGCCTTTGAAAGATGGCACATAATACAGCGGGGGAAACTTTGGAGGGAAACAGTGAGGATGGAACAGTTCTTGCTCTCTATCAGTCTGAAGTGGAGAGAGGTCCTGATTTCAGCTGCATGATGTTCCCCAGGGAGCCATGTCCTTCCAGGAATGAGTGAGTAAATGGGTCTTGGTGGCTGGAAATTATTTGAAGAGCTGTTCCTTGAGAAAGCAAATCTGCACTGTGATGGCACAGGGGAGCTGAAAAGGGTGGGAGGAAGGGAAGAAAACAGTCCTACACCCAACTTCCTTAAGCAGATGGGGAGACAGCAGCAGCTCCTCCTCTCCTGTGTTGCTGCTCATCAAGGATCTTGTTGGTGAAGCAGGAACTGTGATTCTGCTCTGGAGATGATGAAGCCCTTGGTTCATCATTCCTGGGTCTCCTAAGCCAGCAGTTAAAGCAGAGCAATAACCAGGTTTTGGCTCTGGAGTGCTTCCTCCAGGTCTCTCCTTCATTGCACACAGAAGAAAGAGAGCCTGTGAGAAGAAAAAGGATTTACCACAAACTTTGGAGAACTTTGGACTGAGGTAACTTCAGGTGGAAGCTTTCAGAGGAAAGGAAAAGTGATTAAGAAGAGAGAGGGAAAACTAAAGGTTAGAGTATTTATGAGATGTCTGTACTGTGAAGGAGAGGGAAACATTGAAAAGCAGAAGAAATGGCTGGGAAATAAGTATTCTGAGGGTAAAAGATGATAAAAGTTTGAGGGATCTGATGCTTGTTGAAGAGTTAGTCTGAATAGAAAGTGACCAGATCCTTACAGGGGCAAACAGCAGGAGATGTCTGGGGAAGGAGCATGTTCTTGGAAATCATAAATATGACTTACTTTGCTGTAGTGATTTGCAAGAAGCAACAAGAGGGGCTCTGAAATAGATATGAATTTAGGAGCTGAAGGAGAAGGACATAATTGCAAGGGTTTTGACAAAAATATATTATAAAGATAGGTATTTTAAGAATTGTGAAATAGTAATTTTCAAGAAAAACCCCAGAAGCTAAACGTTTATAGGAGGAAATGATTATGCTCATGTTGTGTGATGCAGCCTTCAATTGAAAGCCAGACTCATCTGTCTTCAGAAAACTGCCTAATTGTTTCATATTTGGACAAATACTAATTTAGCTTTCTAACATGTGGAGGAGGTTTGGGGTATTTTTATTGTTTATTTGGGCATTTTTGATTTGGTTTTATTTTTTTTTTTTTTTTGCTTTGTTTGTTTGTTGAGATTTTTACAAAGCACAAGACATCTTTGAAAATAATGGAAGGATCTTTAGAAGAAATGTTACCTTTGGTGAATCTGTCTGCAATATTTCAGGTGTAAGTCTCTTCACAGAAATTTTGGTTGCTGACTTTTCCTAGCATCCATGAAATAGGGGAGTATAACAGAAGATGTAAAGGAAAATGAAGAGTAGAGGCAGGGATTTGATTAAGACTCTGGAGAAGGTGTTGATGATGAAAACAGGGAACAGATTAATTAGATACAGATAATGTATCTAAAGGGTTGCAGAGGATAGATTGAAGAATGAGGGTTTTGTTTATGTGTTGTGTGGTTTTTTGTTTTTTTTTTTTAAGAATGGGCTAATCAAAAAGAAATTGTTTCTTGGACATGTCCTGTGCTGGTAACTTCCAGGAAAGCATAGGATGGCTAGGGGCGTGGGGAGGTGTGGAGGAAATAAAAGATGCTGTGAGGAGAGAAAATGTCAATTATCAGAACCTAAGTGCTCCAGCTGTATAGGATGGCCTTTCCTGCTTGGACAGGTCATTACTACAGTCTGTTATGGTCATTGAAAAGAAAGTCTGTGTGAAGAAGTCCTTGCAGAGGTTTCCTTTCTCTGGATTTACCATGGGGGGGATGTACACTGTGGTGCTGTACTTTCATGTGAAGGAAGCCTGTAAAGCTTGTTGCCTAAAAGAGTCTTTTGTTTCTGCCTCTCTAGAAACAAAGAAAGTTTTTGGTGCTAAAATAAGTGGTGTGATGTACTGTACTTCTAAAGCTGTTAAAAGGCTCTTAACAGCTCCATAAAATACTTGCCGCCTCCTCCTGTGCTTTCAGAAAATTTTACTCTAATATTTATTTCGCTGGCTTATACAGAATTTCCTCCCCTTTAAAATGTAAGTTGTTAATTATTTCTGGGTTGTCATGATCAACTCCCCTCCAGCTATTAAAATGTACTTGCATTGTAGTTTTATTATTGCTTGCAAAATATTGGAAAAAATTGTTTTGCTAGACAGTGGAATTTGAAATATACATATTGACTCAGCAATGCAAATGGATCTTTTATGTTAATTTCCTGCAAATATTCAAATGGTGAAGTTTTACGGGAAAAAGCACTCATAAAAGCAAGCCGTTATGAATATTCACTGAAAGTGAATCACTTGAGCCTAATCTTTGAAAGTCATGCTATATGGGCTAGTTTACATAGGTCACTTCAGACTATAGCAAAAATTGGAGCATTCAAGTAGTCAGCACTGCAGAAATTGGTGCTAATAGTGGTTTTAAGGGGTTTGCAGAACATGATACAAAAGCAAGCTCAGAATACACTGCAAAATTCTGCATTTTTCCAGAAGTCTTTATGAACAGAAGACAAGGCATAATTGATGAACAAACCAAGTGTCAAGACTTTTCTCACCACAAATGAAAATATTTAAAAGCAATTCTGAAGGTGCAGAAGACCTGTGGGGTTTTAGGAGTGAAATAGATTACCTGAAATTCTACCTCAGTCATCCCAAGATTTATGATTCTAGGAAATTATTTTAAATTGTAAATTGTCATTGCATTGTGTAAGTATAAAACACACACATGCAATTTTGCATTGTTTGTGCACACTAGCTTTGTACAATTGTAGTTTTGAGTAAGCGTATTGCTGTATTCCCTTCATTCTCTTACTTTTCATTGTACCAGAGGATCACTGTTACAAAGTTAAACACGTTGAAATTTGGCAATGGTTGTGTTAAACTTGCCTTTTATGCAAACTTAATTAGCCCCCTGAAATTTTACCATCTTCAATAAGATGTTCCACTGAGCATGTGCAAATAGGTAAGTTTGAGCGCTTATATTTGATTTTAGAAAGATGATTTCTCATATAAAAGTTTGCTTCAGAGCATTCAAACTTTAGACATGTGGTCTTCAAATTTTCTAGTCAAGGCACAGGCTGCTGTATAACAAACCAGGCTGTATGGTTTCTTTTCCTCAGCAACCTGCCCTGACCTCCTAGAGCCTCTGTGTACCCTGAGACTCTCTGCTACCAGTGGGTTAAGAAAACAACTACTATGGACAGGGTTTTTTTGGAAAATGCTGTTTGCCATGGAGAGGGTGTTGAATCATTAGGATCAGGAGGCCAGTTGTGTCATGATTTTCTGGTGCAGGTCAGATTCTCCAATGACATTGAGGTTGCTTAAGGCACCCCAGGGGCTAATGAAAGCTTTCCTTCCTGATTAAATGAACAATTGTAACTAAAAGCTTGAATCACTCAAATTATGTCACTTTCCTTGTTCCAAAATTCTAATTCTGTTTAATGGACATAATGTATCTTTCATGAGAATTCATTGTGTCATTAATAACAGCATACTTTTTTTTTGCCTGGTAGGATTCCCTGTTTTCATTAATGTATGTTAAACAGCCTTCACAACACTCCTGTGAATAGGGTCTGTATTTCCTGCAAAATCACTCTCAGGTGTTTTTTGTTTGTGGTACAGTTTACATTCAATATCTGGTTTTGGTTGCAAAGGTCTTTCTCATAGTTTAGCCTCCTGCAGTAGTTTATCAATTATACTCCTGATGAACAGCAATGTAGTGATCCTTGACCAGGGAAATTGTTGGCCTGCAATGTGGTTTTGCAAGGTTTGTACTGCTGTCTTGTGTATTTGGATGAAATATGCAAAAGGAAAAATTGTAATTTCTGCCTGGTATTTTGCAGAATAGAGGGTGTAATATCAGTCAGGGGCACTCTCCCTATTGAAAGGGACTATTGAAAGATGCTATAGTCTGTCTGGGAGGTGGTGAGGCTGTCAAGTATTGGCAGAATATAACAGAAAGTGCGTTTTGTGGTGAATGTATCCTGACTTTCCTTTTGGACATCTGTTAGACCTGCAAGGATTCTTGTAGCAAGCCTGGGAGCAAGCAAAACTTGATTTTACTTATTTATTTATTTCTTAATTAATATTTCACAAATGCCAAGAAATACACACAAGCCGGTCTGGTGTCTTTGACCACTTGGTAAGCTCCTTTGTCAGGTGCATGTTCCATGCTCACAGCTGTTCCCATACTTTGATATCCTGAGATGGTAGCTAATATCTAGGATTTTAATACCATATTTTCTGTCCTCCCTCCTGTGGTTCTCTAAGACCTGGTTTGTTCTTGATGTGCAAAAACTCTGGCTGTCGCACTGTCGCTGGTCCTGTGGTAGCATGTGGTCTGACTGCATTTATCTAGAAATGCTTTATGGGCTGAGTCTTGCACTGTGCTTCAGACAAATGTTTTCCCTCCAGCCCTTCTGTGGTAAACAAAGTTCTTTACATTTGAATACTTTAGGGCATGTAATTCTGACAACAGAGCTACGATGCTGAATGACTACCAGAACATGAAAACACTGCAAAATGACTGATAACACTTCAGCAGGAATTACTATTTATCTTTTATGACCTTAGGAAAAAGATCTGTATTAAAGCAGAGATGTTCCAGGAATGGTCAAGGAGCCTGTCTGATATGGGATGAAGGGCTTGTTAAAATGCATTAAGAGTTATGACAGAGGATGATTTCTTAGCAGTTGTATATGCTGCCAAAGAATTTTGTCGCTATGTAGCCAGTAAAAGTCCAAATATGCTAAGGTGACAAGTTACTGGAGGCAATAGCAACAAAACTGTAGGGAAATATACCAGCCAGGTTGCAGCTCATGCAACTTCCATAGTACAGATAAAATTTATAGATGCTTCCTCTATCCTCAGGGGACGTATTAATTAGTGCTCCTCTGTCCAGAAACACGCGTAAACATCCCTCTGCAGCTCATGCCCAGCTCACCGACGGCACCTCTGCACTTGTTTGTGCCCGCTGCGCAGAGCGCTACCGAAGGGAGGAACGGGATGCAGGGAAAACGCGCCTGAGGACGCTCCTCCGCTGCACAGTGCGCCTGTGGAAAGCGAGCCCAGCGCGGCGGCCCGGTGCTGTGCAGCGGAGCGGCGCTGTCCTGGCGCTGTCCCGGTGTGTCCCGGCGCTGTCCCAGCGCTGTCCCGGCGCTGCCCCAGTGTGTCCCAGCGCTGTCCCGGCGCTGCGCTCCCTCCGGCCCGGGCGCGGCGCTGCCGCTTTAACGCGCGGCGGGGCCCGGGGCGGGGAAGGCCGCGGCGTTGCCGGGCGACGGCGGCGTCGCCGCGGGGAGCGCTGGGCTCCGCTGGCCCCGCTGGCTGCGCGCCGCTCCCGGCCGGGCAATAGCGCTAAATCAGCCCTGCCACCGCTGCCCCGGCCCGGGGCGCCCCGGCGCTGGCGCTCGCTGTTAGAAAAAGCTCCACACGGGACAGATGGGGAACGTGGTTTTAATCAGCTTTGCCGAGCGCTGAGAGGAGCAGCCGGCGTGAGGTGGGCGGCGGGGTAAGGCACGGGGGGACGGTAGGAACAGCGCTCCTGGCTCCCCGGGGTGTCCCTCGGGAATGGCGCGGGGGGGACGGCAGCTGCCAGGGAGCCGTGCGAGGCCCAGGTAAGCGCCGGGGGGCTGTAGGCGTGAGGTCCGCCCAACTCGCCCGAAACCCTCAGCAGACTTTGAGAAGCCCAAGTTGCGTGTCCCGGTTTGCTGCCGTGTCCCGTATTCCTTGCTGTGACACACAAAGCCAGGTGACGAGACAGATCCGGGATAAACTCCGCTCGGCCATGAGCCTGCGCACCCTTGGCCGGCCTAATCCCATGGCCTTGGCTCGGAGCAGTGTCTCGGCCCTGGCCGGCACGGGTGTGCAGGTGGGCCTGCTGGCTGGAGTCTGGAGGAAATATTCAAACCCTTGAAATCCCTAGCCGGGCATCACCTGTGTTGGTGCAAAAGAGCAGGTTTCTCCTACGGACTGTGTCTGTTTTCTGTGGTTTGCAGATCCCAGCTGTCACCCACGTGTGGTTCGCTGGCCAGAAGACGTAGATGTCCCTTGTGACTGGGTCCTTGCATGGGCGTTTTGAGGATGAAACGCTACATAAACTCTTAAAGCACAGCACCTGAGGACATTGCTACCGACATGGACATCATTATTTATTTACGTTTGCTTTAATCAGGAGGAGCTTTTTTGTAAACATGAATTGCCGGGCTCTTTCCTTGAGATGTCGTTTCTTGTTTCATGCTATTGAAACATTAATCTTAACTTATTATGACTCCTTTGTGTTGGTCAGCTCTCAGGGACATTTCCCTAGGCTTGAAAATGTGGGAGCTTTCAAGAATGTGTCAATCGTGCCAACTCAAGCCACTTGTGGGCTGCCAGACCGAAGTACTTTTTGTCATAGCTCAGTAGCTGTTCAAAGTATTATATCCTGCACTCAGAAGTTTTGTGTTCAGGAATGCCCATATAGGTCGTCACCTTCGTCCTACAAACGACTTCTTTCAGAAGGCCTTGGTACCTGTATAACAGAGGACAAGAGGGACTTGCATCCAGGGTCCTCCAGCAATGCTTCCAGTTTTATTTTTCATAATCACAAGGATTGCTTCTCTACTCCCCGTCTTCCAAGGCTTGGAGCTTCATTTACGTTAACTGTATGGTTGAAACCTGAGCAAGAAGGTGTAATGTAAGTAGTATTGAAGGTGTTTACTTTCCTGGTGCTCTTAAAAAAATTGATCATTGCAGTCACAGTCATTATTAGCAAGCTCTTTAAACTTTTAAAAGGTGTGGTGGGAAACTGTGACATTTACAGAGCCGTATTTAGGTTGGGGTCTTCCCAGATGTCAAGACAATTGGCTTCAGTTTCATGGCATTGACTCAGATGATGGTCCAATGGCTTTCAGTGTTTGGAACTATTCATACATAATGTGCATGTCTTATCTCAAAAAGAGAAATTTGTGTTTCCAATTCACATTCCTTCTAAAAGTGCTAGAAAATTATGTTGTCACAGGGTTGTGCTGTCGCTGCTTTCATGATGGAGAAAAAAATTATCTAAGATGTTAGGACTTCTCCAACATAAGTTTGTCTTAAAAACAAACATGGAAAGCCACCAAAATGTAGGTTTTGGACATATAAAAAAGAGGTCGTAGTGTTCCTGAAGGATCTGGGGAATGTTGCCTGACTGGCAGACTGCGTTGCTGCTTTAACAAATGATTCCACTATTTAAACTGCTAATGAAATTTCACTAGGTGCTCACAAAATTGAAGTGGCTAAACATGTTCCCTCTCCTGTTTGCCTACATGTTGCATTTTCAGGAAATACTGCTGTTAGAAGTGACCTTTCAGCTTGACTGGGCCTTACTATAATGAAAAACCTGCTTTTTGAAAAATGCATCCCAGATCCTGCAAAAAGAGTTCAGTCATCTATCACAAACTGCAGAGCCTCCTACTCTTTCATACCTTCATTGTGTAGGTCTCTTTAACATAAAGCACAAAGAGTGTAGTTTGTTCCTTTGGACAACCTGCCACGAATGATTTTAGAATGTATTCTTAGAATGTAGCTAGTGATCTGCTTTGTTGAGGTGTACTTGATACTTATTTTGCATGCTGATGTGAAATTGTCACTCGTCTAAGGGTAGCAAAGTCATCAGAAAAAATAGAAATATCGAAAATGATAATGTAAAATTATAGTATGTTTTATGCAGTAATAATTACCTTAAAAAACTTGACCTAACTGCAGAATTTGTGGTTATGGAGTGGAAATAAATGAAATCTGCAGAGCAAAAGGGACTTCTGAGCTGAAGTTAAATAATTTCAGCTGGTGGTATGTGTACAGGCATCCCTGGAGCTTCCCTTATATAGTTTTCTATATAAAGGTTGAATCTTGACTGTCAGAGAGTCCATTTCTGGTGTGTTCCCATGCCATGAATTCCTGTCCACGCACGTGTGGGCTCATCGGAGTCTCCTTCATCAAAGCACGTGCCTAACTTGAAGCACAAGCATTTCCTGCTAATTTCCAAGCAAGCTGTTGCAGCAATGTGAGTGAGATCTGTGAAAGTCTTTTGTCAGTGGGATAGGCTTTGATGCATGGAGCCTAAAACAATGAAATGTTATGTCCTTAGTTTCAAATGATTAAGTGCTGTGAAGAAACCAGACTCTAGTGATGACTGATAAGCCATGGACTAGTGCAAAAGATTAGCTTCCAATTGCTGCTGTGTTAATAACTACACAGTGTACATATTCCTGTTCAGCGGGTTTTATAGATCGCTTTAAAATTTAAATGTTTTTATTCAATTTTTGTAATAGATCACTTCATTCTTATGCCTTGTGAGATTTGCTGCTGTTCAACATGTAGGAAAGACAATGGTGAAGCCCAGTCCTGAAAACTGAAGATGGACAGCAATTAGTCCAGTGGTCAGGATGATATGCCACTGTCCAGGTGCTTTTGTTTATGGGCACAGAAAGAATTGTGTTAATTTTTCTCTTTTCATAAAAGGAACACTGAACTCCAGTTGTGGTGGAGCAGTTGTTGCGCATGAATAGCCATTGAAGCTTGACTCAGAAGGCATCTTACAAAAGAGAATAATTACCAGCAGATTAAGATGCTTTCCCTTTTCTTATATTGCTTTAGTGAGTCCTTCAGGTTGGCAGATGAAGTTTGACTTACTGGATGTCCTACATTTTGAAGTCCCTGGTAGGGAATTGTCTCTGTTACATGTCATTTGTGAGTCCTTTTAAACCCCATTATCACAGCAGAGGAGCCTCACAGAAGTGGGATGCATTCTAACAAATCTTTGTTTTCCCACAAAGCATTAGGAAGATCAGCCAAAACGAGCTGCTTATTTTGCCAGAAGAATGATTGAAAGTTTAACAAGGTGGTTTTGTTTCCTGGCAAAGTGCTCTTACATCAAGTACAGCAGACCCCTGTGTTTTGGACATGCCATACTAATGTGCTTTTGGGCTGAATTTTATATGGTCTGTCTGTGAGAGTGTGTGCTTAGGAAAGAAGCTAGGAGTGTTGCTGTACAGTATCCCATTACATCCTGTGACATTCTGTTAGGCATGTACCCATGTAAGAGAATAGCGGGATTTTTGTGAGAAGTTACTGTGCTGGCTGAAACGAGAGAGTGATGTGAGGATCCAAGTCTGAAGGCCCTTTAAAGATTGCACATAAGCAGAGACACCAAGAATTTTCTTTGTCAGTTTCATATACCAAGTTTTCTTATGTGAATCTAGGAGACAATACACTTTGACACAGAGAGTGGAGAATCAGGTCATGTAACAGATTTATTTGAAGCCCTGATGTTCTTCTAAGATGTTTAGTAGAGATATTTGTAGGCATGCTTTTAAGTCACTGCATATTGGACATATTGAAGAAAATCAAGAGTGAGAAAGCATTGACATTTGTACTCCAGTCTTTAAATTTTCTTTCCCTTTAGGCAGTAAGTGGTCAGAGCTCTTGCCCCTGAGTTGCATTCTAGCCTCATGCTTCCTCTGTTGCTGTGTGTACTCATCAGTTAATACAATTGCCTTCAGTAAGTCTGTGTGTAGCCTGTAGGTAAGTCTTACCACAGTGTAGGAAACTGTGCATGATAATAGCCCTTCACAATGGAATGGGACAAGAATATGGGTACAAGCTTTGCATATGTGAGTAGCCATTACAGGCAGCTTATATCAATGTAGTGTGAGCTGGAGCAAGTTCAGATGCCCAGAAGATATTGGTGGTGTCAAGAAATGAGCTGAGATCTTTTACAAGCAAAAGGATTAGCAGGAATGGCCTGATTGTGAAGTGAGTAGCACATAGATGATTTAAATTTATTTATCTAAGGGACTAAAACCATATGGTACTACTTATTATCTATTCAGATGTTTTATGTTAGGAATTAGACTGAAAGGGGCATCTGATTTTGAACCAGTGCAGGTGTTCCCATTTACTCCAGTTGATGTGTGGGCAGCACCAGTGCAGCCATGTTAGATTCTCTAGAATATTTTTCGCTTTGAAAGCTGACTGAGTGGATTTGTGTTATTGGCTTTTTATTCCCTCCAACCCCACCACTGAGATGTATGTAGTCAGGTATTGGCTCTGTGGGACTGCAGGTTACCAGAAGTTGAAGACTTCACAAAGAAAAGTGGCTTCTCTCTGTAATCATGGCTGGAATGGAAAATCAAGCTCAGAGTCAGAAGTAATGCCTCTTACTATTTCACCTATGATAGAACTAGTTTGGATTTTTTTCTTTTTTCTTTTTCCTTCCCTCTCTTCTCTTTTCCCTCTCGATTTTCCTCTTTTACTAGTAAGCCACAATTCACATTTGTTCTTTCAGTTTTCAAAGTGATGTACATCAAGGTCGCTTCCCTTCTTAAAGTCATGACACCTTTGGGGATAAAAACAATGTGGGGATGTTTGTTTTAGATAAGTAAAATAAACAAAACCCTGGATTATCCAATTATTGTTTATCCAGGAACGGGGTAAATCCAGTTCCTAAATATTTTGCTACTTAGCTGAGCCTTCCTTCACATTTGTTATCTAACAAAACTAGCATGTTTACAAGCAAACAAAATATTGAAAAGACCAGTGGACAATTTATTAAGAAACGTGGTTTTAGTAAGGTTGGGAAAACAGAAGTCTTCCTTTTGCAAGGTGTTTCATTGACAACATTCCAGCAGGCTACAATAGTAACAGGAGGAATTAATTTTTCCTAGGATTTAAAAGTGACTTAGTGACTAGTGGCAGTATCAAGGAAAAGCCTTTTGGATAGTTTTCTTTTATAAATGCAGAGTAGATGAAGACATCAGTAAGTAAGGGTTCTCTGGTTTCATTTTTTTTCTCTGAAATATGGGTAAGTAAATACTAATCTCATTAAAATTTTATATGCTTCCCTCTTCTGACTTAATGCACTAATTTAGTCTGATGTAACTGTTAAAATATTTGACTTTTCATGGGTCAGTACATTGAGAAATGTGTTTTTCAATCAGCTCAAGTGGGAAGCATAGAACTTTATAATTTTTTTCTTGTATTTATGATTGCTTTAATAAAATATAAAGTTTTTTACACAAGCAAATGGAGCCTGTGCTTTCTCAGGACTCTTGACATCGTGGTTATTGGATTGGCAAAAACATTTTAGCAGCTTGAAATGCAAAATAATTTGCTATGGATGGTATTCTCTGTACCTTATATGACATTATTGTGTTTGCTATTGATGTGACTTCTTTGTGGGGAAAAAATTCCTAATAAGTGTCTGGATATCCTCATTGCCTTGCTCTAGTTTCTTAGGTTAAAGAAAGACACTGCAAAGGGGAGAGTGTAGTGTAAGCTGGGGTTAGGGTTGTCTTACCTGTGCAGATTGGGTGGAGACATGGAAGACTTATTAACAATGCATGTCATTTGTACTGCTTTTTGTGGTTATATTGCATTTGCCTTGTTAGACTAAGGAAAATTGAAGTGCCTCCACGGGATGTACTAAGTTGCACAGCTTTGTATGAAAAGTGTGGCAGAGACTTGTACAGCCACTGTGGTTTCTGTCATGGAACCTTCAAGAGAGGAGGCAAACTGGACCTCTCTTTCACCCCCAAATGAGCTGGGGTTGCCAGCACTCAATAAACAAAGCAAAACACAAAAAACAACCAACCAAAACCCCAATACAATCACAGATTGAGACAGAAAATATCTTTGCTAAAGTTCTTTTACACTTAGTACATCTTGTGACTTTCACTGTCACTGAGCATCTTCTCAAGAGCTGTATTTTTAATGTTTATTTTAATACATTCTGGTTAGCATCACTTTACAGGATAGCACCTTGGCAAGGATGTGTATATGTGTGTGCCTCTGACCTTATGTTGTTTTTCTTGGTTATTTCCAAAGGTGTGTGATAGAAAAGGCTGTTGATGGGCAGACTGTGTTCAAACTCACAATCTCTGAGAAAGAGACCATGTTTTATTATCGCACAGTAAATGGTTTGCAGCCACCAATAAAAGTAATGACACTGGGGAGAATTCTTGTGAAGAAATGGATTCATCTTAGTGTGCAGGTAAGTAAAATAAAAAAGATTTAATATTTGTTGAAATACAACATTTTTGTGAGTGTAGTATAACTGTATAAATATAAAAGAATAAATTGGGGGATGTAAATGATAACTCTTGAGTCTCGTAGGTAAGTATCTTAATTTGGAAGCTCGTTTTGAGGCAATTGCTAATTTAGGACTGGAAAGAAATGCTGTGCCCGTTCTTCTGAACAAGCAGACTGTACAAAACCGAAAAATCTCACCTTTAAAAATATGAGTATGTGAGGTGAAGAAAACCTTGTATTAATATTTTAGATACTTATATGTAACATTACTGATTAGTCTTGGGTCTCAGCTTATTTCCTATAGAAGGGAATGCCATTCTCATCTATACATGCTAATGTACTTACCTTATGGAGTTCTGTCCCATTTAATTTTAAAAACTTCTTACGTAAGTAAAAGTGCACGTGAGCAAATGTGAGTTTATGCAGAATCAGTCAAGCTAGTAAGTTACAGAGCTATTGCCTCTTATTTTAGAAATATGATTCAGAATTATTAGAGCACAATCCCTGTGTTCTAAAAGTCTTCTGTTGACATAACTTTTTAATAAGTGTACAAATATCCACCGAGGATAAAGCAAAATTGAGTTTGTTAAATTTTAAACTGTATGTACAAAAATCAGTAAACAAACACAGAAGAAATTAAAATTCAGTTATTTGCATGTCTTGTAATTCCCAACAGACACCCTAGTAAATTCTATTTGTGAGCCAAGTTCAACTAATAATTATAAAGCACAATTATCGGGTATTGAAATGTTTATCTTTTCCTTCCTTCATTTTCTTTATCCGTTCTATTAAATTTCATTTGGTCTACAGCACAATCAAGAATAGTTTTGCTGCTTTCTTGAAACTTGCTAAAAGGTATTGACTGTGATTTGGATTTTTAGTGCTGATCTTGTCACTTGTAAGAAGTATCTAAGCTGACGTCTTGATTTTTTTGCAGTTTTCTTTTTTCCAGGATAACAGCATGGTAGTGTGAATAAGATTTTGGCTGTTGGATTAAAAGAGTGACCTTAAGGTAGAACTAATGAACTTTACACTTCAAGCACTCCAAGGGTGCTATATTACTGCTGTTGCTGTCAGCCGCATTTTGTACCTCAGAAACTGCTAAAGCCTGGCACAGCCAAGTGAAAGTGAAAGGGCTGGTTAAATACACACACAGATCTTGAACTGCATTACAAAGGAATGTGAAGCACCCTGTGGAATTTGGTCCTTTGTTTGTCTGTAGGAAGTTGTTCAATTCATAGCAGGAGAAAAGAAATATAGCTTCTAGACCCTTAAAGAAACGGCAGGCTTAATGCCTTTTCAAAGTTTCTGAGCTCGGGTAGAGCCTTCTTGTGCTTGTTGCTATTGTAGGATGCAGCTTGCCATTAAAGATGATAGTGGCTGCAGCCTGATCCATTTAGCCCTTGGCTTGGCTATCAAACTTTAGGCAAAGGTTTGTTTGTTTGTTTTTTTGTTTGTTTTTTAGCAGGAGGCCAAAAGCATTTTTTCTTTTTTTTTTTCCCATAATGGACAATGACAACATGAGCAAGACCATACAAAAATATGCAAAGTAGCTTCCATCTGGAAGTGTCTGTGTCTCATACACCCAGGTGCTAGGCAACAGATACCATGACAGAGGAGTGTGAAGTATTGGTTACAGATGTGAAACTGAATTTAGAGAGAGAAAAAACATGGTGGGATGGCAGATATGTTTGGAATTCAGGTGTAAGAGCATATGCCTATTCAGGAATGATAAAAATGAAAGCTAAATGGTGGAATAGCACCAAATAGTAATTAAATGATAAGAAGGAAGGAAAGAAGAAAGGATAGCAGAGACTGAAAATAATTTCTTTGGAATAAAATAATTCTAGGGGAAGAGAAGGCTAGTAAATTAATTCTACTGAGGTAATCTAGGAATTTAAATCCTTGGGTTTGTATTTAGATATGTAATTTGTTAGAGGGAACTACTGCTAAGAAATGTGTCATTGCAGAGACTTATTTTCCAGTTTATGGCTGGGAAATTTAAGTTCTGCTAACAGGAGCAGGGCCCAAACATTCCTGTGTGTTCTGCATGAAGGGTTTCTTCATTGAGTAGTTGCTGAAGCAGAAAGTCTGGATATACCAGCTTTGTTAAGTAATGAGGGCGTTATCAGAGGTGTAGGTCTCAAGAATAATGTTGAGCATTCATAACTAGAGTCAGATGAAACAGAAGAATAAACAGTTCTTTGGTTCTCTAGGAACACTTTTGGGTTTCAAAGAGAACAAACGCATACAACTATTTTTATGAAACAAGGTAAATTTGGAGTCCGGAGATTGAATGGGAAAAAAGCTTGGAAGTTTTTTAAAATTGATAAAATAGAATTAAGAGAAATTTTTGCCCTTAAAGGAAAAAAATATGGTTATGTACTGCCCAGGCTTATCTGTGTGAATAAGTCCTCCTGCAGTTAGAGAGGGCAAAGTGTGTGAGAACTGGGGAATGGAGACATGGATTCACAGAGAATGCTATGTAGGATAGAAATAAAACTAGAAAGTGGTTGATATTAATTAGACTGTCAAATGGTAAAAAATTCTTACAATTTTTTTTTGTGTAAGAAGGCATGACCTGAGTACAGTCAAGAGTGTGCTTGAGATTAAGGATGATTTGAGTAAGGTCCCCAGAATAAATAAATACCTTGGTTCTGTTTTCAGGAGTCACAGAGCAAAACCAATCAGGGTAGCCGAATTAATGTATGGAAACAAAAGTGATCATAAAGAGTAGAAACATGAATATGCAAGCTGATTGTGTGTATGCTGCTGCAAACAGATGGTCTTTGTCCAAAAATTCTGGCAGAACTGGCACACAAAATCCTTTGACAAAGAGACATTCTATGCAAAGCTACCAGTCAGAGATGGAGCTATAATGCTTCTGTTTGGGAAAGGTGTCATGTTGATGCCAACTAGCAGGCAAGCACCTGGGCCCTCCTCACCCCTGCCAGTGGAACAGGGGAGACTACAGAAATAGCAAAAGTGAAAAAAACTCATTAAAGAAAGGGACTGGGAGAGGAGCAAACGATATAAAGGCAATCGCTCCCCACCTCCCACAAGCAGACCACTGCCCAACCAATTTCTTAGCAGCAGGCCATCTTGGAAGTAAAATTCCTATCTCCTCACATTTCTTCTTCTACCCTAGTTTTTATTGCTGAGCGTGAGGCTATAGAGTAAGGAATATCTTTTTGTTCTAGCTATCCCCCTGCCCAGTTTCTTGTTCCAGCCCTGGCTTACTGCTGAGGTGGGATGAGGAGTTCAACTGGGAAAAGAGAAGGGCTTGACATTGGGCAAGCTCTCTTTGGCAACAGCTAAAATACTGGTATGTTATCAATGCTGTTTTACCCCTAGATTTGAAATGCAGCATGGGATGTTGTGAAAAAATTTACCTCCACCCCAGCCACAGAGGAAGGAAAAAGGATCTTGGTAATGCCGACGCATTATGTCTTGGTCTTGACGCAGTGGCGTATGAGGATTTAGAAAAGATCTTTGAAGAAATAGATAAAGATGTGGAGCTAAATGAAAAATGGGATAAAATGCAGTGTGGATTTCCTATAGATAGCTCATCACTGTCTAGCCTCTTAGCTTTTTTTTTGATGAGAAAGCTGATTTTCAGGCAAAGTAAATGTGTCAGATTTCGTCTATCTGGAGTTGAGTTTAGCATTGATGTGACAACCTATGAGAAGTTGTAGGGTCAAAGGGAATGCTCATGGGAAGGATTGCAATAGACACTGCTCAGAGGAACTTGCTTATAATCCTGGGGAGGGGGCAGGTACAAAACCAATTGAATTATTTGAAAATTAGTCTTTGGGCCAGCCTTGTGTTTTATTTTTGTTAATGATCTTAGCAGAAATACTAAGAATTCCTATCATAGCAGCTGGTAATAGACATAATCAGAAAGGGGACAGTAAGATGTTGTACAGGAAGAATGGCATGACCAAGAAGACTGAGGGAAGTGGCTTGGAATAAAATTGCTATTACAAAGTGCAAAGTAGTGAACTTGAAACTCCTCTACAAAATTTTCTACTATTCTAGTTGTTTCCAGTTGGTGAGGATCAAATCATTCAGGCTTCTGAAAGTTTTAGGTTCCTACTGTGTGTTTGATCTTGATTTAATGATGTTTTTAGGGATATAGTTTTAGGTGTATGTTAGCAAAAACTCTGAAGGTACACACCGGAGTAAAAGATATATATAGCCGTAACTTAAAAGAATCTGATATGCACTGAAGTGAAACATTAGAAAAATTGGCATCTTAAAGTCTTAACTTCTAAAGAATTAAAAAATTGAGCATGATTAAGATCAGTTGTGTACCATATTATCTCTACGAAATGAAACCAGTATCAGATTTATTACACTTACTAACACCAGTACCATTGTGTATTTTATTTTTCAGTTTCATTGTTAAGAGTCTTTTACTTTCCCTTTGATACTTTTGAATTTATTTAACCAATTAAGAAGAGTGGAATTTAAACATGAATTTGCAGATACAGACAAGGCTGCTGAAACAGGAGATTCTTTGAGAACATGTCAGATTGATGTTTTTGTTTCATATTTAGTGTCTGAAATTATAAAAATAGTCTTTTTGCTAGCCTTTATTTTGCCTGATCATATCTATGTAACTCTGCCATGTTTTGGCAGACTATAGCACATTAAAAGCTTTGGAAAGTAAGTTTAAAATCTAAATGCAGAGAGGTAACCGTGACTGAATTACTCTCCTGGGAAGAAAATGCTCTTAGAGTGCCTATTGAAATCAGCATTATCATTTCAATACATGTCAAATATGAGTCATTTCCTAGTTTAGGCAAAATTTCTTTATAAATCTTTAAATCTTCCAGTTCTTTCAAGAAAAGGTTAAAGTACTTATGATTTAATGAGACTGCTTTACATCATAACTGTTTGACTATCAAGAGAAAACTTGTCCTTTCCAATTTGTAAAATCCTTTTATTTTCTGCACAAGTTTTTGAATACTTTACAGTTTATTTTATAAGCAAAGAACCTGAGACTTAAAAGCAGGGAGGCAAACATTTATTCTATACACTCCCTATGTATGTCTTACTAAATACAGGGTATTCTAAACTGTATGGTCCCTAATTTTAATTAGGACACGAGAAAACAAGAAAGCATTTTGATTTAACAAAATGCTTTGATCTCCTCTTTGAAGTCATCACTTACTATCTATTAAGAGTAGTTTGTCAGGTCCAGGAAGGGAGTGGAGAGTTTGCATTAATTCTGCATTTGGGAGCTTCTTGTCTATTAATTGCAATTGTGTGTTGAAAATATTTGTGAGGATGCAGTCTATCCATATGGCTCATGCTCTCCTCTTGCCAGACAGTGGAAATAAAACACACATTACAGTCTGTCATGTATTTGAGTGTGTGTTTAAAGAGCTGTTCACAGACACAATAAGCATGGAGCTGCTTCAGCATCTATTCTGCTACTGTTGTAGGCCATTCAGGTATGCTGCTGGACATGCAGCCTCTGTGTTCTTTGATATCAGTAAAACTTCTTTGGTTTTTCCTGCATCCAGAGGTCCTACTATGGTTCTTGCCTCTTCTCCTCGTGCTCTGTGGGTATTACCATGCTGACTGTGTACATTTGAGAGCTCTGCTGTAACTTCAGCTTCTTGAGAAAACAGCGTATTTCCCAGACGATTGATTCTGCTCACACTGTCTCTTAAACTACTTATTTTCTTGCTTGAGTATGAATTTGAATATATTTGCAGATTTAAATTTGCAGTCTAACGGCTGCCTCGGAACACAAGGCAAGGAACTTTGCCTGGGCTAAGATTTTAATTTCAGAGAATGCCAAAAATACAGGTTTTGTCAATGCCATCTTGATTCCACTTCTGGAAATTGCAAATGTATTCTGTAATTGCAGTTGCAAATACCACTGAAATCTGCCCAGACTCTTTTATATATGGTAGGAATGGAATTAAGCCTTTGTGTGGCCAGTACTGAGAGGAGGTGGTATTGAATGTTTTACAGAGGCTGTGCCTTATTTGTCTAGAGAGTTTCAAGATTTGAAAAGCATCAATCTTCAATTTACTTTGCAAGAAGTTTCTTTCCTTATATAAAAATAAATTTTAGCCAATTAAATTGTATTTTTAATAATGAAAACACTCCATTAAGAAAGATTTGCCTTCTTATTTTTCCCCCAGTCTCAGAACCTACTGTCCTGTAGGTCTCAGGTACTTTTGTGTGCCCTTGAATTCCATGGGGAGAAACTATAAGAGTTTGGAAGTGTCTCCTTGTGTTTTTTATAGCTGTTGGTACACTGCACTAAGAGGAGACTTGCTGGGTGCATCCACATTGTAACTTTTGTGTATGGAAAGAGTTTTTGTTGATCCAGGTTTGCCTTCTGTCTACTTTGAGTCTTGTTTTACTATTGCGATTCTTCCATTGGATTCCTTTTTGAGGAGACCAAGCTTGAAGTTGTACAGTGGATTATCACCATTTAGAGCACACCATTTGCAATGTGGGCAGAAGGTCCTCCAGCAGGTAGTTCTTGGCTGCACAGTGTGTGAGCAGAAAACAGGCAACTGATTGCAGCATCCTTGCTGGTAAAGATGGATCACAGATACTGAACAATTGTCCTTTCTGCTTTATGCTGTACAAATTTTTATGTAAATGTTTTCACAAGGTACTTGAAACTTTTTTTGACAAGTCTAAAAACTTCGTGACTACAGCCAAATAGAAGAGCTTTTGTTTTTGTGGGTTTGTGTTTGTTTTTGGGTTTGTTTGTTTGTTTGTTTTGGGTGTTTATTTATTTTTAGAAGTAATTTCTACCTTTGGTTCAGGTTTTTGTAGCTTAAAGACAGACTTAAATCAGTAGTCTGATCAAGAAATGGAAGGTGAAACTTTCAGGTTGTCCTTTGTGCTACCTCCATTATTTATGGGTGAACTCTGTTTTACATCTTGCGTTAACATCTGTGTGTGCAACAAATGGAGGGTGACATAAATTACATGTGTAGATCTTGTACAACACAAAATCTGTGTGTGCTGGTGGCAGTCCAGAGGGGGAATCTTGTAAAATTTCACATGTATCATTTTCTTCTGGAAGCAAAGAATATTTCCTGGCTCTGACCAACTTACCAGGTTGTGTGGAAATTAAAAGGATCTGGGATGGAAGATGGAGAGGAACTCCTCTTGTCCATGTGTCTCATTCTAGTGCCTTAGCTCAGTAATGCTGTAAGTTTTGCATAATTTAAGGACTCTGTCTGTTTGATAGCTGTCTAGATAGCCTGTCTTGGAGTATGAAAGAAGACTACATTAATAGGAACAACTTTGTTTTAGATGTATCATTGACTTATTTTCTGAAAATCAGTGGGTTTTGAAGTTCTTAAGCTGTACTGTCTTGAATAGTCACTAACTGACCTGTTTTTAGTTTAATAGTCTAATTATTTTTCTTTTAATTTACAAATTGGATTATGTGTAATTATAGATAATTATAATTATTAATATATATTATAGATAAAAATATATATAATTTATATTTTGGCAATGAACTCTTGTGGCAATGAGTTCCTCATATGGCATTATGGCTGTATGAAATTGTTCTTTATTTTAAATCTGCTGTCTGCCAACTTCTTTTTTTGCTGATTTCTTTTGCCAGTTTCTTTTTATTTATCATTCTTATGCTTTTTGATATTTTGATTATAGAACTTTATCACGTGTTAAAATCATTCATAAGTGAGATTTCTCCTTATATTGAAGCCACTGCATTTTGTTCATCCTCACTGATATTTTCAGAAACTTTTGGGGTTAATGGAGGATGCAAGGGACAGAACTCCACTTGTTATCCCAGACACTTTGCACCACAAATTTCTAAGCAATAAAGTTTTGTGGGCTTTGAAAAAATTTATTTCCCAATGAGGAATGTTCCTTTTTTTGCTCCTTGGTGAGGGACTCTCTATAGTAACTCTAAGACCACTTGTAGCAGTGACTGTTCAGAATTTAGTGTTGTGTTTACATGGACAAGAATATTTTTCTTGTCTACTACCTTGTGGTCAACAAGACATTTAGTCTGCTACTTTGCTGCCTGTTCCTTAACAATTTTGAGATCCTTTGCACCTTTGAAGTAAGCTTTGATTTCTATTATCTGCATATATTCACTCCATCTTTTTTTCACCTTGCTAACCACTTTTCAAGCCTGTACAAAATGTTAGGTAGCAGAGATTGTTGCAGATAGTGATAAACTACTGTCTGTGTGAAATGTGACCATTTAATCTCTTCCAAGTTTTAAAGTTTGAAACCTTCTTAGAAAGCCCGTATGTTATATTGGTCAGTTCTTATCCACATGCATCTTTACTTCAAAGAATTCAAATTGGATCTTGATTTCCTTCAACAAAAGTCATGTTGCCTTTTCTAGTGTACAGTATTAACCCATGCGCTTTTCCAACCAATTCATCCAGTACAGACTTGATTTTATGAATCTCAGAAGAAATGATCCAAGCCCTCTTCATGCATCATGTCTATAACTTTAATTTCTGCATTGTTCTTTTCTCTGTGTGGGGTTAACTGAAAATAGGTCAGAGGGGTTTTTTGGTTTCTGCTTCTTTTCTGATCTTCCATTGAATCTGAAGGTACTCTTTTTTTTTTTTTTTCTTTTCCTTTTTTTTAATGAAAAGGGCTAGAATACCAGGTTCTGTAGTATGTTTTAGTTCAGTCAGCTCATTTTCTTTATCAAAATTTGAGCTTTCTTTAAGGCATAGCAACACTTTTTCAGTGGCATGATCTGTGTAATTCCTGACATTCAGGTTCAGACATCTTGGGCTGTAGATTTTAAAGACAGATATGTTTTGTTTTATATATTTTGTCATAATTTACAGTCTATGTGCATGCTTAGTTAATACAGTTCTGGTTTAGATAATTGATTTTTCTCCCTCAACTTTTCATTTCTTTCCCATCTTGATACACAAATAAACTGCCTTTATTTGGATATAGGAGCAGCTGACCCTCCTTTGATTCTATCTGTTCTAGAAAAGGGTTTCGATTTGGAATTGACCTAAATCCCTTCTTCCAAGCTCTGTTTGTGTGCAGAGTCGTGCAGCCTTGCTTGTCTGACCCTTTGTGATACTGGCAGCATTTCAAAGAATGGCACTGGCTTTTTATCTTCTGCCTCCTGAATAAAAGCCAAAATATTTTCCTCTCAAACCTGTCTTCTCTTCTTTCAGGTGGTGTTTAGGTGTACCTTGCTATTGACTGATTGTAGATGGCCCATCTATCTTGTGAGGGTCATCCTTGCTGCACTTCTAAGCAAATCATCATGTGGTATTCAGTGGCAGCATACAGTAAACCATCAACATTGCTCCTAATCTGACATTTCAGAACTTTAAACTTCTGTTTCTTTACATTGAAATTCTTACCCTTGAAGATTTATCCTCAGTACTCAGAGGTATGTGCCTTTTTCTTTCCAGCTTGATGACCATGTCCCATGGGACTTGAGTGGTTCTTGGAATCAGGACTGGTCAAAAGAAAAATCTGTTGTCTTTCTGAGCTTCTCTGGTTACTACTTACTTGTGCCTTATGTATGTACCTCTTGTCTGTAAGTCATGCATGTAACAGATTGCATTGCCACTCTTCTGCTGGACTTCTGAGTGCATTTAATTATATTTGAAGGGCCTTTATCCTTTCTCTTAAGCTGTGTTTATTGACATCCTTCTCTGTGCTGTTCAGTAATCCTTGTGGCTTTTCTGTGCCTTAATTCGAGGCCTGTACTCTAAAGTGCTTACGAGATCACTATGAACTTTGTAAGTAGCCTCCCCTGGTCATTTCCTGGCCCATCTCTAGCAAAATGTAGTTGAGGGAGCTGATGCATAAACGATTTTATTTCACTTTTTCCAATAATAAACTACTGACAATAAGCTACCAAAACACTGTCCTCCAAAGTCCCTTTTGGTCTGAGTGGAGTTAACAGCACAGTTTGGATCTCTGGCAAAGCTTGGCTGCTAAGATGCTTAGTAACTGGAAAAAAGCAGTTATTATAAAAAATTAAAATTGAAGCTTACAGTTGCCATCAAAAAGAGTGTTGGAGAGTTAGAGTACAAAGGAGTAGTTGAATGACCATTTCTAAAGGACTTTGTGATGGATGGAAGAAAGCAGGGCACAGAGGAGGAGGGAAAGGCCTGAAGTAAGGTTGTGGGGAAGAATATGAAAAGAATCAAAGACAGACTTTTGTGGCTCCTTGACCATGAAAAGAAACTAAGCCCTGAAAGAAGAGATGAGACTTTATTTGCAAAAATCCCTTAACTGGATACATGGAACTTTTTGTGGCAAGGCATTCAGAGGGCAGAAATAATTGCTTTCTTCTTATGTAAATCATCCCCCAAAAAAGACAGAGGAATGGATTTTCAACTTTTCAGTCCCAGCAGAGCTGTTCAGCTCTGTTTTGTAGAACCGTGTATTCTTGCATTAAATTTGGGAATTACTTAGGAGTCATAGTACTGAGTGGTGTAAAATGGTGCAAAATCTTCAGATATAATCAGTTTAAAAGACTAGAATTTAATATGTAGCTGATAGTGTCATAAAAGGTTAATAATTGTACATTAGTAACAGCGCCCCTCATTTGTGCAGGTATCTGCTTATTCTTTGACTAGTGAAGCAGAAGACTTTATTCAGAAGGGACATTTCATTTGACATCCACATCTCATCCCTAATTTACATGATTACAAGTAGTTCGTGAAAATTCTGAATCAGTGGTTTTACTGTATTTTAAATGGAGGGGGCAGAGAGAAAATATGCATTGTTATGAGATTATCTAAAATGTACTTTCTGACCTTTTGCTTCAATTAATTGTGGCAAGTCTGTGTAACAGTTTTAGCTACTAAAAAGCAGCTTGTTGAATCCTTAATACTTGTCTCCTTTCATGATACTGTAGTGATCATCGAATGTTGGATCTGATTTCTTCTGTGATTTGGGGAAAGTAGAATCATTATGCAGCAAGAAAGCAATTGTTCTTCGTGCATTTTCAGATCTGGTGACTAGGATCCTCTCATATTTTTTTTGTTTGGAACTCGTTTACAGCACAGGTGTCACTTGTTAAAGCTTTCCTTGTAAAAAGAATCGAGTTTATCAATGGTTAAAATAGTAGTTTAGCAAAGCTTATTTGTTAATTCCTTCAGTTTCTAACAGAGTCTGTATTTGCAGTTTTGCTCTCTTGGCTTCTCTCTGCCACTCCCCTGCCCCGATGTGTTCTGTCCTGAGGCATCAGTAACAGATTGATACAGCTCTACTGACCCTGGCTATAAAGGATATTGGTGCAGTGCTGGCTGGGGTAGAAAGTGGAATAGCTGTAATTAACCATTTTAATACTTCTTCATACTAATGAAATGCTTTCAAACTATGGACCAACAAAAGATTAAGCTAAAATTGCCAATCTGTACTTGGAATGATTACTCTGTGCAAAAGGATCGCTAATCTCTGATTCAATGTTGATTTTAAAGCGGTGTTTACGTTTTAAAATACTGATTCTTTAAAAATATAGTCCATTTCAAAAGCTGTCTCTTTTCACATTGATCTTTCTTTGTCTCCAGTCTGGTTTATTAGATAATTGAGTGTGAGTTACATCACTCAGTTTTTAAAATACTACTAAAATTACCCCATATGAAAAATGAACAATTTGTATGTTTCTTATTTTCGATCATTCTGTTTGCTGTCACTTGCATTTTTGCATCTTGAAGGTTTTGTTCAAGAAATAGCTCTTAGTTCTTTTTAAGCTTGTAAACTGCCTTATGGATCAGTCTTGTGTTCCAGTTGCTTTTTGATTTTGCTGTTTATGGTCAAATTTATATTAATAAATGGCTAAATCTTGAACAGAGTTAATTGTTTCAGGAGCATTTCAGGGTTCCTTTCCTGTTTTTTTTTATTATTTTAAATTTATGTTGTTCTTCAGGGAATTCAAGCTGAACTAGTGGATCTATGCATGACAAGAAAGACTTGGATTGAAGGAAAACCATTTCCCACTGAGAAGGGATTAACATTGTAGGAGATAGTGAAAAAGAAAAGTAAAGGAGGGCAAAGAGAAAAGCTAAATATCTTTTATACAAATTCTAGGAGCATATGTAATAAGACTGCTGAATGGGAATGACATGTTTTCAAGGATAAGAAAGATATTATTGGAATAAGACAGACAACCAGGAAAATGAAGGGGGATTTAAAATGCCAAGATACACAGTTTCAGTGAAGGGAGAGCTAATATTAAGCTGAAAGAGATGTAACAATATTGCTGAGGGATAATACTCTATCTGCAGTAGGAAACACTCCTGTTCTCACTCTCTCCATTTTAATTTTTTTCTTTAACTACATTTTTTAAAAGCTAAGTTTAGAGATTTGTGTGCAAGCTAAGGACAGTTTAGTGTAGTTGTGATTCTTGGCTATTGTACCAGACTTGCTGGTGGTCAGAAAAAAAGCCCTGGCCATAAAAGTATTTAAGACAGGAAATGGTCCCTAAGAAAAACAGAACTTTGATTTGAAGAATGCTGGTGTATTGAAGAGAAGACAGTAAGGAGAGAGATTGTTAGAGATCAGTTATGATATGAACTGTGTTAAAACTACAAATGAGAGCATGTTTCTTCTGTTGCCCTAAGATTGCTATTTTTATGCTGTTAATGAAGCAGTGGAGAATACTGTCACAGTTATGGAAAAACTGTAACTATAAATCTGTATGTGGAGACAAGAAGCAAAATCAAATGATCAAAAATCATGAAATTTGAAATGGTTATGGGGTGGGGGTTTGGGCTAGATGGAGAAGCAGCCCTAAAGTTATTGATTTTAGCAAAGCTAACTTTGAAGGAAAGCAAAATGCTCCTGGGGTTTTTGCCTGCAATCCTGTGATGAATGGGAAATCCACTCCACACAAGTAGAGACTACATAGTGTATAAAACACGTAGAGAGGCTGCAATTAAAATTCATCCCAGTTAAGTCAAGAAAAGGAAAGGCCGATATGGGCCTGAGGCAAAAGAAGGAAAGGCAAAGAGACAACTTGCCCCTCCCGACCTTATGCTTTTTCCTTCCCCTTCGCTGTTCTTTGCCATTTCTTCTGCTGTCCCTTTATCTTCTCCAGCCCTTCTGTTTTAAGATAGTTCTGTCACTGTGGTCCCCTGATGAGGTTTCTTCCTCAAGTCTCTTGTTTTTTTCACACTGCATTTCTCAGACTGTGGGCATAACTGTTCAGAGTGCTCATAACGTGAGCAGGAGTCTTTCACCCCTCTTCTCCCCAAAACCACACTATGCATCCCCTTAAACATGATTGCAAGCTGTATATAGTAGACATTTTTTTCTTTCCTAACTCCTTTTATCTGTTTGTGAATCTGGGATGATTTCAATTCACTGTGTGGCAAGGAAAGCCAGAGCTGGGAAGGGCAAGCGTGGGAGAATATAACAACTGGTGTAGATGGTGTGGAAATATGAAAATCTTTAGAAAAAGACACTGTGTTGTGCTGGCAGGATTTCTGTGAGAGACGAGAGTGAAACAAACACATCCGTGGTTGCAAGTGGTATTCCTTTCTTTTGTGTAAAGTTAGGACACAAATTGTGTCTGCTTTTGGGATCCTCTGTGCAAGTTCCTTTATTGTTCAATCTCCCACATACACTCATTATCAGACATCTTGTTTCAAAGAACAGATGTGAGGAAGAAAGTAAATTTAACTTATTTGAGGTCTGAATCTGGGCAGGTGTAAAAGGACATTGCTGAAGCTGAAGGCAATTTGTAGTAGCTGAAGATCTGCCCCTTAACTAATGCAAACAGTTTGAACAAATTCTGATCTCTCATTTTATTTTCCAAAGGTGAACAAAGATTATAATGGCAGAAGCGGATGTTGGGGAGAGATTTAATGGGACATTAGTGGAAGATTGAATGGTCTATTTCCGTCAATCTGTACTCTCTCTTTTTTCTTTTTTAAATTGCAGTGATTTGTTAACTGTAGAAATTGGCAACAGGCAGAGAGGATGACCATGTGGTCTTATAGCATTCAACTGATGCCCTGTTTCTGAAGATGGTATGAGGGATCATAAGGTTTAGTTCCATGTGTATTGTGATGATAGTTGCATCTATATTTAAAGCTTTCTGTCACTGAAGCACTCTTGGTGTTGTCAGATGTCTATTGGACTGGATGAGCTGCAACTTCTTGCAATTGAATGTCAATAAGACCAAAGCAATTTTGGTTGATTCATAGCACCAGCTTAAGCATATTCACTTGCACAGATTACATTTGACAGATAGTTACCTTCAGCTGAACTCTGTGGTTAGAAGCCTTGGTATATTCTTGACAGTGAGCTTAGAGCTGATGCCTTATGTTTATTTCATATCCTGTTTTTGCCTTCCTAATACTGCATGTGTATGTCTACATTTAAATAAACTCACAGCTGAAGTACTAGTCACTCCACTTGTTATCTCTGGACAGAATGTTGTGATGAGTCAATTCTGGTATTTAAAAAATGGTGGTTTTTCCCATTTAGGCAGTTTTAATTTCAAAATCTATCTAATGAAAGATTTTATTTTATTGGGAACTTCTGGAAAAGTGTCTGTCAAAGTCTAACAAGAAGAGGATAAGAAAATGAAGAGGTAGAGGATATAAGCAAAGATGAAAAAGCATTATTCTCTTTGGAATGTTTTTCTGCTATTCTATCAGTTTTCTGGCCTGCAGGGAAATATAGTCAGCACAGGTGTTCTTACCCTATTATGTTAGTGAAAGTTAAAATTGTCTGGATTCTGCAACAAAATTGTGCACAGTGTCATCAAATACTGATGTGTGTTAGCATTCCCTATAAATTTTCCAAAGAAAGGCATCTTTCCTTGTAATTTCTCATAACAGTTCTAAAATAGTCTGGGTTAAAGTAGTTTCAATCCTTGATTCACTTAGTTGTTTATGCTGAACTTGCTTGAATTGAAACTTCATTTGGAACATACTGAAGAATCCAACTTTTGAATTATTTCAAACCATTTCCCTCTGTGGGTTCCTAGTCAGCTTAAAGCACCGTCCTGATTTTGAAGTAAAAATCAGTGATTTAACACCAAATGCCTTGTATGTATATTGTTTCCACTCACAAATTCAATTTCTCTTCTTAAAGGCAAGGCTGATTTTCCTATAGAGCTTAAGGAGGTTCTGAAAGGGAGATTTTTTAAAATTCAGCCTCTCAGTGAATAATAGGATTGCAGCATCCTTGAATTTTGATAGGAATCAACCCAAAGTAAAATACTTAAAATAAAATGTTTCTAGATGCATATTTCAGGTAGACTGATGTGTTCTGGTGAGAGGACAGAGTTGACTCTGTAGTTTTGGCAAGAGTTAGATAATGAATCACAGCCTAGAACTATATTGGCAGGTCTTCCTTCTAGAAATGACAGAGTGGTTGGAAGTGAAGGAATGTCCCCTAACCATGGATGGTAACTTAAGCAACTTTTTTTGAAAATCATCATAATAAAGTCCCAGGCCATGTTGTTACTTATGTTAGTGGTGACAATGAAAAGCTTTGAGCCCTCTTTGTTTCCTTCCTGTAAAATGCTGTTTGTCCTGAGAACAAAATATGTGTGAAAAACATCACATTGAAACCTCCACATAGTAGCCAGGGTTGCACCTTGCCTCTATCACCTTCTGTTCTTTTCTTTCAGACTTGCAGCTAAGTTGCTTCCAAGGTCTGAAATACAGAGGGATGAATTTGGGTTTACCTGGGGACATGGAGTTCTTACAGCTCAAAAACTACATTTTTGCCATGTGAAGCTAGTATAGTATTTGCATGTGGAAGGAGAGGAATTTAGAAATGTGAGCAAATAATTTAATAAGAACAGATAAAATTGATTTTATTTTGTTTATAGCTTTTGCATTTGCTGTTGGGCAAACCAACTAAAAACGGACTGAATATTTGAAATTGTGACAGGGTTATAGCTGGAGCAGCACCAGCTTCACTGGCAAACTCGTCAGGCAGTTCTTTTGCTGGTGCAGAAGGTGCCATTTGTCTGTCAAGTGTTATGCAGATAAATTGTCTGAGCTGGCTTGTCCTCTTGGATATTATTCTTTAGTTTCCACAGCCCTCCCTCCCCCAAACTCCCATCCCTATAAACATGGTTATTAGTGTCTTTGCTGGTCTGTTTGAGAACAAGTTCATAGACAAATTCCTCCTGACAGATCCTTGTTCTCACGTGTTTGCTACATAAATTCATTATCTCTTGCCAAGCCTTAGATCTGCCAAGTTCCCTCTGTTGTCTCAATTTTCATTCCAGATTAAAAAAAAATTTAAATGCAAAGCACAAAACACTAAAAATGAACTCTTTTTATTTTAAAGGTTGTAAACTTTATATCTGAGAGAGGGAAAATAAAAAAAAGTCCACAGGAGACTTTGATGTATGTAAAACATCCGCCCAAACATCTCTAGCAATAATGTCGTCACAGTGATAGTTCTTATTCTTGACTTATCCATTCAGCTAAGGTTTTACATTTGGGTTAGGCTTCATTTTGTACTTTGTAAGGATGGCTAAGCCGTATGGGACTGTAGGAGCAGGCTCTGTACTAGTGCTGGTGAGTAATGTGTGGAGTAGAAGATGGCTAAGAGTGATGTGGAATCCTGACTCATCTGCAGAGGTTAAACTGTGGGAACCTCTTTAGTTTTGGAGCGGTCATAAGGTGGGTGATAGATTACCTGAAGGGTTGGGAAGAGTAGAGGAGTTTTGGGATCTTGGGATCATAGAACCATAGAATATCCTTAGTTGGAACAGACCCACACAGATCATAGAAGTCCAGCTCTTGGCCCTGCATAGCATCAGCCCCAAGAGTGCCCGAGAGCATTGTCCAAACACTTGTTGAACTTTGTCAGGCTTGGGCTGTGACCTCTTCCCTGGGCATCTTGTTCCAGAGTCCAACCACCCACTGGGTGATGAACCTTGTCCCAGTGTCTGGCCCAAATCTCCCCTGACACAGCTTCATGCCATTCTCTTGGGCCCTACCACTCACCACCAGAGAAGAGATCAGTGCCTGCTCCTTTCCAGGTTAACCTGATTTGTTCCCTGTTTGTATTAGTGTTTGAGAAAAATAATACTCGAGAGCAAGAATCTGATTCCACCTGTATTCACTACATTAGTCACGTTGTTTGGGGTTTTTGTTGCTGTTGTTTTTTTCTTTTTTGTTTGGTTGTTCCTTTTAAAGCTAAATGTAAATATAGTAGAGAAAAAAAGAGGAAGTAAAAATTAGTCAAATAATGCAAAATGAGAATAAGGCAAAAATGACGGCTAGAGAAGGATCCTTTAAAATGAATGTTCAAGGTATGTAAATTCTGCAATTTATTCAGTGAGGAAAGGTGTTGAATTGTGGCAGAAAGTTGTCTGCTGTTTCTGATTCATCAATTTAGGGATGCATAGGTGCTCAAATTAAAAAAAAAAATATGAAATGCTGCAATATGGTTTTTGGTCACTAGCTCTGCTTAAATGACAGCTGAAAGTAAGCCTGGATTCATGCTAGTGGTTTCATCCTGGATTTTCCCCCAAAATTCTTTTGCTTAGTCCATATCACTGACCTTTCCTCTTTACAGAAAAATCATTTATGAAATATTAAAGCTGTGTGGAAGCCTTTGTAATTGCAGCTTCAGCAAGATTTGCAATTATGCAAGAAAATACTGAAATACATACCTGTGTGCATCTCCTCTCTTTGATATGCAAAAGCCCTTTACTCTTGCTTTATTAACTGTTTCTCACCTGCTTTTGCAGAGGAAATACATGAACCCACATGTCCCCCAGTGGTAAATATGCTGTATGTCTTTATATGAGCAGGTAAAAAGAGCATATTAGGACAGATTGAAGGTGAAAAAGATTTTTATGCTCAAGTTTCTGATTACACCATTATAGTAGCATCACTAATTCCCCTCCTTCCACCTATTGTCTTCTTTCCTCTGTTGTCATCAGTGGCCACTGTTGATTTGTTGACTCTATTAAAGTATTCAAGGAAGCCACAGGCCTGTCATTTTGGTCATAACCTTAATCTGTTTTCTCACCTTGGGAGAAAATGTGTTAATACACTGTCTGATTCTATAGAATGGACTTATTGAGAAAGTTCCTGACACAAATCTGCAATACATTTAGAAGGAAAAAAAGGTTTTCTGAATCTTGATTAGTTTAACAGATAGCAAGCCATATTTAGCTGGAAATTTTTATAAGAACCACACCAAATTAAGTAACAGTAAGCAATTGTAATGGTACGTTGTGTAGTAATTTTTGAGCTGAGTGAGTTGCAGCTCCTCCTGATTTCTCATAATCTCTGATTCCTTGTTATTTCTGAATGATTAAGCAAATAATTTATGCTAACTTCTGCTTTAATTTACATCTCTGTAAAGCCTGTGTAACTTTATTGATTCTGGAGTTGCTTTAGTTTTTAATACAAGTAAAGGGAGGGTTCATTCCTGCTAGCTTGCTGATTTGGAAAATAAATTGAGCTTCTCCCCCCACCTCCCCATTTTTTTCTGCCTTACAGATAAATGGTACAGCTGCCTAACTGCTTCTCATAAAACATTTTAAAATTCTTCATTTTGTGTATCCTCTTTTTATAATAATTGTTTCTAGTTCTGAGTAACTGCCTGCTGTGCAAATAGGGTGTATTTTAAGGAAAATGAAAACAGACTTGAGTTTTCTTACAGCTTATTTTCTCTTATTTGGGGAGTATTTGGGTTTTCTTCTTGTATTTGAGAAACGGACATTGTGTTTTAGTTTGTATTAAGTTTTAAATTTAACTTGCATTTGCAAACTAGCTAAATTTGCATCTTGAACTTAAAAATTTGCTTTAAAAAAATTTTAGTATACAGATACACGGTTTTTTGAATAATCTTGTTCATGTCAGTTATATATTGTATATCCCTGAACTGCTCCTTTTTAATCTTATTTGAAAACAGTGGTGTCCATTACATGTACTGGAATGTAGTAATTTCCTAGTATTGGGAGATGCATTTTTGGTCCTTGTTTTGCCTGTGTCAGTCAGTCCTGCCCCTCCATCTGAGACTTTGTGTGATGGTCTGAATAGCTGTAAGAGCTGAAGTTGCAGTTGAAGTGGTTGCCATCACTAAGTTGGCTGGAAAACTAAGTAGGCCAGGGTTGGGATCATTTGGCTTAAATGACTGGAAAAGATTTTTTTTCTATTGCTTTCATTTTTGGTGCCAGAGTTCTCTCTGTTGTGGAACTCCTCATTTATGGCCTGCAAATCTGGGAAGCAATCCTTCTGTTCTATTAATCTGTCTTGCCAGACACTCTGATCTAGTTATTAGAACAAAAGATGATGAAAGTAAATGTTAGGATTAAAATGTATTTTATGGTTGCTAGAAGCTCTTATTAATAAGGGTAAAAAGAATGTATATTCAACCAGTGGAGAAGATTAATGTTGTCTTGAAATAACTCCCTATAATTTACCTGTAATATTTTAATAAATTTTTCTCATGCCAATAAATATTGGAATAGGAAAGATAACATAAAGGATAAGGTTGTACTAACTGAAAAACAGGTGTCTTTGAAGCATATACTAATTACAAATTAAAATATTTGGGAATGAGGCTACTGCCTCTGTTGGTTGTGTGTCATTTAGTGCTGTAAAGCTTTGATCTCTGGTTAGTGATCTTTAGCTCTGCTGTGATGCATTTAGGGATTCTTAGGGATTTTTTCTTAATCAACTATAAAGAATTCTTTTCTATGTCTCTCCTTCCTATCTTATTTATTAGAAATCATTTTCCATGAGGTATATGGGTGGTATTAATATTAGGACCAACTTGTAATGGAAAAATCTTACTAATGCAAAAAGATCATGGTGTTCACTGAAAAAAGGTTCTGTTAACTTCATTTATTTTGGCTGAAATGGTGCAATTCAATTCCACAAGGAAGAGACTAAAATTGTCTCAGTTGCCTTTATATATATGTAAGAGGACATTTTGATGACAGGATGATTAATGCGTGTGAAGAAAAAGTGTATGTTGCTTAAGTGGGCCCGATATCACACATGTACATTGCAAGGTAATAAATGTGGGTGTTATTATGTGACAGCCAAAACTTTGTAGGTTGTAGTCTCAGAACTCCCCCAAACTGGCTTCAGCTTCAAAAGGGTCATTGTAGTTCAAAAAAGTGGAGTCAGTATAACTGTGTCTTTTACTTGGTATCAAAATGTCTTCTGCCTCTGTGTTGATAATGAGGAATATTAGACTTTTTTTGTTTTTTTGAAAAAAGCATATTGTTGGTTTTTATTGTACTACTACATATTTTTACTCTACCTATTATACTCTTTACTTGTAACTGTTGGACTGTTTCTTTATTTATACATTGGTATACCAATAATGCATTATACCTATAAATATCAGTACAATACAAGGCTTATATAAAAAAAAAAGAGAAAGAAAGAACCCATGGTATTCTTCAGTCAAGGAGCTTCTGCTTTTTGCCATAGTCTCTTAACCAGTGCAACTGCTCTGGAGTATTTGGTTGTGATGTTTCTTTTTTGCCACACAGATTACTGCAATGTGGTGGAAGTTAGCAGTTCTGTTAGCTCTTAATATGTGAAGATACTGGCTTTTGTTTGCATGACAGTTCTACTTGATCCAAACCAAGTGGCAAAATTCATGTTAAATTTCATTGTTGTGTTTTTGTGAGTAGGATCTGAAGAGCACAGATCTTTAGGTAAGAAAATAAAATGATAATAAATTTCCTGTACCTGTCTCATTAGCAGTAACATGGGCACAATCCTGTGCCACATATTATCTGGAATGACCCTTTCTTGAGCAGGGAGGTTGTATCACATGATCCACTGTGGTACTTCCAACCTTACCCTGTCTGTGATTCTGCAGTACTGTGACCCATATGGCAGGGAAGCTTTCCTTGCTAGGAAGGGCTTTTGTTTGGTATTGCTGTCTCTGATGCACAGTTTGTTTGTGCTAGAGAGCTATAAGCTTAACTTGGGATGCACTGAAGGAATTTGCCTGTCAGCTCTTTGGCCCTGTACCTCTCATCTTTGAAACTCTTCCAGATCACACCGAGAGTGCTATTAGAGGAAAGAGTATTGATATCTTTCACCACCTCAGTTCACCATCAAATGGATTTTCCATTGCTTGGAGTTGGTATTAGGTTCTATGTTGGCAGATGCTGATGTAGTTTCAGAGCAAATGGATCTTAGTAACTAAACCTTGCCACCTCCTTGAGAGGTGATTTGCTGACAGATGGGGAAGCACAGGAGTGAGAGGTGGTTGTAGAGCTGGGATTAGAGTGCTGATGTCCCAGGCTTCTGGTCCTGTGCTCTGCACAACCACGCAGCCAACCTTTCCTACCCATCTCTTGTTACTCTCTTGGGGCAAATTCTTATTGAACATTATTAATAAGGACAACTGGGGAATAATCCTGTTGTCCTAGTCAGGAGAGAAAGTGTCTTTTAGTTCTATGCTATTGTATGGAATTTAATGCTAACAGTCAGGAGACCTTAAATAACTACATCAAACAGCCCATTTGGTGCCAGCCTTTTCTTATTTAGCTTAGTCTAAACTGACACCAAACTTTGAGACCTCCTCTCCTCCCACAGTGGAGAGCCACTGGGATTTTTTATACCACACATGGTTTCCCTCCTACATTTTCCTCCCATGTCAGATATTCATACCCCCTTTAATAACCAGCAGGGGGATCATTACATTGAGCTACTGCCAAATGCATAATGACTGCTGCCTTTGCCTTACACAGTCACTGCACTACTGATATCCAATTCAGCATTGTAAAGTGCTTAGGGCTACCTTGGGGATGTGCTATATTAAACCCAACTATTCTAAATCCTATTTAATACAAAGAGATTGGTGGTGGGGGAGGGGGGAGGGAGATTTAAAATTGTCATTAGTCACCTATTTTCAACAAGTAAAAATACCTGGTCACTTAGGGCCCAATTCTGTCACTCTTAAGTCATGAATGGACCCCCTGATTTTAGTATGGGGTGCATGGAGGTGAACACACTGCTTGCCACAGGGGGAGGCAGAATTAGGTCCTATAAAGCTGTGCCTGAGACAGTAAGTTTTGAAGAAGCTGATGGGGGTGAGCGTGCCCATTTCTGAATTCCCCTTAGAAATGTTTTACAGTGGAAACAGGAAAGCGGAAACATGCTTCATATCTGACTAAAAATAAAGGTACTCTTAAACTTGTAAAAGGCAACATTTTTATTTGAATGATATGACAGAGCTGCCACAGGAGTGTTACCTGCTATAAAGAAAGCTTAAGAATTATTACCTTTATTAGACCAGTGACACTGAGCTTTAGCCATACATTTCTAACTTCTGTCCCTCTACAGAGACAATTTTCTTTTCTTAAATAAACTGTCATGCTAGTGTTAATATATTGTTGGCTCCCTCATACTCTGAGAATACTGCTGATATAAAACATGTATATGTTAGATTGGTAATAGTATCTTTAGTGTAGCTGACTAGAACAAATGTGTTTCCCTCATGGCTGTGCTAATGTGATAAAGGAAAATTGGCTGTTCATCAGCTTTTGGCTGGGTAAAGACAGTAGAGATGGAACCACATTCTTTTTTATGCATTAATACCACTGAGAACTTTTCACTAGTTATATTTCATGTGCAGGCATGTTGTGCAAAGATGTTGTAAAACATGAGATAATGCTACAAATAACAAAGTAGAAAAGCCTGTATCTTTTATGATGATAACAGTCAAACACCAAATGACAGTAACAGGCTGTAAAAAATGTGATGCAGAAAAAAATGCAATGTAACCACAATATATACGTATACTTAGGCTCTTGCAAATAGGGCATCAGATGTTTAGAGGGCTTTGTATTAAAATTAAATAAAGAAGTTGTTATATTTAGGTCATTGATGTGTCAACACAAAAGATAATTTAAAATGGAGAAATGTATTTTGAGTGGTGAAACTCATATGCAATAACTTTTTGAACAAATCTCAAGGCTTAGTAATTATGATAATAGCCTTCAAATTTCCATCAGTGGAAGGGCAATAAATATTCCTGTCTAAATTTGGGAAATATTGACTGAATCTGGAAATGGCAGTAAAGCTCAGCATACATGTTTATGTTTGAAAGTACAGTTTAAGGAGGAAAAATTCATTTGTACAATCTTGTGTGAAGCCAAAAGAAAAAAGGCCAAACAAACTCCTCCATTTTATTTCATGTTTTCTTTCTTAAAATGCTGATAGGCTCATGTTGCTCAAGGCACAGATGCTGATCATCTGAGCTCAGATTTATAGATAATTGTGTCCATTTATCTTGGTCTGAAATTTGAAAGATTTTATTGTCAGAGTAGTATTGTGTGTGCTTATATTGTGGTTTTCAAGCTGGTATTTTGTTAACTGGTAAATAAGTTCTGTCTTTCCTTTTTGTGCAACAAATTATTCTGGCTTGTAAACCTTCTGTGTCCTCACATAGGTATTGTTCTTATGGAAGCAGTAATTCCAGGTTTATTTTCTTTTGATTGGCATGACTGTCAAGATGGGCTAAAGCACTCTAGTTTTATTTGCCTTGATAGACTTGATTCATCAGGCATACGTCCCTGCAGAATTAAAATAATGCTCTCTTAATTGGCGGCAGCAAAATGGTGTTTCAAAAGTTTAAAGCTACCAAGTTATCATGTGAAAAAAGCTTTATGCAAGCTAAACATTGCTAAAACCCATGTAATTTAATTTTTTTGCAAATAAATTTATTGAAATAAAAATTTTTGGTAAGTCCAACGTAGTTTCTATAATTAATTTCATTGATGGAAACCTGAATATAGCCATAATACTTCTGGTTTTCAGTTTGTGTGGGCCTGGATTTTTTAAATGAGAATACTGAATTTCATATAATGTAAGGCTGAAAGGCACTCCCATATTATTAAACTTTTCCTAATTTTGGGTAACCTAAGTCTAAGCATTTCTAATGCAAAAAAACCCCCAACTTTGTCAAAGCTCAGCATCTTGTGACTTTGTGAAGCTGGGAGAATGCCATAAAGAATTTCTATGAATGTTAGCTCAGATTTAAAATGAATTGGCAGGAAAGGGAGCACTTGCAGAAAACAGTGCCCTGGGGTGCTGGCTGAGTGCATATTCCTAGCCAAGGGTTCCCTGGATGAAAGGGAATTACCCAGTGGGTGTAAAGCAGATGTAGGCAGTTCCTATACCGTTCCCTTCAGCCCTTGTAGAAGAAGCATGCTTGGGTTAGGGAGGCATTTTGAGGGCTGTTGGAGGCCTGTGTTTGATTATCTTGAGCATGGTGTGCAGCCCCTTGAGGCCTGTTTGAAGTGATGTATGAGAAGAGCTGTGACAGCTGTAACATGTGCCCATGGCCCAAAGTGGTGGTGGAGCTGTAACCAGCCTTGTACCTTGTGAAACACACCCAGCCTTCTTTTTTTCCCTTCCCCTCCATCTCCACCAGATCCCTGTGCTGTAGTTCCTTCTTTAACCCCTGTAGAAATTTTATACCCTCTGCATCTGAGTGGTGATACGTTAATGAAAAAGAGGTAACTGCTTTCAGTAGGCACCAAAAATAAAGACACACAACAAATAGCCTGAGGTAATGTTATCAGTTAATCAGTGATAGACAAAAAAATGTAGAGAAATTAAAGTGATTGCATGATAAAGCATGTGTTTGCCCCTTTGATTCTATAGGTGCATCACAGCCGAATTAGTTTCTTCTTGAATGGTTGGGAAGATGATAACACAGCTTTTGATTCAAGGACTCTTATGGGAACAGTTATAGATACTGATGATGATGGTACTCTGCAAATTGGACAAAGCTTCACAGGTAAATCTTGTAGTACTTTAGTGGAATGCACTGGAATAGTCAAAATATACATTATGTGGTTAAAAGAAGCATGTGAGTAATTTAAGTTACATATATGGTGAGAAGTAATACCTTACTGTGGAAGAAAATTCGTATTTTCAATTATCTTTCTCAAAAGATTGGCTTGAAGATAGAATAAATTATGATCATCTACAAAACATCTATGTATAGGAATAGATTGATGTTTGGTAGATGATCATAATTTATATGATGGGTTTTCCTGAATTCTCTAACACATGTATGTAAAGTGACTTATTCCACTAATTTCTGCCTGTAGTTTTTCTGAGTAAATATAGGGAATATATATTCTGTTTCAGAATGGAATTTTGCATGGTGACTAGACTACTCTCTCTGCAGAGTCAGGAAGAGAGCTGAAGGTTTCTGGCTGTCTGTGTTCTTCAGTTTTATCAATACTCATATAAACCATGGCAGAATGAGAATCTTTCAGCCTCTAGTAATGCCTGAAAGTTTTACTCTTCATCTACATGTAGAGTTTTATATGTTCTATATCATGACATGATCATTGAAGAACAGTGGGGGATGTTTGGTTACTTTTTACTAATTCTTGGCTCTGCAGGTGTAAGAACACTAACTATTGCTCTTCAGGAACATGCACAATTTGAAGTTGGTTCTAAAAATATGTCCCATAAACAGTTTTATTGTGGCTTTGGGCAAGAAAGTAGTCTGTTCCCCATTTCTTAAAGCTTGTATTTGGAAATGTACTTTGTTGTGATTTTGATTCTGAATGCTGGATAGCTAATAATCATGGAAAAGAAAGGAATCTTTTAAAATGCTTTTTATCTTTATTGTATAAATTGATAGGTACAGTTGTACCTACTGTATCTCTTCTCTAATTAGAGGTGGCACATGGACTGGCTCATTACTTCTGTCTAATGAGCCGGTCCCTGTGCCACCTCTCTAATCAGAAAAGAGATAGGTACAAAATGTTCTTATAAAGTTATTATAAATCATTCTTTTTTATCAAAAAAATTAAGTCACTGCCCTCTATAGTTTTGTCCAGGCCCAAGATGGTTTCATTCAGGAGGGGTAATTGTGCAAGAGAGATTTCTGAGTGCTGAATTAAAGGTGCTCTCATGCAGTGCAAAGCTGCCTTCTGCTCAATAGATTATTTATAGTATATTTCCTTAGGTTTAGAGCAATTTGTTGGAAGAATGCAAGATTTTCGATTTTACTCAGTGGCACTTACAAACAGGTAAAGAACTTTTATTTTTGTAGCAAAATAAGAGTGTGGTGAGAAAGAAGTGTAGATAACAATATGCTTATTTCCCAAAGTGTAGTGCTTTTCAGATGTTTCCTTTAGATAATTGCTTGTGATGATGTAGTTTCCTGAGCCTCATTTCAAAGATTACCTTTAATCTAAAAAATCTTGAGTTAAAATAAATTCAACCACTGAATGCGTTTTGCTTTTGAACTGTTGCTTAAACAGGCTTGATGTATGTAGTGGTGTGTGTAGTATATATGTAGTGAAGCAAACACTGTAATAAATATGTGCTCTCCTTGTTATTGTTGTCCTTGCTACAACCTGACTTAGTATGTATTCTGCAGAGAGTAGATCCAGTTGCTAGATTTCAATGCTTATAAACTGTCTAGGTGTTACCTACTCATCATAATTCTGTCATAATAGTGTGTGCTGATAAGCTTAGTCCTGGTGGATAAGACTTGCTAAGCTTCCTCCGAGCTGTGTGTAAATGGTAGGGCAAGGAAGGGAGCTGCAGGGTCAAAACTGGACCACTCAGATGCCAGTCTGATGGGGAGGACAGGCATTCCTAGGATTGGCAGGCTGGCTTTGTGGCTGGAAGATTGGCTCCCTGTGCTTAGCTGTTGCTTTCCTCTGGTTTCACTTCCCCACAGTATCGATGTCAGGTAGTCTGGTGCTCGCCTGCCCCACACACACACCCCTGCCCTGAGGTGCCACTGTCCCTTGCTCTTCAGACTAAGTTGTCACCATAAGCCACCAATGACTTAGCTCCCTCAGCCCACAGAGGCCTGGGCAATTGCTTTGACTTCCTTTGTTCCTGAGGCCAAATTACTGTTGCCACTGCAATTTCTGTTGCCCTCCAGCCTCCCTTCCTAGCACATTACAAAGAGATGTTACCTTTGTTATCCAGCTCATGCTGGATTAATCCAGTCATTTCAGGCTGGCCAGAAGTAGTCAGGTCCTATTTGTCTGCGTGGTGCTTCCGGGGAGGCTGCACACAATGACACTCAGAACTGCAGACCTTCAGGCTGCTTAATGATAGTCTTTCAATAAGATGTAGAGCAGTTTCCTCAGAGCTCAGCTGTCTGCAGGACATTATGATGAACTGAGCTCCTGTGAATTGGAAGCATTAATGTGAATCTGAATTCCAAGTTTTATGAAAATCACGGTGGTTGTATTTCTCAGAGCAATGCTTGTCAAATCTTTTGAACTACAATTTAGGTCAGTAAAATGAATAAAGCTTAACAATTGAAAATTAAGGTATTTTACAGACTGTTTTGACCTACTGATGTCTTTCTAGATTTGATTTTATATCCACAAATAGCATGGTGCAAAATGTTTCTCTGGGATAAACTGGGAAGGAAAGTCTTGTCTGCATACCAGTTAATTTAGGCTATGGATATGTAAAAAGTTGTGTAACTCTGGGTTCTGTGAAGGCTGTAGTGGCAGCTAGCAAGTATTTATTTGCTTAATAAGCACACAAAATTACATTCTTACTGATCAAGTAGGAAAATGGGAAAAGTTACAAGGTTTAAATATAAAAATTCAGTCTCTTCTAAACTCACAAAATCCTTCCTTTGTATCAGCAATGAGCAGATAAGAACTGTTCCTGTCATCCATATATCTGCTTGCTTGCCTGCCTACCTACCTTTGTATTTATTGCAGATGCTGATGTCAGAGGGAACTGAAGTATCTCAATGATTTGACATGACTAGGTTGATTGCAGTTAAAAAAGGGGACATCTTCATAGAAATTAACTAAAAGTGAAAATATTTCTATCCAGATTTCCTAAGTTACAATATGATATCGTTCAAACTGGTCTTTTGGGAGGATTTGAGTGCAAACATTGAACTTCACTGTGCTTGCAGGCAGTACATTGGCACTATGGTGTGTTTAAGAACAGAATCCAGACTGCTGATTGGAGTCAGACATGATGCTGCAATAAAATGTTAAGAGTTTTTCTCCATGCATCTATGGTGGGATTAATCTGTTTAGCTTTAGACATCTTACCAAAGAATTCCTTTCCCTTGGTGTCTGAAGGACTCCATATGTGTGGAGCAATGGAAGGAGCTCCAGGATGGTTCTTCACAGGTACTTTCTGAAGATGTCTACTGCTGCCATTGATAATGTAGAGACCTTGGGGGGAGCCTTCACTCCTAGCTGAGTGCCCCATTCTTACGAGTTTACATCAGGAGTTTAGGGCTTCTACTATAATCTAACCTGAATTTTGTTTAATCTGTGAACCTAGATGCACAAAGTGACATTTGTTCTTGATGTCATGTATCTAATTACTATTCTCTATGCTGTGACAGAGACATTTTGGAAGTATTCTCTGGAAAATTCCCTCATCTTCATACGCAGTCTGAGTGCCGCTGTCCTGGAAGTCACCCCCGGGTACACCCTTTGATACAGAGGTACTGCATCCCTAATGGTGCAGATGATACCACTAATGACAGGGTGCTGAGGCTGGATGCAGAAGCCCACCCTCTCCACTACATCAATGATAATGACATTGGGACCACTTGGATTTCATCTGTGTTTGCTAATACTGCAGGTCTGGATCGTGGTGTTTCAATCACAATAGATTTACAAAATGGACAGTATCAGGTAATGGGAAGATGCCGTTTGCCATTTATTAAAACAAAACTAAGATTTTTATAGATATCGCGTTGCAATTTTGAGGATATTCAAACCTTATGCTTTAAAATGTTATCCTTAGAGGACCAGGAAGAAAGTTTCCTTTATTGGCATGTAACAGTGCAAAAGGCAACAAAATGCATTATGGTTCTCAGCATTCTCTTTTGATGTGCCTGTTTTAACCAGCAGTAATCTAGAGTAGAAACACAAGAGTTGATCCTGTGTGAAGGCACCAGTATTTGAAAACTGATTGTTGTCTCTTAACTCCACTTTTGTAAATTTCAACTTTTATTTTAATTTCTATTAAAACTTAAGGTGCTTGTTTTGTACCTGCTGGTAGAAAACTGACTGCAGATAAATGAAATTTAATGTATCAAATGCACATTGACATATTAGAGGGTGTTTCTGTTTGTAGATGTTCTGGAGGTGATAGATTATCCTCTCAAGGAATATGCGGGAGGAAAGGAGAAAATAAGAAGGTGTAGTTATTGAAGAGGCCATATTGCTCCTAAGCCTCCACTAGGCTCTTGAAGAATGTCAGGATGTCTTGGAAACTGGGACATATCAGAACAGGGGCTGCATTCACAGTAGGGAATTCACCAAATTTCTGTGTATTCTTTCTGGCCTATTCTTTTTTAATTATTGGTGAGTAGGGAAAGAATATGATGAGAGGCTTTGGCTACGTATGTAAACATTCGTTGTTTAGTTAAAAGTGATTTTAAATGAATGTGAAACTCTTGAATTTTGCTTACTTGATACACACACTTCTGCTTAAGCAGTATGCTGAGGGAAGTGTTGTTTAAAACAAGATATTTGATGAGATTCTGAGCTAAAAATATGTAGAATTAAAAAAAAAAAAACTTACCTGCTGTCAGACAAACAACTTGTTGAATATTTGGCACCACAAAGTTACAACTTTCATTTTTACCAAAATAACATGGCTTTAACAAATTGTGTACCTGACTTTGTAGTGCATTTTCAGTCTTTGAGAAAAAGTAAAGTTCTGATGCAGTAGTTCGGTAGTTGTCTGATAGTGTCTGAGAAATCAAAGAGCTTGTTCAACAAAAAAGATTCTCTCTGGCTTTAGTTAGGAATATGTGAGATGAAATATGGCTACTTCTGTCTATGAGTGGTAAAGCAGACTGTATAGTTACATTAAAAAAAGGGTTTACATTTTCATTGTTTTACAACTTAGCCATTAATATCAGTTCATAAATTTGTTATCTTTTTGTAGGTATTCTATATTATACTGCAGTTCTTTAGCCCACACCCTGAAGCAATAAAAATTGAGAGGAAAAAAAGAGATGATCTAGAATGGGAAGACTGGCAATATTTTGCTAGAAATTGCAGTATTTTTGAAATGGAGAACAATGGATATCTGGAAAAACCAGATTCTGTCAACTGTCTCCAGATGCATAGGTATGAGTGAGTATTATCTGCATAATACAGATGGTTTGAACAGGTAACATCCTGACACGTTTCACTGCTATGTCCCAATGAGATAGAATGTTTTAATTTGGTACAGTCATTTGTTATGGATTGCTGAATATATCAAAGATCCTAAACATGACCTTTCAACTCAAAATTGCCAAAAAGTCTCCTGTAATTTTTATCAGATTTTAATAATTTATGAGTCTGAGTCAATTGATTCCTCTGTTATTTTTGAGGCAGAGTTTCAAAATGTTACGTGTTAGTGTTTTGATGGCTATTGTCAGTAGAATTGCAGAACACTGGGAGGATAAGTGGAGGAAGGCACTAATACAACATTGTTCTAAACAGTCTAGTAAATATGGAGGTCTACCTTCTGATCTCTGAGAGGGCAACTTGTTCTGAAGCTTAGGAAAGAGGCCAGACTGAAGTACAAATGCCAGTCATTCAACCCTGCTAGTTACGCAATGCATGTAAGAAATGAGTTGAAAATGGTATCTTGAAGCTTTCTCATCTTTCTAAGCAAGAAGTGATATAAAACTCTGGGAGGAGGGACAAGAAGGATTATTACCATTTAGAAATACGTTGCAAGCCCTTTTACTTTCAATTAACATGTGAAAATTGAAACCTGTATAATATATAAAATATACATTTACTATATATAGTGTATAACGTACATAATAGTTAATATGTTACCTTATCACACACACATACCTGTGTATGTACACATACATATATATAATTGAAATTTTGCCCCTGCATACATTCAGCTGCATTATTTCTTGCCTGAGTTCAGATGCCAGTCAGTATTAGATTTGTTTAGTACTTGGCTAGGAATCAGTGAGAAAATACTTTTCCAGGTGCTGTAGGTACTTTGCCTTTTTTTTTTTATCCCCACTTTTTCTACCTTTCTAAGACTTTTCAAGTGTCAGCATCTTTGTCTGTTCTCCAGGAGTTCAGTATTCTGAGGAGAGGAGCATAAGGTCATTTGAGTTACACCATTCTTCTGGAAAGAAATCTTATTGCTGATCTGTGAAGCAGAGGGTAGAGGAAAAGGGAAATATCTTAAGTAAGACAGATGTTTTTGGATAAATAAGTGAGGTACAATACCTTTTTCAACCCCAAAATATGAATTTGTATAATTTTAAAAAAGAGCAGAGGAATTAAATATGGACTGTTTCCATAAATAAATGGACTGTTTTCTAAGCAACACAGTTTCTCCCCTTCAATTAAAATGTAAATGATGATAGGAAATTATATGAATGAATAATTTTTGGGTAGAGCTGATGTACAGAAAGCTTTAAGTGATAAGACATATATTGGTGAATATTCTGTGTGCTTAAAGAGGAGCTACTGTTGGAACAAAGCCCCAAATTTATGTCAGCAGTGTAACAGAGTTCCCTGGAGGATTTTATTGTAAAACAAAACTTGTTTCTCTCTCTTTCTTTCATACCCACAAACTTGTAGCTGCCAAGACATGTCCAGATTGTCTGTCCAGGATTTAGACACCAGTGTCCTTGTGTCCTAGTGGTCTATCTAGGATTCCCTGGATTTACATGGAAGACAAAGAACCTTGGTTTTGAAATCCTTACCGTAGCTTGATGGTTCTTGTTTTGGTGATCACATGCTAGTACTGAATGGACTCTCTTTTGTGTCCTTTAGGAAATGAAAGTGATTAAGGTTTTTGTTTCTCCATCCTGTACCACCTATGTAAGTTAGGAGTTGCTCACTGTCCTTTATCCCCCTGTCAGAGGCTTAAATCTTTGCTTAGTCTGAATATTGGCTGCCCCTTATTTTAGAATCTCCTTTGTTTTCCTGAGAAACTGCATGTAGATGCCCTAAAATCTTGATGACCTGCTTATCTAGTTGCCATCAGCCTTACAGTCTTTCTGCTGTTCCTTCTGATGCTTCCATACCAACACGGTGTTGTTTATCTGCCATTTGTACCTGTCTAAGCATTTCCATTACAGTTCTATACGACATGGAAAAAATATACTTTATTTAGTTTTCTGTGGAGGGAAAGAGAAGGCATAATCACCCAGAGAAACAGATATATTCCACTGAGATTTTTGTGAAGCACTGAACTGGATTAGGAACTCAGGAAATTCAAAGATCCTTCATGAAGACAGAAGAGCTTGGCTCAGCAGACCTAGCCTAACTAGAAATCTCATCTTTCAAAAACTGACATATTTTCAAATGACATTTTTTGAGTGTTGCATGTCAGGTGCCAGGTGATTACATGATAATGTAATACCTATTTTTAATGATCCCATGTAGGTGTGCAAATAAGCAGACATTCTTTTCTCTTCCAGAGGCTAAACTCTGCCTAGTACATAGACCTACATGACATAATTCGTACCAAGTTGTGCAAACATGCACTTTGTATCTACTTGTTTACTCAGTTTTACTTGAATTCTCAGGACTGTCCTTCCCCTTCCTGGGCTCAAATATGTGGTTTTATTCTCAATCTTACTGCTTTCCATTACATTATCTTGTCCTTCACTTGCTAGAAGGTAGCATGTGTTTCTAACCATATCATCAGAGGAGCAGATAATATGGTCCCGTGACTCTGGAATTCAAAATATAACAATTGTTTCTGTATGCTTTTTTAATGTGTTTAGCAGGTGTATTACTAACAACGTAAGCCTATTAATTATTGTGTTAGTCGACTGAATGTTTTCCTTACGTGGTTCAAGCCTAGTTCGGGTTTCTCAAGGACAGTGTGTTAAATCTCTTGAAAATGTGTGCAGGTGACACTGTATCAATCACACTTTAATCATATTTTGAAGTTGCCTGCTAAAGGCTTTACTTTTAATTGGAAATTTTGGGTCTGGAAAAGAGCATGGTAGTTTAACAGACAAAACAGTCATATAGAGAACATTTCTTTTCCCCATCTTGAATTCTGGTGACTGGAAATCCACTGACATAAGAATTTTTACTCAGAAAGCATGAAACTACCATTTACAGTTGAGACCCTGTCTGAGAAACAGTATGTTAGGGGCTAGAATCTGTAAAATATGTAATATTTTGAGTTTAATTTGTTTTCCTCTCTATTTAAACAGCTTTACACCGTATTCTCGTGGTAATCTAACTTTCAGTGTTCTTACTCCGGAACCAAATCACCGACCTGGTTACAATGATTTTTATAATACTCCATCTCTTCAAGAATTTGTAAAAGCTACACAAGTGAGGATTCATCTCCGTGGCCAGTATCACACTAGTGAACCTTGGGTAAATTTTAGGCATAGGTATTATGGAGTTAATGAAATTACAGTCAGTGGAAGGTAAGTGTTATGTGATTCTTCCCACATCCAGCAGTGTCTCTGACTGTTACTCTGCATGGCATATAGGGACCTGCCTAAAATTTGATCAACTTGTTTTGCTTTTACATCTATGATTGAGAAAGGAATTTGGTCTGAAGCAGTATATCAAGTTGGAAATGACTGGTGTACTGTTTTGTAAAACTGTTTGCTCACATTTTTTTTTACAATTAATTATACTTATTACACAAATCTGTCAAAAGCAATCCTTTCCTTGGAATTACCAATGCCTCTAAGCAAAGGCTTATGTCTGAAACAATGGCTTGTGCTTTATTTCAGTAACTCTTCCAAGCTGTAGATTCCCAGACATGGCAATTTTAGCAGTCAGTGCAGAGCTCTTCCTTTGTTTTAGTTGGAGTTTTCCTTTCAAAATTGGGTAGCTGTCAGTAAAACTGTTGTACTATCTGTGACTGACAACTTTATTGTATATGATAAGTGTGCTGTCTTGTGAAGGGACTAATTATGCCCTGGAAATAATATGCAAATTTGGCAATGAAATAGTTTGCAAGAAGCATATGGTGCAGATTTGTAAGTATTGTTATTCCTGAAATTATATTGGTAGCTCTCATTTTGAGAGAAAGTGCCCTGTTAGAAGTCTTGTTTACTTTAAAATTTTCTATCTTATTAATATATTTTTATTATTGATTTAGATGTATTATGATAATGCGTTTACTAAAACAGCTTTACATTGGTGATGATGTTACAGTAAAATAATTTCAGCTGTAGTTTGCAAAGCTGTGTCATGCTTCCAGAAGAGCAGCCTTGCAGGTAGAGTGGTATGGTTATTGACTATTAATTAAGACCCTATACAGATTTTATTTTAGTAAGAATTGGAAATTTTAATAGAGATAAAATGGGTTAAAATTCAGAATTATTCCTTGAAAAACTAGAGCCACACTGGAAGTTTTAATATTGATAAATAATTGTAATTTATTTAACAAAAACTTACATATCAATGTTACATACTGCAATACAGTTTTCATTACATATCATATAAGGCAAGAGTAGCTCTACTACATGCTGGTTTTTACTTTCTTGAAAAGCAATTGTTGATGCTTAAAAATATATTGAGTGAAGTAATCTTTTGTAATTTACTGCACCTAAGAACATTCTCTTCGGTGACATTTATTTGTTCTTAATAAAGAACCAGGCTATGTAATACACAAAATTGACTTTGTGACTGTGTAATACGTTTTTGCACAGATGTGTTTTCATGTTCTAACTTTTGACACCACCTATTGTTCTTTCAGGTGTAATTGCCATGGCCATGCTGATGATTGTGACACAGCTGTGAAACCATACAGGTGCCTGTGTGTCAAGGAAAGCTATACAGAAGGAAATAATGTGAGTCTCACCTTCGTCTGTCTGTGCCACCCCTGAACAGCCTCAGCACTGGGATTTCAGACCTGGGAAAGAGTGTGTGTTAGTGTATGTGTGTGTTAGTGTATATGTGTGTTAGTGTAGGCCTGTCTTTCAGAGGGGAACTTTCTGTGGCAGATTTGTATCAATTAAGGAAAAAGATGTATTCCACTCTCCACCCTCACCCAAAGCCATTCCACCACAGACCATCAAGAGTGTTATGTTCAGGGATTTGACTTTTTATTAGAGATTATGCCACTTTCAAACATTAGGTGCAAACCTGAGATTAGACTGTGAGCATCTAATAAAGATTGTCTGTGCCTGCTGTAGCAAGTAGCAAGAGTCCTGTAGGGTGAAGGTACTATCCATGGTAATTTTAGTCTGCTCCTGTGGACTCCAGACCCATTCAATAGGTGGGATGCAGTAAGCAAAGTCCTGGAGTTCAGCTTCCAATTTAGTGAAAGGAAACAAAGAGTTCAAGTGGTCAATAATGCAATCCAAAGCATCACAAATGCAAAATTATAATTTTCATTTGTAATTCTAACAGTTTTATAATTCTTGGCCATGGAAGAACCAAAGTGGGTTTGATTACTGTAAGTCATAGTATTCTAGATAAATATGTGGAGGAGAGCTCAATGGTACCACTTTGGAGTAATTTCATGCAGCCTTTGCTTTTCTTGGAAGCTGTTCGCATACAACTTCACAAAAGCAGAACCGTGATGTATGAGTAAAAAAAAAACTTGCTCAAAGAAAAGATTCCCTAGATTAATTATTTATCTCAAAAGAAAAAAAAAAGGAAAAAAAGTTGAGGTTAAGAAAAAATGAGCTACATCAAAGGAATGAATCCCTCAATCTCACTGAGTGTTAGATTTCCATTGTGAGTACATGATGTACTCCTTGCTACATTTATGCCTTTTGGAAGTAGCGTTTCTAAAAATTAAGAAGGGGTTATATGGAGTAGCAACAGCAGTAGCAACGGGGAGACTAATCACACATCAAAAAAAGCCCCAAGCAGACTGTGCTTGCAGGAACAGAGTGAGGAGAGGTAACCTCAGAGCATTTGATACCGTGCTCATGATTGTGTGAAAGATTCTTGTAAAATTTCATAGGAGTTTTAAGTTTTCCCATTTCTTAAGCAAAAGTGTAGGATATCCAGTCTAAATGGGACTTGAACCGAAATTGCAAGTTTTTAGATGGGTGAAATCAGAAAAAAAAATTCAAGCTGACAGTGTCCCTTTAATTAGAACACACATTGTGAAATGTTACTTTGTAAGGATTAATTATAAATATTTAATAAGATCTGGAAGTTCACCAAGCACTCTTGCAAGACTTATGCTACCTTGTGAAAACAAACCAAATACATTTTAATGATGTATCTGCCTTATCAGATATTTCCTGTCAATGTTAATGGGTTGTTCCACTGGGTGTCACATCTTTGATTTGGCATATATGCATTGTAACTATAATTGAAGTGCTTGAATTAACTGTATTAATTCAGAGTACAATAAGGATGTTTTTTAATTATTTTTCTCATTCTTTAATAACCATGTCAGTATCTATTAAATATGAAATAAAATAGCAGTAGTAATAAAATAGAATTAGTATTTTGAAATATATCACTAACTACTTTGAATTTTATCAAAGATTTATATGGAATCCAAACAGCCTAAAGATTTTAAATTTTTTCTTTTTCTTTTCTTTTCCTTTTTTTTTTGGTAATGCTAACACTTAAAACAAAAGTCCATCCTGACTTTTGATTGTCACTGGCAATGATAAAACTCTGTCTAATAGATTTACACCTGTTTCTTTGGCTCCCATCATAGTGAATTAGGAACGGTAAAAATAAATTTATTTATTTATTTATTTATTTGGTTTAAGTAAGCATTTGGTGAAGCAAATTTCCAAATAAAACTTTTTTGGTAGAGAAAAAATATTTTTGAGAAGAAATAGCGCTATCAGCAAGCAGGTTTTTTTTTAACTTAAGTTTTGTATTAGCCGAGTAAGTCGCCACAACTGAGGGGCTATAAGAAATTTTTTGGCTTTAGGGTGGGTTTTTTCAATGTCTTTTACTAGAAATCAGAAATCCTTGAAAAGCTTTTTACATATGGCAGAATATGTCCTTGTCAGATTTACACTTAATACAACTAAAATTACTGTCTTGAATTTATCTGGCATTTACATCTGGCTAGCTGTTGGGCAGCAAAGCAATACCAGAAATGAAAAATCTGCATAAGTATTACAAATAGAAATCTTAGTTTAGGTATTTGCCTCACTATATTATGAAATCTGACATACCAAATGGATTTTTTTTTTCTTGAGTTCCATTTTGGTGAAGAATCATGTTGAAATATGTTCCTATGAAATCTGAGATGATGAGAAGAAGGGGTTGCTTAAGAATGATTTGTGAATGTTGAGGGGCCAGATTATGAAAAAAGAGGAAATTAATCCTCACAAACCTTGTATCTCATTTTCTGAAAAAAATGTTCAGCTTCTTCATTTACAAATTGTTCTCTGAATGCCTTGGGTCCAGCTTTGGAAGACAGCTCTTCCTTTTACAAATGGAAACTGAGGGGCTGAGAGGGGAGTCCAGATTTTGGTAATGTTTGTATGCAAAGATTAGCTTTTAGACTTGAGGAAAAGTATGTTCAAAAACTTCCCAAGCTGTGACATGACGACTGGAAACAGCTCTTGAAAGAACAAGAGAGTCAAGCAAGGTTAGCCTTACATTGCAACCTCAGGGCCTCTTTTAAATCAACTGTATGGAACTTAATAAAGAAAGGTAATGTCAAAATATATAGGAATAAATATAGAAATCATAATAGAAAAGAAAAATTAAAATAAATAAAGCCACTCTGAGAAATGCTTGAGAAGATATGAATGGAAGTGAGAGAATGACTGGATGCAGTAAAGGTTTCAGGTCTTCAGAGTTTTCCATAATGGTTTTAAACATCTGAGGTCTGAAAAGTGGATATGGCATATGTTGTTCTATCAAGAATTGAATAAGTAAGATGTTTCATATTGTTACAGAAGAATCTATGTAAACCTCAGTTAAAGGTCAGTCTATATCATGTTAGATGTTGGAATTAATCATAAATAGTACATGAGGAGCTGTAAATATTAACTACAGTAGACTCAATAACAGAGTTCTCACTTGCAGAAACAAGTAGGCCAGCAAAAAATGCAATTTTTGGTACATGGAGCTTTGGGATGGAACCCCATAAGACACCATTTCTATTCTGTCTTCTTTGGTCTATTGGAGTCACTTAGTGTTCTAATTTCGGTCGAGTTTTTTTTTTTTCCCTTTCTCTAGTAAAACCTGGCTTTTAAGTTTACAAGCTCTTTGATCACTGGGGAGTTGACAAGAGACAGATGTAGTTCATGTGTTGTCTTGGTAGATATTCAAATGCTGAGGTGAGGGTGCTGGTGAAAGCCAGGAGGAAATCAAAACTGTCTTTAGAGCATGGCAAAGCTATCTGGAATAGATATTCCCTAGAAGCCATATTTATTTGGCTAAGGAAATGAAATGGAGTGAAAGCATCGTGGATGGATACAGAAGAGGATCTTGTAGGAAGGAAAGAATTGTATATGATTAATTATCCCATTACTGTCAGCACGTAGAGGGCAGCATAAATAAACATGGATGCTATACATAATAGAGCTTTTCAAAGACAATTCAGCATTTCAAAATGCCTGAGAAGCTGGCATTCTAGCCTCAGTGTCACTTTATCAGATTTTTAAATTGTGTACTTTTGATAATGTGCATTTCAGAAGCATGTGTATAAATACTGTAGGTGTGTATATACACTGTTTATTGCAACTGAGCTTTCAGAGTGGGCTGTAAACTCCTACATAGGTTACAAAAAGGAAGAAAAGGAATTAATTCCACATAAAATCATATATATATAAAAGAATGCCACTGAGAGGCAAGCAGCAGGATATTTAAAAAGTGTTGGAATAAAAGGTTCTAGTTAATGATGACTTATTGCAAGTTTTAAAGTATTTTTACTGTTGCTGTCTGAAGTATTTCTTTGGATATTTGTTAACTGTTTCTTCAGAGGTACTGTCCACAGAATTCTTAGGGCCTGAAAATGAACTTGGTATATAAAGGCTTAGGCTCAAGTCACTAGTGGTACCATAAGTATGCTTTAAGTGATATTTTTTTCCATTTTTGACACTAGTTATATACAGGATTCTCTGTTGTAAATTTTAGCATAATGGTTATTTTTCTTCTTCCAGTATAATTATTAAGAGAGAAAAAACAGTGGTTATAGGAGTGTACTTTTAAAATTTTAATAATAATTTTAGTAAAAAAACCCCATCTTGAATGCATTGTTGGAAATCAGTTTTTAATCATAGTTTTAGACTAATGAATTGGGCCAAATTAGGCTTGGTATTTTCGCCACCTGGCTGGCTCCATGTTATGTTTTCTCAGTAAACTTTTCACAGATGGTGAGAAGTTCAGATACTACATATAAGACGGTGTGCTTATTATTGGCCATAAGGAAAACCATATATTTAAGATGTTTTCTGAAGAGCCTAGATGTAACTGAGAATAAGGACATCTGCATGTTTCTGTGTGTTACAGTTACAGAGGAATGTTGGTTTTGTTAAGCATTAACATCTTCTGTAAATCTACTGCTAAACCTTGCCATGGGCTTCTTGGAAATGTACTTATTCATTTTCCATGTGGTAGCCAAGAACCAAACCCTAAAGCTCTTGATTTGCAATTCTCAACTACTATTTTTGGGATAAATGCAGAGTTTAGATTTGGTGAATGAAGATCTGAAGATGGCAACATGTACATCATAGTGCTACCAAACATGAAAGTTCAGCCCTGGAGGTCTGGAAGTTAAATGCAATTCTTAACCTAATAAAGGTGTGACAAACAGCAGGGTGATGTGGGGGTACAGTGGCCATTTTTATTACATGCAGGTGTGACAACTACTAGAAAAACAAATGTTTCACACTCATTGCCAACTTCTGAATGACTGCTTTTTTGCCAAGGAGGTTGTAGAGGGGGCAAGTCAATCTCTTCTCCCAAGTAACGAGTGAAGAACAAGAGGAAAGAATCTCAAATTGGGCTAGAGAAGGTTTAGATTGGATATTACGAAAAATTTCTCCAGTTGAAAGGGTTGTCAGGGTTTGGAACAGGCTACCCAGGGAAAGTGATGGAATCACTGTCTCTGGAAATCTTTAAAAGTGTGTAGATGTGGCTTTCAGGGATGTGGTTTAGTGGTGAACCTGGCAGTGTTGGGTTAATAGTTGAACTTGATGATCTTTTCCAAGAGATTCTTTCCAAACCTAGTAATTCTATGATTTTTAAAAGTTTTGTCAAAGTTTTAAAAGTCACACAACAAGAGATGTTTCAGAGAGGCTTCTTACTATGTAATCAGATGCCATCTTTTTCTCATACTCCTTCATGCCTGTGTGTCATTTAACAATAGGTGCAAGCACAGGTGTGCGTAAGTAACTGATCCAAGATTAAATCTGAAATGAGATGATGAATGCTTTCAGCTGCTGTGTGGCTGGCCATGCACAAATTGAAACTCAGGGCTGGCAGGTTGATAGCTATTCCTGCACTGTTTTCCTTTCAAGGAGGACATATTTCCATGGGCATGCTGGGAGGAGGGAGCTGTGGGAGCTGGATAGCTTGGGCTGGTAGCTTGTTTCTTTGTTGTGCTTCCCAAGTTGTGCCATGCCTGAATGAACCCTCTTGTCTCATGTTGCTGGGTGCTGTGTAATGCTGATTTTTCTCAATGAGGAGAGAGAGGGGACGTGGATGTAAATGAGGGAAGGACTTGAATAGGGTAGAGCTGTGTAACTGGTGAAGCATTGTGGTCAAGGTGTTGCCCTTAGTGCACTTAAAGTGAGATAATCACAATTAGGCACCAATTGCTCTGATAAACAAAGGCTTGAGTTCAAGGTCTCAAGTGAAACCTTGCTAATTTTCATCCTGAAAACTCCTTTTTTCTCTCACTGTGGTGATACTGTGTGGTTTTGGTTTGTTTTTAACAGATTAGAAAAAGGTGCAGTTATTATTGGAATCTTATTACTTACTTTTATTTAGTATTCAAATGAAATTTCAAAGATAAATTCTTGTAATTTCATTTTCTCTCCCAAGTGTCTTTTATTATCGTTTGTGACTGGTCTGCAATTGTTGGACTATTTTAAGCTTATGGTTTTTAATTCAGATGGTTTTACACACAAATGATGCTTTTCCAGCACCAGCTGTGAGTGAAACAGTTTAGATACTTTGTGCAATTTCCTAGTTTTCAGTGTATAGGTGATACAGACATACTAAAAAGTAACAAATAGTTATAATACTACTTGGAATAACAACCCTAAGGAAAGATGAGCATGCTTCTCAAGATTAAGAAGGAAGTTACCCGAAAAAGAAAATAGTTGCCCAAATATGTAACAGAAGCAACTTATTTTGAAGCATTTAAATTCCTTCTGAAAGACAGAAATTATGATTGCAATATATTTTGTTTCTTTTGTTTCACTCTCAAGGTCAAATAGTATTAGTACAAACTAGAGTTATTACAATGTTAGAAGCTACAAGAACACTCATTGTTTAAAATGCGTCCAAATGTATGGATTAAGTGAATGTCTTCTGTGCCATAAACATAGCAAGCACCATTTTGCATCTTTAAAAGTGTAAGTGAATTGGAATCTCAGGACATTAGCCTGTGTTGAGTATCTAAATTCTTAAAATGTTGTTCTTCTGCTCACTTTCCTTGGTACTCTGTTTTTACAATTACTTGAAAATGTTAAAATAATAATTAAAATGTTGGGTTTGTTATTTCCCTTTGTGCTTTTTCACTTTTTTTTTCCCAAGCAAAATATTTTTAACATTTAAACTGGGGAAAACACATAGACAAAAATATGAACATAGAGATTATATTAGTAAACTTGTGAGGTGAAGAAATGTTCATGTCTAAGAAACAGCGTTTTCTTTTACTTGTGATTCATTTCAGTGTGATCGCTGTTTGCCACTGCACAATGACAAGCCTTTCCGTCCAGGTGACCAAGTCCATGCCTATAATTGCAAACCATGTCAGTGTTATGGCCATGCAGAAAGCTGCCACTATGACTTAGCAATGGATCCTTTTCCTCAGGAGCACCACCGAGGCGGTGGTGGAGTTTGTGATAACTGTCAGCACAACACAGCTGGTAAGTCAAAGAGAATGGACTGTTTATTTTGCAGTTCCTTTTTGACTAAATCTTGTGTCAGCTGAAGTTAGTAATGCTCTATGGCTGACAGTCCAATAAATTCTCATGTATATGTATTTTTAAACCACTCAGATAGTGCAGTAACAACAGTGGTGTCAACTCTTAAGCCATGGGAAAATACTGTAAAATTTAATCCAATCTTGTATAAAAACTTTAATGCAAAACACATTCAAATAAATAATTAAAATATATGGTTTCAAGGCTATTCCCATTACATGTGCTAGAGCATTTAAATTCAAAATATAATCTTATTGGACCGGTTTAACAGACAATATCTAAAAAGGTTGTCAAATTTCTCTCTAATGTCAGTTTCTTGCTTATTGAATAAATCTCTTTATTCAATGTTGGTAGTACATTTGAATACTTTAAAAATTCTCTTCTATTTCAGTTTTCTTGGCTTTATCTAGTAAAGATAAAGAAAAGTTTCAGGTTCAATTTTTCAAAAAAAATGTATAGGCATTTGCATGGCACAGCTTTTATATAAGTGTGGTATTATATAACAGATGGAAGTTTAATGGAGTAAAACATAGTTTGTAACAGGTTCATTGTTTCATATGCTCTGGATCACTAAATTGGCAGGTAGAGATGAAAGGTGCATTAAAATGGTCGTCCTGAAAATTATAGAATTCTCTCAAAGGAATAGTCTTTAATTTTGAATTATACAGCTAATTTTAATGAATTGGAAACCATAATGCATAACCTTTCTTTCATGCAGGAAGGAACTGTGAGCTGTGCAAGGATTTCCATTACAGACAAGCAGGTGCAGATCTTTCAGCCACTGATGTTTGCAAACCCTGCGACTGTAACGCAACAGGCACCAAAAATAAGAGCCTCCTGTGTGATAATGTAAGTAGCCTTAATAGAGAAAAAGGAGAAAATGTTTTAATCAGCTGGGTAGACAGGCATAAGATTTTACAAAGTATTTTCAGATGGTAACTAGTCTGTACTAAAAAAATACTGAAGTCTAGCCTTTTCAAAATGATAATTGACTTACACCAGACATTTGAAAGCTGAGAGAACAGAGAGGAATTTGAGATGTACTGCTGAAGACTTACTCATCTAGATCAAAAACAGACATAAAAAGTATTGTATGAATAGTAGTTTTGGGAGGCTACCTCTGCACTCAGTAATGTTGAAACATCTAGGTTTTGAGTGTTTTTGAAGGTCTTGGTACTGTCTTAAAGTTTCTGAAAGGTTTTGAAAATTCAGGCAATAAGCTGAGCCTGAAATGGACCTAAAATTAAGCTACTTTTCCCTATAATAAGACAAGGATTGATCTCCCTTTTAATTTATGAAGTCCATTAAAAATAAAAGAAACCCACAAAGTGATGCTGAGAACACCGTCAGCTATGCTTTTAAAGTCAATGGACCTCATTGTCATGCAAGCTGTCTAGTCCAATAATAAACCTATCTGTAACTTTTAAAACATGCGTGTTGGAAAAAAACCCAGGAAAAGTGTTTAAAATCTTGAATATATACTAAAGGTATAGTGTGGTTTGTGTTCTATTCACACGTGTCCTGTCCATTGCCAAAATGTAAATTTTGTTAGGAACAGGGAAGAAATAATTGTTTTGAAATTTATTGTAAAGGTAGATCTTATTCTGTGGGTAAATGTGATAGAACCTTTTCAGCTTGTTGCCACTTTTCCTATCTCTTCTTTTTCCCACACTTCTATTTGTAAAGTAATCTCTGGCTTTTTTCATCATATGTCTCTTGTCACTGAATTTTATTTAACAGTGAACTCTTGTGGATCCTATTGTATTTTCATCCTCAGTAACCATCATAGTTGTACAGATATGTGCCCAGTTTGGCTCAGTACACCTCACAGAACTGATACATTGGTACATATTCTGTGTGAAATGCAAATACAGCAAAATACGTTTTTTTTAAAGAGTGTGCTGTATTATAAAGAGAAATTATTTTATGATTTTCAGTCTTCTGAAGTAACACACTCTGCCAGTAACACAGAAGTGGGGGAGAAAAAAGCTTGCAAAACACAGGTATCATGTTAGAATTACTTTTCGAGACAGAGGAGGAATAAAAGCAAATGTTAATTTATGTATCCAGGGTTTGTGGTGAAATGTTAACCTAAATCAGCTTTAACTGTGATTAATAATCAGAGCAACAATAGTTTCCAGAAATCAGTGCTTTATACTTACAGATACAAGAATGTTGATGATGCCTGACTATGAAAGTACGAATGGGGAGATAAAATGGGAAAAATGGGGGAGAGTGTATTGCTCAATAAAGCATCAATTGCTGCAGTAGAAGCAGAGCAGGGAGAAATGATTGAGAGGCATTAAAGAATAGATTAATAAGGCTGGGGACTAAAGGCTGAAATGAATTACATGAAATAGGAAGGCATCATTGGAGGAAGTGTTTCCAAATTTGACCTGTGGAAGATGGAATCATAAGGAATAAGGACCCTACTCATGAAAATTAATTGTCACATCACACTGATAATTTTCAAGGAAATTTGCCAAAAATGGGGCAGAATACACTTTTACTGCATAAATCATCACTTTCTTCAGATCATCAACATTTTTTTCCTTTTTGCAAAGTGCCACTTTAGTTACTAAGTTCCCAGAGGTACAGAGTTCCAAAATTAATCCCTTGAATCACAAAACAGTCTCATCTATTGAATCACACAGAAAGAACATTCACTCATCAAATGAAGTATTATTCATGCTGATAGTTTGCAAGATGTGTAGAAGAGCTGACTGCAACACAGTTGCTCCCATCTCAGTTCTTTGGACTGATCATGAAAACTTTATGCCTCTTCTGTTACCTATGCACTCTGCCCTTGGTGAGAAATGCATGTCGGTATAGAGAATTTCTCCCTTGCAGTGTCTCTCACTTCTCATACCTCCAAAGATCACATCCACTTACAGACCCAAAATACAGGCTTTGTATTTTAAAGTGCAAACTATCATAGTAAAGCTTCAAAATTGTGACTTTATGGCTTATGGTAACCGGTGGAATTTTAGGAGTGGTGTAGCAGTTTGTTAGGTATTTTTGCAGAGTGAGGTTTTCCTTTGAGACTGGTGAGTACAAGTGAGACTTGCTGCAGCCTGATAAAATTTGTCCACTTCTGTGCTGGTTATTGATGTTTAATCATTGTAGAAAAGATGGTTACATTGTCTTTGTGAGCATTTTTCATGAAATATTTCAAACAATCAGAAAGTCCAGATGAACTGTTAGAGGTGCTTGAGCCTTAGGAGAGCGGAAGAATTGGCTGCCTTCCTCCTTTATCCCTAACAATTCACACTTGAGAAAGTTCTCCCAGAATACTGCTGACGTGCTCATTCTTGTTCTAGTTGGAGATTAATGTTTTCTGGCTATCATACCAAAATCCTTTACTCATTTTCCTGTACTGCTTTTTACCCAGACTTCTCTACAAATGCTTACGTATTCTATCAAGCGTGGCAGCTTGTGGTCCTTTTGTGATTCTGTTATAGTATGTCATACATAATGCTGGGGGAAACAAGTACTCTTTTCCTGGGCATTTCTTTTTAGAGAAACCTGAAAGGGCTGCTATTGCCTTTACCTAGTCTTTGGAAGTAACATTCTGGTCTCAGTGAATCTAGTTACCTTTAGTTATCTCACTCAGCTTTTGCTGATTTTTAAAAATTTACCCTTAACATCCAAATAAGTATGTATCATGTACTTGTTGTTGTGAGGAAATTGTATTTTACTGCAGAGGATATTGTTTCGAGTTTAAAGACTTGACTTTCTTCTGTTAAGGTGGCTGCTGTATTGTCTCATTTTACAGTAAAACTCTAAGGCAAGAAAATGAACAAAACGTTACTGTTTTCTCTGAAGAGTCACATGAAAGCATATTCCAGTACTTCTGAGTAACTGTCTAAACAGACTTCATATTTCACCTTGCTGCACACTCACTAAATGCTGTTTTTAAAATTTTTTATATATATATATATATATGCACAAAATGAATATAGTATTTCTGTTTCTATTTTCACTTCTGAGTTAATTCTTTTATCTAAAACTAGGATGAGTCTTCCCGTCTTTATTTATATATCTACATGGATTTCAACTTGTTTATTGTGATTGACAATAAATAAATAAATGGAATATGTGTTGCAAAGGAAAGAACACAGGTTAAAGCAGTTCATTAAGGGGATTTCAGTCAACAGATTTACCAAAGAGAATAAGGAATGTAAAGAAACAAAGGTGTCAATGAAAAATATTGTGTGTAAAGGAGTCCATAAAAAGTCAGGTTATCAAATGGTGTGTATTCTGAATTTGGGTTTCCCTTAATGGGAGGCCTTTAACCTTATTGCTAAAATGAGGAGAAATTAGCTTTTTTATGTTCAGTAATCCTATAGCTTTATTTTGGATGGATTTTATAAAGTGGAAATGCCGATTTTCAGCGACAGTTTATTTGTGGGATTTGGTCCCCTCCCACCCCATGGAGTATTGTGGGCAGAGGGTAAATGCCTCATTTTATGTTTTGTGCAAAAGTAGTAGAAAGCTACTGACTTTTGAAAGTCATCATATGTGATGACAAGAAGAGATATCAGGGGAGTGCAGAGGAACTTCATTATTGCTGCTTATTCAATTTTCAGTTCCCAAAGCCGACATCCCAAGAATACTCTCAGGTATTTGGTGTCAGACCATTAACCTATGTGTGTGAGCCAGCACACTGTACTGTTCTCATTTCCTAAACTGGAGGAAAGGAAAAGTCCTCAACCCCCTTGCTTCCCCTTCCTGAGACTGCAGACAACTGTATGCTGGGGTCCTTGCCAGATTTGCCTCAAGTAAGAAGATAGTGAGAAATATGTGATTAGCATTTATATCAGAAAGGTAGAACGTTGAGATTGGTACCAGTCAATTGCAAAATTGGTGATGGCAGAATTTCATGCCAGACCTAAATATACTGCTCAGTCTTGCAAAGCCCTGAAACTTGCAGAGGGTCAAGGGAACGTACTTCTGCTGTGGTAGAGAGTAAATAATTGAAATTAGTAATGACTTGGCTAATTATAAAATGTTATTTTTTTCAGGACTTTTTGGGCTTCAAAACCAGAAGTTAACTTTGGAAAAAGAAACTTCAAATGTCAGCTTTTTAAAATTTATTAATATCCAGCCTCATATTGCATTATTGTCCAGAATTGGAGAGACTTTCTGATTATATGTTTTTGACACTATGTTGCTTCTGTTACAGACACCAAAGAATAGCAGTTTGAAATTACAAGCATATCCAAGACAAAGGAGTTGATTTTAACTTTCAGAAGGGCTTAGACAAATGATTTTTACGGTAAATTTCATTTCATAGAATAACAATATGTATGGCCAACAAGTGTTCAAAGAGTCAGAAGTTACATTTCACATACTATGATATGTACATGTTGAATATCTACTAGGTGAGTGCTATGGTTACACAGTTTGCTGTAATCTAGTGAACAACTAAGGCAATTCTTTGGAATATGTCACCCTGTGTCCTGGTTGTTTAAATCTCTCTTTAAGTCCGTGTATCAGTCTAGTTACAGAAGAGTTGCTGAACAGGTTTCACTTTGAACTTGTCATTCTAGATGTAATGTGTTGACGTGTCCCCCAGTTAAAGAGTGGTATCATAAGAGTCTAAAGCAGGTGAACTGCTAAAGATCCAAAATATTAAGTGGTTGGATTCCTGATTAAGGACAAGTCTGCAGCTGTGGTTTAGGCAGGAGAAGGTTGCTGGCATTCCATTTGTAACTGTTTACACTCGAGGATATAAGAATATTGTGTATTTTGCATGTAAATTATAAATGACACAAGGGATACATGTGAACTCAGCATCAGTGATTTTCTGTATCAAATAACAATTGTAATTATGAGGCCCCAAGACACACCACCACTTGGTAGTAATGCTCGGCCAGGTTAATTTCCAGAGTGAACAATCCAGTCAGATATTTTCCATCAGTGATTTAGTACCAAGATGGTCATGTCAATACACAGTCTTTTTGTGTCTGCTGTCTATTTGGGTCATAACCAGGCTTCTCAGGCATAAGTAACAGTAGAATAGAATCCTTTCTGCTCTTCTATAACCAGCATTGGTTATAGAAAATTGAAATATTTTTCTTTAAATGGCACATGACACTTGAATTGGGGAAGGGTGGAAGTTTTAGTAATATTTCCAGTGACCAACTGGTGAAATTCTGGTTAACAAACTCTCTAGTTATTCATTGCTACCAATATTTTCAATGATACCATATTTTCCAGAGTAAGCCAAATTTATAGAAATAATAATGATACAAAAATAGCCTTTTCCCTTTGTAATTTACTTGGATTTTTATGTAGTTATTGAAATAGTTTGTTCTCCCCATTTTGATGTAGAGTTCCATGTTATAAGCTGTGGTATACCTATTTCTGCAGCATTATAAACATTTATCAGCTTGTTCAGCTTCTTTGAAACAATACTCATTGTTAAGTGTTTCACAAATTATTTTGGTGCTTCTCTGTCTGTACAGAGAAATTAAAGATACTGTTTTTCTATATTTCTAATTTTTAAATCAAATTATCCTCAGATTAAGCCCAAATATTTTTTTTACAGAGAGATCTGCAAATGGTTTTGTTGGCTGGTCCCTGGAAAAAAAATAATTTTTTAAGTTGGCCAGACATTTGTCACTCATTTGAAGATTTATCATTATTCTTCAAGGATCAGTTTTTTCAACCTGTTATGATAAAGTTTGGGGATTTTCTGCAAGTGTGTGTGGTGAAAATTACTGCTCCTTGTGACAGCTTGACACATGATTATCCTGAAGATCCTGGTATTCTTTGCTTCTTTTGGCACTTAATAATCTACATGTTTCACTTGTGGCATCTGGAAATACCTAAGCTTTGTCAGAATTAGCCATGGGTTTCCAGGTATTCAGGATCAGGACAGCTCTGCTGTATAAGACTAATCAAGCACAGTATCTTCTCTGATTTCCAGAAGTGTGATCCTGCTGGGATGTGCTTTTTTAAAGTTCAGTTATTTATGGGTTTAGGGCTACCTGAGCTAAACTCAGGATTTCCATCTGAGTCTTCGCATGTTTGGTGTCCACATATGGAATTAATCTAACTAAATTTTTTAAGCAAGTAACTCCTTTAAGTTTACTTCCTTAGAATTTCCTTGGTATTCTGTCTTATAACTTGAGGAAAAAAAAAGAGTAATCATTCAGTAAGAGACTCATGATTCTGTACCCACGTATTCCCTTCATTTCGGTCCTTTATTTCCAAACTGTATAGTTTTTAGTCTCTTTTCATTTTTATCTTTGCTTATTCTACTCACTCTGTGACCTCATTTTATTTCATAGAGGGTAACCAGATACACAAATTATGTAAAATGTTGATACAAAACAGATTTTTATGACAAAATGAGATTTCCTGTGTAATTTTCAGTTCTTTTATTGATAATCACAATATTCCTATTGCCTTTTTAACTGCTTCAGAGCTTCCAAATGATTTGTAGGGGAAATGGAGCAGCTTTAACAGCTTCTTTCTTGAGTAGTAATAGCTAATTTTGGACGTATCACTGTCTACCTGTAGTCAGTGTTGGTTTTTCCCAGGCATTAAGTTTGTACTTCTTGATGTAGAAATTAATTTGACTTTTTGATCATGCATTTGGTTCAGTGTATGTGATATCTTAAAATATTGCTGACGTAAAGAAATGCAGTAGTATCATGTAGCATGATTTCCTTTTGGGAAAAAAGTACCAATCTTTTCCAATATAGAATTTAAATTTCTAATAGAATGTACAGTAATAATTAAAAAAAAGTCTACTAGTATGTAGATCTCAGAAGCTTCCTTACAGCCTTTTAAGGAGAATGACATAATTTTATTCCTCTTTTACTAGTGTTGGTTTAAGTAATTATTAAGTTTTTCAGTAATGTTATGTTTTGTTTCACCTAGAACTTGAGTCTTATGTGCAGTCACTTTTCAACAGATGAGATTTTGCTAAAATATTTTTCTTCTGACCTCTTGGTTTTAAATCAGTCTTAAAAATCATTCCTGATAGAAAGGTAGCACCGCTTTCATAGTGAAGAGCTGTGGAAGATTTCCTCTGCGATCTCTGCTGTGGTTCTCTTTCCTGAATGCTACACATAATCATAAAAGCAAAGTTGATCATCTGCTTTCCTCCAAGCAGAATTGTTATCAGTGCTATATCCAATCAGTCATGATTTTGTCTGGATAAATCTTGATACCTCTAGGAATGAAGATTCCACATCCCCTCTGGATAGTCTGTTACTGATGTTGCACTTCTCTTTTAGTGAAGTGTTCCAATGTCCACTGTGAATCTGCTAATCATACCACTTAATTATTTATTGCCCTGATTCTCAGGTAGTCTTCCTTTGTTTCTGAAATTCTATTTTTTTTTTCTTCATGCTTTAGGCATGTTGCTTATTAAATGCTTATTTTTGTATTGCCTTACTCTAGTTTGTAACATTTGGTGATGGCTATCCTCTCTTATTTAGCTATCCAATTTTGATTTCTTTCACTTATTTAAGATGAAATTTCACATGTAGTGCTTTCCTTCCTGCAGTAGCTTTTGGAGTAACTTCAAAGTTTTTTTGACTATGAGTTGAGTGCTGTTGTGTAACCTGGGTGTGCTGCAATCATGAGCACAAAAATTTTTCTTTTACAGTTAGGCATTAAGCTGGGTATTTTTCTTCATTTAGGATTAAATTCAAAGTTGCTTTTCACATGTGAGTTCTCTGATGAATGGCTGTGATGCATGACTGGGTCTCTTATAATACACTAAATATCTAGATCAAATCCAGTCTAAAAGGGAATTAACTTGAAAATCCTTATTGCTGTGTTTTCTGCTATTGTGGTCTTTTAACTCTTCTCATACTTGCTGTTGTCCTGCCTTTCTAATGTCTACATCTTCCTGAAAAATAAGGCTGCTGCATCAGTAATAGATCTCTATCAAGAAGTCATATTAAAGAGATTTTATGGACTACAGAATCCTTTTATGAGGAAAGGGTAGGAGTATATACTTCTCTAACTTTTATTCAATAGTTCCTGCACTGAGAATTTACTTTTAGATGTTGAAATACTCTATTTAGTATTAATAAAGCTTAGAGCTTCACTTTAGATTTGAGGGTATGATGATAGTATTTAATTGGAACTTGCCAGTGACTTTGTCTCTCCTGTTGTTTCAGCTTGGCTGGACTCATGGATTAAAGATGAAAAAGGCTGCTGTTAAGAGAAATTTTTGTTTCAGTAGCTAATTAAAAGCAAAGTACATCGAACTACAGTTGTTGATGCCATAGATGAATACTGGTTTTGAATTATTGTGCTTTTTTGTATTTTAACTATTTGCACTGAAAAAAGTAAACTGACCCAAAGAAAATTTGGACTGAGCCAAAGTAAATTCCTTATAACACAGTTTCTTTGTTTCTGCATTTCCTAGAACACTTCAGTTAGAAGAGTTAGTTGATCATGAATCCCAAACCTTTTGCCAATTCCCATGTCTGTGTTGCTTTGACTCCCTAGGATTGTTTTTATTTTGTGCATTAACCGATGTCTCTGTTTCTCCATCCCTGTGGTGTTGCCCTTTCCCTGTGGTTGGTTTCCCCACCATATTGGAAAGTGATGAATGTAGAGACTGGGGCTTTTCCCTGGCTTTCAGAGTTCTGAAATGGAGGTAGCTTTTCAGGAGCCCTCTAATCTTACACAAGATATGAGACTTGTACTCCCAAATGAAGGTCCAGGAATAACAAAGGATGTGTCAGCTCCTTCTGAATAGCAGTGCTACATATTTAGGGAGAGGGTGAGGACCTTTACATACCCCCACTGAAGTGGAATGGTTTGGATCCCAGCTGAACCAAGAAAAGAAGGAGAGGGTTTCAGTTGCTGAACTGTTGGATGACATCCTTCACTACAGGGAGAGGAAATGTACCTTGGATGAGTAATAAAAAAAGAAAACCTTCAATTTTGCTTCATTATTATTTAACTAACATTTTCACTAAAATAAATAAGCATATGGGAAGAGCAAAAAATTAAGAACTTGACCTTTGAAAGGTGATTGTTCTTTATGGTTACTGTGATTGAAAAAATTATTCCTTTTAATAGAAGTCACCATATCTACAATGCAATTTTGTAAATATTTTTTGCAGGTTCTCTGTCCAGATTGCAAATACAGCTGAATTGTTTACTCACTTCTTTTTCCCTTCTATTTTTAAAGAACAAGGCTTTTAAACACTATTTAAAAGTCGAATAGTTACACTCTGTTCAATGTTTCTCTTTTTTCCTCTCTCTCAACAAATTAAAAAATGCTCACAGGCTTATTTTTTTTTTCTGTTCCATTTAAAATTTTCTCTCCCCGCAACTCACACTCCCATTCTTGTTGCTAATGAATGTATCATCTAAAAATAGATATGTTCATCATTCTATAATATTTTGTATCTTTCTAGATTGGAGGCCAGTGTAATTGTAAGAGACATGTGTCTGGCAGACAATGCAATCAGTGCCAGGAAGGATTCTACAATCTGCAACAGTCAAACCCTGATGGCTGCAGTCCCTGTAACTGTAATACCTCTGGGACAGTCAATGGAGATATTACCTGTCACCAAAATTCAGGACAGTGCAAGTGCAAAGCAAATGTTATTGGTATGTGTAATGCAAGAGTTCAGAGCCATTTTTCTTGTTTTCTCTGGAAATAAAACACACTTGGTTTCTAAATGAAAGGTATAGAAAGCTTCTTTGCTGAAGGCAGATTGCAAAAATGAATGAAATTAACTGTTGAAAAATTATTAATTTAATAATTTTATCAAACTACAGCTTGAAGCTTAGTTTAATCAACCCTTTAGAAGTTTCTTTATGGCATAGCTGTGTTAGCTTACATAGCTCCATACTAATAAGTCACAGAAATAATGTAATTTGCTTACTGTGTAGATGTTTCTTTTAGGAAATTAGCACTTTTTCAACATGTTTTGTACTTAATGAGTTCCAAGCAAATCGTTTCCATGCTAGTTTTCTTAATAGACCAAAATAAATGGATTTTTTTCTCAAAATATTCTGTGCTACAGGGTCCTTTGTGATAAATCTATCAATTTTTTTCTATTATATTTCTTTGAACTGTTCCTATGAAATGCAAAATAAGTCAACATAATTCCACAGATCATGTACATAGCTAGGGTTAGTTATCAAGGGCCACATAATTTTAATTTTGTAATTCAATGCCAAGCTGATTATAATAAACTGCTACCTTCTGTGTTATTTATCATTTTTTTTACAAGACGTGCTTTTTTGTTTGTTACTCCCACAGGTATTTTTCAGAAATTAGATTTGATTATAGCAATTTATTACTTCCAGCATATTTGAGGGGAGCCACAGCCACATAAGGACAAAATTTATCAAGTGCCCAAAATACACAGTATATATAATACACTTTGAAATGTTGATGTATGGGAATATTATGCAAGGAGAATTTCCTGATAAAGTGAGCCTTGCATGGTAACTGTACATGTCTCAGACTATACATATGTCTCAAAAAGAAAAATTCCTCTTCTGCTTTGTTATTAACAGAATTAGTAATCTATTTTTTCCTCACCCTAACCAGGTGCTGGGTTGCATTAATAATGTTCAAGTACATGTTAATGTATTTGTTATTATATATACCCTCACTTGTGAATGTTGACTCATTTGTAATGTTGTCTTTCTTGCTTTTGGAAATTAGAAGAAAATGTAGAATAACAACAAATAATGAAAATAGCTCTAAACAGATTGAAGCCTGAACAGTTTCAGTCCTTTTTTCCTGCGGAATGCTGTATTTTTCATACAATGAAAGGATGCTAAGAGTAGAAAACCTCTGTGCATCATAAACCCTTTTTCTACCTTCAAGAAAAAGGACTTCAGAGCATTCTTAATTATATATTCATTGCCCGCATTTTACGTTTGAACCTGTGAAAACACTTCTTAATTCGGTGGCAGTTTGGCAGACAAGAAATTCACAGTCTGGTTCTCACATATTTGGTTATCTACATATTATATTTTCTCCCCTTGATGAAAACATTAAGAACTGTTTTTATTTTCACTGAAATGGTTGTTAAAAAAAAAGGCAAGTGTGGATCTATGCTTTTTTGTACTTATCTGTAGTTATAATGGGGGGTTGTACTTTTGCAAGTGTTTGTTTGCAGGATAAAGACATAATTCTTTCCAGACTAGATTCTATTTTTTTTTTGTTTTCCAAACCATTGTAAATAAGCTTCTGTATATTGAAATGTGTGCAGCAAACTTTACCAGGGGACTTTCCACTTTGGATTTCTAAATTGGTTTTTAGAGCAATCTGTCTGTTGCCATTTTCATCTCTTTAAACAAACACAATAACAGAAAAATGCAACTATGGACTGCAATGTTATGAAACATGAACTGTTAGAGTTAACACAACTGTTAAATCTTACTAATGATTCTATCACCAGTAAAATACATTAGCACCAATAATTTTATTAAAGTAGGTCATTCATCTAGAATAAAAAGGTAGAAGAATGTGAATTAAATGCCAAGCGTGCTAACTCCCCTGTACTTGTTAACATTGAATGTGATGCCCTGTAGGCCTTCCTCAGTATCGTTAGGAATAGATTACCTGTCAGGAATATGTATGGCATATTCAAATAAGCACTGCGCATATTTTAAAAACTGATATGATATGAATCCATGTAGACCAATTTTAATAGTTCAAAATGAGTCATAATTCTTGTTAACAATACAGTTATTTTTAAAATTTGCAGCAATAGTGGTCCTTTTTTATTTTCCTTATTGAAATTAAATGATATGCCTTAGGTGAGTCATTCATCACTGTTAAAGGAACTCGCCTTCTGTTGGAGATTTTGAGTTTTTATCCATATATATATTCATTCCCTACCATTTTTAGTTTTATTTTTCTACATGTAAGTTGCTAGGTGTATTTTTCTGTGGTTTTGTATTTTTTTTAAATGATGGCATTATTTTGCTAGAATATTGTATTTATATTTTCCTATATGAAACAATTAAGTCACAGCTTCATAGTGAAGGATTTTCTCTCTGCAAGGGAAAAATACGTAACTGAATTTGCATTTTTCGTATAATAATCTAGTTTGCTTTCTTGTAATGTACATTATATAAACTAACATATAAATGCCATCCCTTGGGGCAGGGATAAAGCAAGCATTGACTTTGAAAACAAAGCTAATAAAACTACAGGATGAAGCATGAAGTAAACAGTTTATATTTTAATGTACTGCAGGAGTTAACTAAATCATACATTTAGATAAAAATATTTCATTTTGGATTATGGAAAACATTTTCTGCTTTCTGTAAGGGCTAACAATAAAGACTAACATAAATGCAATCAATGATAAAACTGAAGTATGGTGTTAAGCAAATAATTTGTTATAGTTAGTCTAACTTGTGCTGTCTCAGTGTATATTTAATGTTTTTAATACAATGTATAAATCTAATATCAGAACAGATTGTGAGCCTAGTGCAATTCTCTGTGTATTGCATTTCTGCAGTATAGGGTGAAGAGTTCACATAGGCATTGATTGTGCAACAGGTGCTGTTCTGGGAGACAAAGAGCTTAATTCTGCATTGTCTTAGAAATGTTACAAAGAATCTCTTGCAGAACTATCTTAAATTGTATTAAGAGGCCAGCAGAAATGCATTGCTACTGAAACAGATTGGAAAAGTAAACAGATTTTTGGGATGCCACAGTTATTCAATTGATCTGTGCAGCCTCGTCACTCCTGTTAATTATGCTGGCGAAGAATCAGTCCTCCCTTTCTTTTTTTTATTTCATTGTAGTGTAATTACACTTTTAAAAAATGAAATTAATAGCTTTTAAGATTTGGGGGGTTTTTTTATTAATTCCTTTTCTCTTTCCAGGCCTGAGGTGTGATAGTTGCAATTTTGGATTTAAAGCTCTCAGATATTCTAATGAAGATGGATGTGAGCCTTGTTGGTGCAACAGCCACGGCTCAGTGAGCCAATTCTGCAACCCTCTCTCTGGGCAGTGCAATTGTAAAGAAAGAGTGAAAGGGCTTCTCTGTGACACCTGCATGGACAACTTTTATGGGCTGGATGTAACTGGTTGTAAGGCCTGTGAATGTGATGCTGCAGGGTCCATTTCGGGAACCACGTGCGACGCGAGGACGGGGCAATGCGCATGTAAACCGAACATCGGGGGAAGGCGCTGCGATGAGTGCCTGGATGGGTACCACAGAGTGCAGAAAGGTCACTCCTTCCTTTGTCTGCCATGCAACTGCGAGAGGGCAGGGACAGTGAATGGCTCTCTGCTTTGTGACAAAGCGACAGGACAATGTCCTTGCAAAGCTGGTGTGACTGGCCCTCGGTGCAGTCAGTGCATGCTGCAGACGTACAACCTCAGCATGAGCAACGCCCGCGGCTGCCAGCCCTGCCACTGTGACGCTCTGGGCACGTTGGCAGGAACAGCTTGTGACCACCTTTCTGGGCAGTGTGTCTGTCTGCCTCAGCGCCAGGGGAGGAGGTGTGATGAGTGTAAACCAGGTAAGGGAACAGAAAGACAATCGATTTGATGTAGTAAGTTTTGCTTCCTTTTTTATCGTTTTTTACAGTTTTTAGTATGTGTTTGGACAGCTTCACGTCTGACATATATTTATATGTCATATAATATATATATGTATATATAGATATTATATGTGTATATATATATGTATATGTATTATATGTATATATGTCATATAATTATTTTTCCATTTCTTCCTAACTCTGTGATTGAGAAGGAAGCATTATTTTCCTAATCACCACCAAATATTTATTCTATTTTCAGATAAAATTTGTATAATTTGTGTTTCAGTTTCAACATGCCCAAAATAAGGTTAGGCTACTTCTGGATATTGAGAAAATATATGAATAATCATGTCCCAGTCCCTGAATAAGTGGTAAATTGGCATAATCTAATGAACAGCAGCTATCCTCATAATGAAAAATGTGGATTTGGAAGGCAGAGTGCATGCTCTTCAGGAAGGGCACTTCATGCATAAAGCTGAGCATGGCAGGGGGCACAGAGATTGTTGCTTAAACTTTGATGAGGCTGGCAAACATGCCACTTAGAAAGCGTTCACCTGCCTTGCTGTGTTGTGGTTGTGCTGGCTTGCACAACAACTGCTTACAGTTTGGCCCTACAAGTAGGTGATATTTGCAGTTTGCTACATATTTGTTCAAGATTTTGTGCCATATTTTTAAACAGAGTTTAAAAGTCCATTGTAAGTGGGGAGCTCTGTAGATATATTTCAATGTTTTTGTTTTAAAAAGTAGATGGGTAAAGTGAAACTATAGGTAATGTTAACCTACCCTTCATCATAATATTAAGCAGATAGATTTAGTTCAAATTAAATACATATGCAATTTATTCAAGTAGCAGGTCACATTAAAAGGTACATTATAGCTCCATTGGTTTTAATATGCCATTCAATAATTTGAACAGAGGTTAAAAAAGCTGCTTAACCTCCATTAAGTATTTTTTAAAATGCTTTCATTTAAATTATTTTAGGTACATATACTAATAAATAAGGCAGCATTCTGTTTTTCTTAGTTCCTCCTCCAGTGCTATTTGACCTGCTGACCCTCTATAGCAGCCACTTAATCAGAGATCGGCAGAGGAGTGATGTCAAGGCTCCCCGAGTCAGTGACCGCCCTTGTCCTTGGGAAAGAAAGGCCAGGGTTTATGCAGAACTAAATGGTTTAAAAAGGTTTAATTGATAGTGTGAACAGGCTGGTTTGTAGAAAAGCTTACATGGCACTCAGAGGAATAGTCCCACAATAGTTCCTGGTAAAAAGAGAAATAGTTAAAAAAAGTATTTGTGTAAGTATTATTTTTAAATTTTCTAACTAATAGCTTTAAGCATGTATGTGCTGAGCACTGAGCTCTCTGCTGCAGGTGAAAGTGTAAATTCCTATTTTTGTAGAAGTACTGTATTGCTCTTAGTAGAGTGCAGTGAGCTGTGCTATTTTCACTGTTTTAGTCAGAGCTTATTTAGATGTTTAATATTTCTAACTTTTATGTAAATATTCTTTGTTAGTATGTGCCAAAAGAGATTTTTCTCCTGAACAGGGAAGACTATAAAAAGTCTTCTATATAGAAATATAGAAGATTTTATTTGGTTTCAAGTATTTAGACATGTCCTATGGCTTTTTTTCCCTTATCTTTGGGACAAAGATAAGAAAAGGTACTCCAGATGTATAAGAAAATGTACTCCAAGTGTACATGTAACCAACACAGCCTAATTAAAGCACACACAAATTAGTTAATACTGGCAACCCTGAAAACATACTGAGGATTTCTGCATCTGTTGGGACATTTCAAATTTATGACAGAAGGTAAGTGGCATTTAAAATAATGTCCCAGTGTAGCCTATCTTTTATGTGCTTTGATAAAATCCGAGAAGTTTTCAGCAGTTACCAAAATCTTAATGCAGAAAGAGTTGCCAATTGAGAAAAGATCAAACTGGTTGTAGTTTTTGGAAATTGTTTTATAATGAGATTGTTTTTCTTAAAGCACTTTTTGGAACATTCAGCCATGTGTTTCATCTGTTAGGCTGTATCCATGACCTTCTGTTTTCCATTTTGTTTTCATACAAGTAACATTTTGGTAGATTGGTGTATATTTATTTTTGCTTTAAACTTATAGTGTATGCAAAGAAAGGAATACTTGATTCTAGCCTGAAACAAAATGAAAGAGCAGTTTTACCTTGTACAGAAACTTGCTTTTGAGATGTCCTACGGTGCAGTGGTCAAAACACAGGTTCTCTTCAACCCCCAAATTGTTGTGAGCATTTTATCCCTGCCTCATTCTGGAGCAGTATGGCTGACTGGGATTTGTGCCCTACAAATCCGGTTCAACACAGGTCTTGGATTTTGTTACAAGAGCAGCAAAGCTGTAAAAACCATTTTGTTTTGTAAGTTCTTTACTCCATAGCCACAGGTTTGCATAGAATGCTACATAGTATGGAAAAGATGTAATGGAACATGTAGAATGTGTGTCTGTGCACCAGTACTGAAGCTTTGTGCACATACTACCGCTCTTGGCCAGAAGAATGTGAATTGTCTTGTGACAGCAATGCTGCTGTGGGTAACTGCATTTTGAAGCCCAGGCTGTGGTTAAGAAATGAGCATTACTGCCATAGATGGTAAGGATGTAGAAGTGCTAAGGAATTAGTCATGTGTTCCTTCTCTATACAGCGGGAGAATGCTAAGAGGATGATTAAAAAAAAGAAGCGGAATACTTTGCTATGACTTTCATTCTTCCTTTTGAAAAGTGTGTTTGATTGACAAATGTGATCAATTATGGTTGAATTGGAAAAAAATCTGAAAAAGAATAAGCATAATACTAGTTACATACGTAGATCTCAGAGAGATTTGCGATGGCTGTCTTAAAATTGGAAATTGGCTCTATTATACAACAGTGGATCCTTCATAAAGCAACTTTTATGAGCCCTTCTAACCTTGCTGTAAATTAAGCTTGCATTAAGTTATTACTCTTTCCTAGGTGGAGTCAAATTCTAGGTGGTGAAAGTAAATAATAATAATTATGACAAACAGTATGAATTGGTAATCTTGTATTTCCTCTTTTTCCTCTACATTTGATCATGGTAATTTACGTACAAATTAGTTGGGGAAAGAAATTTTTCTCATTTTCCTATCCCTCACTTTTAAAAAAGAATGTTTTGCCTTTACCTGCTACTTCTGGGTAAAAGAAAGTAATTGTGGTAGTGTCCAGAAACTTTTAGAGCATTCCTAAAAGATTATAATAAAAATATCCTACCAAATCCTTCACTGCTCTACAGTGGTTTAGGCAGTGTGGCTGTAGGAGAGCCCGGATGTTTAATACTAAGGTATAGATTATAATTAGTGATTTCACTGCTATGATAAAAGCAGTATATGCTGTAGTCCTGCTCAGAGAAACAAATTTATTTTCCAGAGATGTGCTAATTTGTCCATTATAGACTTCTCTTAGATGTTACTATGTACAAAGGAATCGTGGAATCATAGTTCTATGCAAAATTTCAGATGGACAAGGACCTGGTTTAGCCTGAGTGCTTATCACTTACTGCAGCTGTAAAGTGGGTCCTGAGGAAGTGCTTTGACCTTCTGCACGAGTCCAAGGCTTCAGCTTGTTTCCATCCTTCCTGTTCGGTTCTTCGAGTGGAGTCGTTCATTGTGCTCAGGAGTGACATTGCTGGGAAATGGTCTCCTGTATTTATGCACAGGATGGGCACTGCAGAGCGCAGAGAAGTACAGCAGGAGATAATACATGCTGCCTCACTAATAACTTCAGGCTATTTGCTCTCTGTGCTGCCTCACTTCGGGGCCTCTCTGGAATAAAGTGCCAGCAGCGTGGTTTTTTATGATGCGAATGTATGTTAACTGGAGACTGATATCACTTCACTGTCCACTTGAGATTTATCTCACCGAGGACCAGAGGCTAAACTTGAACAAAGATTTGAGCAGTAAAATTCTAATGTTTTCAATTTGTTTAGTTTCTCTGCTATTTGGATATGAACTCATAGTGCAGCACTGCTGCAAAGACAGAGAATACCACCCTAGGGGTGTATATATACAGCTATCTCTTGTAAGACAAATAATAAGGCCTTGGGCAATATGACATGTTACAATATAATTTTGGGCTACTTATTATAAAGCAGGACATCGGGAAGTTATTGGACAGCAAAAAATATTCAGTAGCTGAGAACATGGCTAAGAAACTACTGATTGAACTTGATGTGAAGAGAGGGCAAGTGTCTGAGAAGTCTGTGCAAATGCTGCATATCTCAGTAGCAGATGAAATTTTTCTATTGAAGTTGGACAATAATAACTAATAGCAACCAGCTAAGGGAGATAGAAACTCATATCAAGGGCCCTATTTTAGGATTCATGTTCCAAGATAGGTTATTGTTGCTGTCTAGTGTCTCTTAATACTGTGGCACCAGGATCTTTTGCAGAGCTCGCAAGCATTGCTACATTTTAAATAAACTGTACTCCTCCAAGGGGGGAGGAAAAAAATAAAGAGAAGACCAACTTGTGTGAATAAAACAGTTAAATATTTATTAATAATCAGGTAAAAATAGAATATGTTTTGGAAACTTATGTAATTATATTTTTACTAGTGTGCCATTACTTGAATTGTCTTCTGATCAGAAAGAAATTATTACAATGAAATAAGGCCATACATTGTGAAATAGATTATGCAAGTGGAACAGCATCATTAAGAGAATGTGTGTAAAAGCTCTTTCATTAGGAACTTCAGGTAAGGTTGTGAATAATGGGTAAATTCTTGAATGGCCAGATTAGAGGTGTATCTAACTGTATTTTTCAGTAATAGATAAATATCAGCATAAATAAAGATTGCTTGTAAGTGCAATAGGATGAAATATGGCATAGCAGAATCATACCAAACATACTGTGGGAAATGTGAAATGAATGCTCAAATTCATAATTTGAAATAATACAGGAACAGGACAGGGTTGAGGGTGAAAGCTGTTTAATACCAGATCAGTAACTTTCTTTTATCAATTTCTTAGTTTCTGTGAAAATATTTGTGTAGGTTACAAGCTCTGTGTTAAAGAGGAGTAAAATATAAATAAGAAATGCTCATCAAATATTGTTTTTACAAAGAAACTCTATCTTATTTCAAGGATTAAGTCAAGCACTGTTGAGAAAAATGAGGAGACATTCTTAAGAAGATACGTGCATTTCTTATGGTTTGCAGTTCGCCATTTTCAGAGCTCAGCTCTCAAACTGGAATGGACAAATGTCTCTTCACTTGTGGCTGCATTCATGAGTATTTCTCATGTCCTTGGGTCTTTCCCCACAGAAATGTTAATGTACTCCCCCTGTTTTGCATTTGCACTGGCTAAGAGTCTGAAGAGAGAGAACCAACATTCTCAAAATCCCTGTCTTTTGCAGGTTTTTATTTTTCTCCATCCAGCGCCACTGGCTGTCTGCCGTGCCTGTGCCACACAGCTGGTTCTGTGAATGAGATCTGTGATAACCTCACCGGCCAATGTAGTTGCCAAGATGCCTCTGTAACAGGACGGACTTGTGAACATTGCAAAGAACTTTATTTTGGATTTGACTCTGGCACAGGGAGGTGAGTGTTTCTTTTCTTACAGGTCACTTATACCCTCCTTGTCACATTTTTCCTCATGGCTCAGTCAAGGGTTTAGTGACAATGGAAAGATATGTTCTAGGTAGGTTAATCCTTCTATGAGTTCATGTGTCCCCTCTGATTTACATGTGATGCATTACACAATCCCCTGTGCTCCCATGAGATGAAGAAAATAGAAATTTTGCTAGGATTTAAGTAGTAACAGCATGAAAGGTCTATAAGGCTAAGTTATAGCAATTTGTTAATTGTTTCCCTATGTTTTTTCTGCATCTTCAGTAAGGTGTGTTGTTTTCTGAGGTGTTAAACATTGACTGTTAAAATGCAGGTAATTTGCCATTCTTACAACTAGTGAATGCTATTGAAGATTTCAGGAAGATTTAATGGGGGATGGTGGGGAGAGAAGGAGAAAACTACAGATATCCCTGACTTCCCAAATTTCTTTTGGTAAAAGCAGTACAAATATTCACTCCACCTTGACGCCTAAAAATTTGTTTTTCTGAAGCAGTGCATTCTTTTTCAACATTTTCTTATGTGCCACAAGGTAAATTGTATTTCTAATGCAGCCTGGTGTCTTTAGGTACATGGATTCCCTGGATTATAAGGGGAAAACACATATATAGTATAGTGCACTGTTATTTCAACTACTGCCCTCTCTTTTTTTTCCAGGATCATCTTTCTTGCCTAGTCCTCACAATCTCAATTTCCTTTTAAAATATTGTCCAGAAAGATTGCACGGCTCTTATGCTATTACCTTTTCATGCAAACTGATGGTGTTAAATTGTTTTGTTATATTTGGTATTTTTGCCTTTTAAAAAACCAAACCCACATACCACAGGCAAAAGCAAAATCTGTACAATGTTCCCCTCCCTCTTCTCTCCCCTAACTAGTCTGGGGTAGACATGCTTTTAGGCAGTGATTAGTAATGCCATCCTGCATATATTTGACATTATTCTGCAGATTTTTCACTTTAACTTTTATGTTACTGTCACTCATTAGGAGATTTTTTAAATTATTTTGTACTGTTTCGGGTCACAGAGGCTTCTGCTAATAGCCATAAAGTAATCTGTAGGAATAAGGACTTCCTATTTTCACTTCCTGTCATTTCTAATGGTGAGAAATAAAGACTGTGTAATATTAAAGTTCCCTTTGAAATCTATTTTCCTTCATATTAATGATATCTTTTTATTTTAGTTACTTGGAATAGATTCTCCCTTCACCCCTCAGTTTTAGCACATTTGTGCTAAGCAATAGCTTTTCTGAGCTAGATACTGGCTTTCAAATACCTGCATTTTAACCTGTCTTTTGCAATTCAAAATGTGGAAATATAAATCATCTAGATCCAGACCTTGTAAGGATAGAAAATTTTTAGAGTTCTGGGATTTGAATCTGAATTGGCTTTAATTCCTTAATACTAGTTAATCCTTATAGCAGTATTGAAGACTACTCTGGTTGTATGATGAACTTATGTTGCATTTTCTTGGCTCTCTTTTCATTGTTGTCTTCTTGGGCAGTGTACCTCTGTTCCTCAGGCAGAAACTTTTATCCACTGACAATGATAATGCAGGTCTTTATTTGTTAATCTATTTTATTCCATTTCTTTAACTATCTTCATAAAAAGAGTAATATGCATTTTGTTTCTCCATAAAGTTGCCAGGTCATTTAAGCCATCCTTGCTCCAAGTGTCTCTTTTAAGGGCAGGAAAGGATGTGAGCTATCTGTAGTGGCAAAGACATATCCGCCTTTGCACAGTAGCACAAAAGAAGCAGAAACTGTGATACACAGAGATTGTGAGGCTTTAAAATTCTCCCACTCTGAATGCATATGTAAGCTGATTTATTTTGTGCTGTTTTTGAGATAAAACAGGAACTCCATATTCTTTAATGCATTTCAGGTTATGAAGCAGGAGAATTTCTTGGCTTTTAACAAATTAGGAATACTGAGTGTTTGCAGCAATCTGAGCAGGTCTGTAATGGTTGTGAGCATCTGTACATATTTGAAATGCTTTACCTCTGTATTGTTCACTATAATGAACTGGTCAATGAACATCACAAATTGTTTATCTATTTATATATATATCTTGACAGATTACTGTTTATGAAATCTATTTAGCAAGTGAGGTTTTCCCATAAGGATGAAAAATGAAGATTTTAAACAGATTGCTGGAGAGGCTCTAACTGCACCTAGAGAGTCAATGTAATAAAGGTTTCTCTATATTAATATTACAAAAACCATTTATCCTCAGAAAATCAATATCACAATTCATCTTGGCATGACATTTCTCTTTCCATGTTTTAAAAGTCTGTTTTCCTTGATTATATATAATTCTGTTTTAATAAAACTCAAATATGTTTGCCTTAGAGTACCTTGAAAAAGTAGCATTTGACAAGAATACTGCAAATATTTTTCACATGATTAAAAGTTACTTATCTTTTAAAAAAATTGGATTTTTTTTGAAAATTCATAATTGACTGAATCCTTAATTCTGACTGAAAAGCATGAACTATGCCTAACAATAAATCCAGTTCTAGTTTTTTGCAGTTAAAGAACATGATGTGTGTGATTACACAGAAATAATGTGTAATCCCATGGAGCAGAATATGGTGAAATATCTGCTGTTATTTGCAGATCAGGAGCCTCATTCAGTATAGGTGAAGGTAGGGAGCCTACACTTTTCCTAGAAGAAAAATGCAAAGAGCAGAAAGGAGCAGCCCCACCCTGCCAGGCTGAGAACTATCACTGTGACTATATGGGTGTTGAGTGTGGTTGTCATGTGTGAATGATAATCAAAACTAGAATAATCAGGAGACCCTTATTCATAAGAGGTGCAGCAATATACAGGAACAATAGGAGAAGCTTGTCTTTCTCTGTTTATCTATCAAGAAACTTTTGTTAACATTGCCCCCCTACTAAATAATCAGCAAGTAATGAAATTATGAAATAATAATAAAATACTGTCTCACTGAGTAAAATTTTTTTTTGTAACTTAACTGAGTTTAGTTAAAGTACTCTAAACAAAACCTCTATTTAAAGAGGGATTTGGTTGCACTGTCCGTAGATGAAAAGACTTTTGAAAAAATTGCCCTTTTCTCTTGACTGTAAAAGAGAGCAAACTGCAGTATAGTGGCTTCCAGGAGAGAATGTATTTTATTTATTCTCAAAAGGATATTAGTCCATAAAACAAATTTGCAGCTTATTTTGCAGCTTTAGCTTTTATCAGCCTTTTTAAGGGTGTTGAATGATTCCCCAGGAGATCACACAGCACGAGCTGCTGTGGAGTAAAGGAGCTCTAATACAGAGAGCTCTGCAATAGGCAGAAAATGTATGTGAAGTTTCCTTAAGCTTGTTTAAAAATCTGTCACATTTAATGCCTATTTCACTGATTATTGACCTGAATTTTAGTGTCCTAATGTGAAAACAGTTTCCACCTTCCCCTCCTCTCTCCCTTGCCTCAAAAAGCTGATACCTAAAGCATACTTGAACTCAGTTTTTTTCTGCTTTCATGAAGATAGTAGGAGATACAGACCAAGGTGTGATGGTGGTGACTGGGAAGATGGCAAAGTAACTTGTGTAAGGGCACCACAACATATTTCCTTAGGTCTGGTGAAACTGGCCAAGGAAAGATCAGCCAAATATAAATTGACTCTTGTTTAGTCTTAGGGTTAGCAGAATAAAGGGGGTAGAGCCTTAGACTTCTCTGGAGTCTTTTTTTTTGCTGCTTCATCACCTTGGGACCTGGCATCTGGAGTAATTTAAAATTCCCTTGAGGCTGATGCTGCTTATGCCCTGAGGACTGGAGATTTCCACCTCAGTACAAGGGGAGGGAAGCGCAAACTTCCCAGTATGTTTTAGCTGCAGTGTACCTTCCCACCTGTTTCCCAGACCATGGCTTTTCAGATCTCTTTTAGTCTGCAGCAATTAAAATATAGTGAAATTAGAATCTAGATGGAGAAGTTCTATTTGCCGTTGTTGACTTTGTTATGAGTAATAACAGCAGTCTGTATTGCAAGGGGTAGCATTACAGTATTTGTAGTAATTGCTTTGCCTAATTTCTGACGTGTTCAAACTCTTTGAATATTTGTACAGTCTGACATCGGTATCCATGCTATAAATGAGTGTCAGTTGGGAAATAGTGTATCAGGTGAAGGGCAAGTTGATCACAAGAGGTTTCACATGCAAAAGCCAAAGGATAAATTAATCCTGAAAGTATTTTACTGGTCCCAGAGAAATTTACAGAATTGAAGCGTGGCATTTGTGTGATACCAGTGCATTTAATTTTTTTGTTCTTTTTAATTTAAAAATAATTTACTTGTAGATTTAATTAATTATTCACTGTAGTTACTTCAGATTTTGTCCTTCAGGCTCTAAAAACATTGTGCTTTCTGTTAGAATATTAGTATTTTTGCTGTTTTGTTTCCTGTCACTGTTTTAATCTGAGTTTTTCTCCACTCTGTTTTGGTCACCATTCATTCTCTTTTATTCACAGCATGTAATTTTTTTCAACCGTAAGTTGCCTTTGTGGGCAAAAAATTATTAGTTGATTTATTTTTTCCAACTAAAGCATAGTTTTCCCTGAGGTAGAAGGTTGCCTGTTTTGTGCAGGAACCTCTTGAGCTGGTTACATATGTATCACTGAACTCTGCAGCTCTTGAGAAAGGTTGTGTGAGTAAGAATGTAAGACTGAATGCATAATGTGGTTATTACTGAACATTATTGTCCAGTTTGTGTATGGATCAATACATATAAAAGCTCTTTCATTCTAAGCCATTTTTATACAAATTAGAATATTATTCTGGCAGTGAAATATTTATTTTTATAAATATTTCACTGCCAGAAATACTTTTTGTAAGATTTTTTAATCAGACTAATAGATTTTCTGCTCTGTTTCAGACTACTGAACTGTTTATGATGTTCTAATTATGTTGCCCAAGAATCTTTTAAACAAAACCCTACTGTGCTTAACTGAAATGTTGATGTGTGTTGATGACTTCCTTGATTTGTTTTTGTTTATAGATGTCAGCACTGTAATTGTCATCCTGCAGGAGCCATTAGTGGGACTTGTCATCTTGTTACTGGACAGTGTGTTTGTAAACAATTTGTAACTGGCTTGAAATGTGACAACTGTGTTCCCGACGCCAGTAATTTGGATGTCCACAACCTCTTTGGCTGCAGTAAAAGTAAGTGGATGTTAGGTCTTAAAAGCATGTCTTTCAAATTAAAGTTTTTAATTGATTTAGTGAGTATTGAATTAGGTCAGCAGTAAATTATTCCCTCCCCACCCCCAAATATAGGGTCACTGAAGTTTGAGTGATTTTTACTGTATTGTAGGATTGTTTTCTAGAGAGATGTGTAGAATCCTTCGGATCATACACACATTAGGCTCGTAGTTTAACCCAGGGGATAAGGGTTAAACTACAAGGGACAACCCATGGTTTCCTTGCACATTTTCTTCGTAGTGACTAATCCAGAGTTCATCTTTTAGTCAAGAATGCAGCACCATTTGTACAACTTACAGTTTAGCCCCCTTTCCTGCCACTGACAGGAGGCAGGACATCTGTCTTCAGAAGTTCTGAAGAACAGAAGGTCTTTTGGAAGCCTACTCCTAGTGATTAATTCCAAATGTTCTCCTCAGTGCAATGTAGCTTTGCCTTTCTCCTCTTGGCACACTATTTCAGTCAGTTTGGGAAAACATGTGATGTGATGTAACAAAGCATCATAAATTGGCACGTTTGAGCTGGGGTCAATGCTATATTGAGGGTCAAATCATGAATTGTAATGAAACAAATTGCAGAGGAACATATGGATATCAAGATCACCAGCACACAGTCTCCAAGCTGGCAGAGTTATTAAAGAAGAAAAGGCAAAAGTATACGTCATAAGAAAATTCAGTACTTAACTTGTCTTTGGGTCAATGTTCAGACATGGGTTTTGAGGGCATCATGCTATGCAATGCCAAACCATGTGGGAAGGAGCTCAGGTCACTCTGGAAAAGCTGTGTTACATTTTGGTGGCACACCTTACTGCCATACACAGTTAACAGCCCAGCCTTGGAAGCCTTGAAAGCAATGAGTGAGGAACTCTGCAGGTGGTAGATGGACATTTTTGTCAGCAGGCCTAATTAATAATGGTCACACTGGTCATAATGCAACAACAGGGTTAGACATTCCCAAGTTATCTCTGGAATATGCTTCTGGATCTTCCCTCAACAAAATATTTCTTTGTGTGTTCTGCATGGGTATTTATATGATATTCATAACTGTGATATGTGAAAATCATAGATTTGCAAGCAGAGATGTAAATGCACAATGTATTTACAGGTAGAGACAGCTATCACTTTGTATTTTTATTTAATTTTAAATCAGTTTAAATTTCAAATCATATGCATGTTAGAATGCATGGCATTATAAATGGTCATAAATATCCTATAGAGAATGATTTCTTTCTGAAGACATTTTTTTTTTAGCTTTTCTCAAAGTTTGGAAGTATTTAAATAGTTTTGATTCCTTTTTCCCCATACTCTTCTGTAAAAAGCACAGTATCTATTCATTGTTCAGGCAGTTGATTGGCTCGTTGTTTCTTTAAAAAATGTAAGATGTTTCAACTGAATGTGTAATAATAATAATACATGGCACTTTTATGATGCTGTTCATCTTCAAAGTGCTTTACAAACATAAGCCAACCTACTTATTTGTGTTGGGATACACAATTGGATAAAGGTCAATAGCAATTCAACTATAAAATTGATTAATATTAGTATGACACAGAGAAATAATATAATAGATTTTAGTTAGATAAAAGTACATCAGGCAATATTCTAAATGACAAGCGGAGTCCTCTTCTGGACATAGAGGATATAGCAATTGGAGTCTTTTGATTATTCATACCAAAATATTTGAACTTGTTGCACACATGTGGAGCTTTGCCTGGCATGGCATTTGTAGTTATTTTCATTGCAGAACAGTATTTTGTTGACACATTCATTACTGGTTATAAGTCTTTGCCAAGGGAAGCAAAAGTAAGTTGCTATTACTGTCCAAATAGTGTTCTTTAAGAAAAAGAGTTTTTTATTTAGCAATTTGTCTACTTAACAATATCTTAGATGCTGCACAAAAATGTACAATGAAGTACTTTGCTTACTATTTAAAATTCAAACCAGCAAACCTCTGGAAGCAATATGCAGTAGTGTGAGACTGCCAGTGGAGATTGAAGGTGATGCTGGTAAATTGCTGTGATTGCTCAGGTCTTGTAAGTATATATTACATGGAGAGAAATTCTTTTAAATGCCAAAGGGATTTAGGAGCACTTGTTTCCTCTGATTCTCAAACTTTACTCCTGTAGAAACTTTAGCATACATTTACTTCCTAAGTGAGATGAACTCAAAAGTTGCAGATTGCCATCAGAACAACCTATGCATTTTAAGGGGAGATGATGATTATGTTCAGTTCAATCCAATGAATTCTAGAAATATTTTGTGCTATTTCTTGGCTGAGAGACTGCAGTAGAAGCAGGGCTTTTCATTATCTTACTCTAAATAAAAAGCTTCATCTCACTTTCCAGATTTGTATTAAAAACCTGTATATAATGTGCCCACTGATTTTGGTCGAAGTCTCTACATCTATCACTTGTGTGGCTTGAGGTCCTCATGACATTTTCTGTCTGCAGTTTCATTCTTTGCTTCTTGTCTCCTGTTAGCTTGGCTGAACAGATTTTAGTAATTAACTTTTGGTGGTACTAAGCAAATATCCACATAACGAGGAGGATGATAGTTTATAAAAGAAGAGAATAAAATCCATGCTTCAAATCTTGATGTTCTTCTATAATACTTAATGTAGGGGAAAAAAGTTAATTGGGTGGTTCTGAATCCAGCTTCTGGTACCTTACTCCATGTGCTGATTTCTGTGCTGTCCTGGACTATTCTCATTCCTTGAGAAAAATGTTTTCCTCTACATCCACACTCCCTTGGTGAAGAGGATGGGGAAATGGCACAGTCTGCCGTTGATAGCAGTCACTATCTGCCAAAACAGACTGTCTTGTTCTGTGCTGAGGCATGGTGTAGGGGACAGAGGGTAGGGCTTTCCTCAGTGTAACTGGATTACTGGGGGTCCTACAGCAAGCTGTGGACTCATGCTCTGACCTGAATAATTACATAAATATAGAATCATGGAATCATCTAGGTTGGAAAGGACCTTTGAGATAATGGAGTCCATCCATCAAAATGTATGTTTATGTTAACATGTGTGCATATATGTATATTAAGTTTAATTTCTGATTATTAGCTATTATCTTAGGAAGGACCATGATTACACATTTGGATGACAAAAGAGCCGTAGGAGAGATTTTGAATGCTCTTTCTTAAAATGTGAGGCACTTGGCTTTTGAACTTCATGTTTGTTTTTCTCTTTATTGATACTATTGCAATAAAGTATATAGAGTATATAAATAAATATAAATATAATAAATAAATAAAGTAAATAAAGACAATAGAGGTAGTAGGAGAGTCAAATTTTGGCAAATTAACATGTCAAGCTGATTTCTTAAACTGTTAAGATACCTTAGTCTCATGGATTTGAATTCTACTGGAAACAAATGGAAGCCAGTTGCCTAAATAAACTTAAAAATTTTGCCCTTTATATTTTTGTGATTTCATTATATTAAGTAAGCTTATTTTAACACTTCAGTAAAATCTGGACTTAATTGGACTTTCCGTTTGTATTTTACTTGAGGAGTTTATGTCCGGTCTGTGCTAAAATGGAATGAATCTTTTGAAAAAATAAATCCTAATTGAAGTAGAAACTTCAATAAAGCAACCATATAAATAAATTTTCGTTTTATAAAGATCTTGAAATACATTTAAAAGAAACCCCACCTGTTTGAAAAACACTTGCTTTATTTTGGGGTGGAATGGGGGATTAAGTTTATTCATAATTTATTTAAATATATACACTTTTTTTATGGATAAAAAGCGTTGTTGAAGAGCATTTGGATGGGTTGGTGTAGTCTATTAGTGTCTTGCCCTGGTGACTGTACATTTACTCAAAGGGTTTTTTGGGTGAAGAATGCTTAGCAGTTTCTTTGCATTTTTCTCTAAATTTGTGTGATTATTGATTACCTTGATTTTTACATCCTCAGTTTTTGTGTATGTTTTAGCTCCTTTCCAGCAACCTCCTCCTACAGGAGAAGTTCTCAATTCCTCTGCTATCAGTCTTTCATGGAGTTCCCCTGACTCTCCAAATTCTAACAGGCTTATTTACCAGCTGTATAGGGATGAGGAAGAAATTTATACAACTGAAGACTACCATCCTTATAGTAAGTAAGGTTGCATCGAAGATTTTGTATTTGTGTGTATATATCTATATCTATGTGTGGTGTTTCTTAGCTATTTCTCATTCTTGTCATTATCATTCTCTGTGCTTTTGAATATATTATCCTGTTTCCCTTTAATGAGTTATTGTTTTGTGTTACTAGTTTTGCTTGAAAGGAATGAATAACCTAGTCTAAAATCTGGCAAATGGAATCACCCAAAATACCTGATAACTATTTTAGTTTTTAATCTGAAAAACTTTAAAATTGACTTTCTGAAAGTATTCATTGAAAATATACACAGATGCCAAAACCTATGAGTCAAAGTCACAGATAAAGAATTACGGTGAACAGAAGAGACCATAATGTGCTTAAACTTCTTTTTTCATCTTCTCGGTTTTAAACTGTTAACAGATAGGAAAGCTTTTTGTGGCCTCTAACTTTTAGCACCTTCTGTTAAGCTAGCAGTGTAGCTCCTGATTTGTCTTTAGCAGCACCACTTCTCTCATGTTGAGGCTTGCCAAGGGATCCTCAGAAGGCAGTCCTAAAGGATTCGACACTCTGTCCAAGCTGAAAAGGCCATTTTGTGCTAATATTGATCCACTTATCAAAGAAAAGGAGATGGATTTGGGTACTGTTTGTATGGATACATGGCACACAAGTGGTTTTTTAAGAGGACAAGTGTGGTTTAATGCCGCTAAGGTTTGACCTCTGTTCTAGGAGGTTCTTCAGTTTGTTGCAGTTTCTTACCAATGCAGCATTAATGTTTTGCAGAAGTTGAGTCTCTCTAGTTATTGGTGTGTACCCTGGAGGGGAGAGAGAAAAAAAAAGCTGTTTTTCAGTGGAAGCCCAGAACCTTTGGAATGCACCTCACATTTCTATGTTTTGGTTCATGCTGCAGTGTTACAGTTCATTACTATGTGTCTTATGTTGTGACTTAGGGCACTCTGCAGTACATACTGTGAGGAAAGGTATGTGACCCCATGTAAGCACGAGATAAGGTGATTGAGAGAAAGAAATATTAAAAAATGTAGAGAACTAATAGAGATATTCCAACACCTTAATTTGGTTTAAAGGCCTAACTTTAGTTAAAAAAAAAGAATTTTAAAAGAAAAGCTATGATATTTCATTGTTATACATCTGTTTAGTAATGTACTTGAAACAGTGCATTGTTGAGGATGTTATTTCATTATTTTACCTACATTTCTTTCCTTCTACTTTGCAGAAAGCAAAAAAAAATTGTGGATGTATTTAACTGGATAATGAGACATTAAAATATTTCAATTTAACAAAACATTATCTTCTTAAAAGTTTCAAAAGGCATTTTTGACATTTCCCGGAAATCCCCCTGATTAGTGATATTAAATCATCTGCTGGTGTTTGGATATTACAAAAATACATTGGTAATGCTGACAGAACGTTTCCTAATGCTGTTTTTTTCTTAGTATAGTTTGGAATTTGTGATGCTTATGAGGTGAGAGTACAACTGGATTAACATTATCTTATGACTAAATTAGGGCTTTATAAAAAAATTGAACTTCCCAAGGAAAATTAATAATAATCAGCCTGGTGACCTGGGTGATAGTATTGCAGAATGCCCAATTAAAACAGTGTTTTCTTAACTGCTCTGGAAAACCTCAGCCTCAGGTTTCCCAGACAGTCTTTGTCTTGAGGATAAAATTAACTACTTGTTCTAAAATGTGAAAAAAACCCAAAGTTACTAACAATTTTAACTCCAAATTAATTTTTTTTGTAATTACTTATAAATGTAACTAAATACAAAATCATAAACTCATTAAGGATGGAAAAGACCTCTAAGATCATTAAGTCAAATGATGAACCCAGCATTGCCATGTCACCTCTAAGCCATGTCTTCAAGTACTACATCTTTTTTTTGAATACTTCCAGACATCTGGAGTCTACCAGACTGCTAGACGGTTAATTCCAAAGCCTGACCACCCTTACCATGAATAACTTTTTCCTAATATCTAATCTCTTTATACCAAATACCCAACCTTCTCTAGCACAATTTGAGGTCATTTACTGTCATCCTCTTACTTGAGAGAAGAGCCTGACCCTCAGGCTACAACCTCCTTTCAGGAAGTTTTAGAGAGGGATAAGGTCTCTCCTGAGTCTTCTTTTCTTCAGACTGAGCAACCCAAACTCCCTCAGCAGCTCCTCACAGGACTTGTGCTCATGACTCTTCACCAGCTCCACTGCCCTTCTCTTGACATGCTCCAGCACCTCAATGATTTCCTTGTAGTGGGGGCCCAGAACTGGGCACAGGATTTGAGGTGGGGCCTCACCAGTGCCAAGTGCAGGGGGAGATCCTGCTGCATCTTCTGCCTGCTCACTACTAACACACAAGGAGGTCTCAGCAGCCATTTTCACGTGGCAGTTGTTCCCCAGCCCTGCCTGAAGTACCATGGTTTGCAAGGTCTGAAGATGCTGTAACGTGGTCTCATTATTGCTGCACTCCAGTGATAATGTTGTGATTGCTAGAAGGAGTTGAAGTACTGTAGGCAATTACTGGGCTGACTCTGCTGCTTTTGTGCTACAACGTCAAAGGTTGAATATCTAGCAATACTCAGACTTTTGTGATCCTCTTCTTAAATTTGTAATCAGGGCAGTGCTGGCTTGCCAGTGTGGATGTACAGAGAGAACACAGAAATAGCTTCAGCCACTTCATTTGCTTTGCAAAAGTTTATGCATATCTGTGCTCCAACACATAATATATTAGTCAATGTTAACCATTTCTTAAGGCAAAAGAATGTAGGGTGTTGTGGTTGTACATAAATTCATACTGTGCTGTGATGACTAAGATGTGTAACTGCTTCTGGGGAATGCACAGGAGCAATTAATGGCAATTGGTACTAAAAAGATGCTAAAAAAACTACTAACTAAGAGTAATGGAAAGTAGGTGTGAGTGGGAACTCAGCACATCACTCCGGATGTCCAGAGTTGCTGAGAACCCTCTTGGGGGGCTCGGAAGACCTGGAATGTTGCCAGAAGCGCCTGGTGGCTTGACTTTGATCCATCTAGGGATGTGCCACCTGTGCATGAGGACATGAGAGGCACTCAGGTTTGAATGGTGCAGGAATGATATATTTACAGGGTGAAAATGTAGATTTTAGGGTTTTTGGTATAAAGGGTAATGGGGACAAGATGGAAGAATCGGGGCGTGTCTCGTCCTTCTTCTTTCTTCTTGTCATCCATTTTCTGTGATGATGTTGGCACTTGGGGATTAGTTTAGAGTAGAAGTGCACTGTCTAACATAGGTGATAGGTATTGGGACATAAAAGTAAATATGATATACATAGTTTGTAGTATAGAAAGATGACACCGCCTTGGAGGGGGTCAGAGAGCCTTTAGCTGCCCTGCAGTTCAAATCTCAGCTGGGCAGAAAGAAAAACTTTGTAGATAAGAAATAATAAACAATCTGAAAATTGAAAACTGAAGAGTCCAGTCTCCTCCTTCAAAGCTTGGGCTTTGAAGGGCTCAGAACCATCCCACGCACCTCAGGGCAGAGACAGACAATGGGTCCCGAGAGGTGTGGCAGCAGCGCTCTGGTCACAGAGAGCAACAGATAACTTTCTCAGGCATAGTGCTGGGAAAAGTCTGTGAGGAGATCAGAGACAAGAATGAAAAACAATTCTTAATCTTGACTTGCTGCACCTGGTATTGTGAACATGTGGAATATGTTATGGAGATTTGTTTATCAATGGGTGGTTTCTTCATTAGCCAATGGTGATGGTGTTTGGATTGGAGGACCAATTAGGTCCAGCTGTATTGTAACTGTTTGTAAAAGAGCAATGGGTTTCTTAATAAAGATATATATGATCGGCCTTCTGTGAATAATGGAGTCTATGCCAATTATTACCTGGCTAGGGACCCATTTGCTGGGACAAGTAGGGGGGAGGAAGGTAAGTACAAGCTTTGTATATACCTTTTTAATAATTATTTGCACATTTGTTTCACTTCTTATCCAAGAGCAAATGCTTTTCAAATGAGGTTTTAAGCATTGTGGTAGAAATGAGGAAGTGAAAGCACACAAAGTTGAAATATTTGGTCTTATGCCATCAAATTAATCAAAAAAAGAGGTCTGAAAGTTTGCACAATGGTTGGGGATTTTTTTCCTTAATTATATTCTCTAATATTGATGCTGATTTACATTTGAACTAATTATTTTGAAGAAAAAGAGGAATGAGAAGATAATTGTATTAATTTTCATGATTAAAGCAGGAACTAGAAGTTCAGTGGAAAAATAATTTCTCTAATGATGCTAATGTGCAGGGGAAGATTATAAAGGATAAAGGGGACCTTTTTTTCCTGTGCTAAAAAATCCTGAGAAGTTGCAATGTTTATAATCTCAAGAAAATCATGTGGATAGGCATAAATATGTATTGGATTAGAGCTGGACAGAATTTAGGTATAGCAATTAAGGTTATTTTTATTGTGTTAGACTGATACAGTTTTCTTCTCACCTGTTTGTTTCAGGTATTCAGACCTTCACCGATGTCATGTTAGCTCCATATACCTTCTACTCCTATTATATCCAAGCCAGCAACGTTCATGGTTTTACAAGAAGTGACTCAGTGACATACAGAACAAAATCTGGGACACCTGTAGGAAGCTTGGATTTAAATCCTATCTTTCCTGTTAGTCACCACTCTGTTTTACTTTACTGGACAAGTGTCTCCAATGACTCTGGGCCCATAGAGAAATACATTTTGACTTGTACTAGCTCGGTTGATCTGCAGCCTTGTGGTCAGTATGAAGGCTTAAAGACTTCAGCAATTATTTGGAATCTCATTCCATTTACAAAGTATGTTTTTTCTGTGCAAGCTTGTACTAGTGGAGGCTGCTTAAAGAGCCAGCCAGTAACTGTAGTTACTGCACAGGCTCCTCCAGAAGGGCTACACCCACCGACCGTGGAAACCATCAGCTCTACAGAATTGGCTGTGGAATGGTCACCACCTGAGAAACCAAATGGTAGGATATTGTCTTTACTTTTGTCAGTCAAAGTCTTTGCAAGGGAAAAGCAACTTTTCCTCAAATCTCATTAGAATATCCCTGTCCATGCACCATGCACTGAGAAATGAAGTAAGATATTTTCCTAATTTGCCTATATGCTATTAAGTGTATCCTCAGAGTCTGTGTTTTATTCTTCCAGAGTCCAGAAATCCACTGACTGTTTGGTCCAGGATTTAGCACTCAGTGGCATCTGCTGCAGCAAAAATCACATTTATAATCAAACATTTACAGTAAAATTAATTTTTTCCTAATTTGCCAGATTAGTTCAGACAGATGTGGTAGTATTGCCTGACAAAAGATAAATAAGCAGATAACAGTTACGGAAAAAATTCTAAGAATTAACAGAGAAGTCTGTTTTTGAAACCATCCGTCATGTGCAGTAGCCAATTCTATTACCAGTATAACTTTGTTAGGGATTAGGTGATTGCCAAGAGTTTGCTGGTCTAACTTGTGTAATAATATTTTAGGTTTTTGAAACTGAGAACACAGCTGTTGTAGGATACTTCTGTGATACCACTAATTTTCTTGGTAAAACTATCTTTTAATATATGAGCAATGGAATTTTGTGAACTTGCACTAACATGCACAAGTATTTATGCATGTGAAAACAAGCATTTTTATCTGTTCACAAAATGGGTGTCTGTCTTTGGGGAGTTCGGCTTTCACTTTGAGCATCTAATTTTCCACCTCTTTCCAGACTGGATAGGAAGAATGTCCACACAAGAATAACTGTGTGTTTAGAGGGGCAGTTTCTACAATGCAGGTCATGAAATTTACTGTTGGCACCTCAACCTCTGTCATGCACTCTTCATAGTCCATAGGCATGACATGCATCTAATGGCCAGCACAAGCAGATTTAAACAATATTGTCATATTTGCCTCGATGTCTGGTCTGATTTCCTGGTGTCTCCAAAGACAAAGAGGAAAGCTCTTTCTCCCAAGCAACCTCTCCAATTTAGTGCATGAATACAGACCCAAATACATAAATTTTATGGCAATTATCTCTTGGCTTTACAAGAAATCTCTGGTAAGATTTCTTAAAGTCTTATAGTTAAACTACTTTCACCATCCAGCCTAAATAATGTATTGGTACATACCACAACACTGATTGGTTTTTTTACTCCAGAGTGGTGAGGCTTTCCTGTCTATATAATAATTTTGCATTGATATAAAACTGATGTACATGTATCTCCTATCCAGTAATATGCTTTAAAATGTTGGCATTAAAATAATTAAAATGTCACTCAAAAGTTATCTTCTCTTTATCTTAAAAGAAAAGTAAAAAGAAATTGGTACTTTAGTAGAACTCCAGATATCATTTAAATTCACTTTTTTTTCCTGGCCTTTTCCTCTAGGTATAATTATAAGATATGAACTTTACATGAGGAAAAAATTAAAATCAGCTGGCAACTTTCTTCCTCCTGAAATTCGTATTTTCCAAAGCAGTGGATGGCTCAGTCCTCAGCCAGTTGTGGAATCTCAGAATGAAAATGCCTTGGCTCCACCGCAGACCAGTACCACAGTCATTGATCTGGAGCCATTCACAGAGTATGAATTTTATGTGCTAGCAGTAAACATGGCAGGTAGCATATCTTCAGATTGGGTATCAGGACGAACAGGAGAGGCTGGTAAGCACTGGTTTGAATTTATTTGACAGAAATGAAAGGAAAATGTAGATCAACATGTATTCTTAATTTTCCATAGAAGTGTTTAATGATGGTTAACTAGGGATAAATTCCCATTTTTAACTAATTACAGATAGGTCAGATGATCTCAGACCTGAGTATGAAAAGCAAAATAATTTTCTTCACAACATAATATTGTGTTGTTGAGGAAAATAATCCATATCAATTAACCCTATATTTAAACTACAAGATTGCAAAATACACCAAGCAGTGTTTTAATTTGAAGAACTTGAAAGGGTTCCCTTTTCAGGACTATAGTGCTTGAAACTTCTGATGAGACCCCATTAGTGAGAGATGCCTCTATCCAAATTTAGGTTCAAATGAGACCATATGCCGAAGTCAATTACATGGATTTTATTTAACAGCAAATGGGAGGTGTAGAGATAGAAAGAAAGAGAAAACTCAGTGGGGAGAGAGAGTGATCAACAGAAGATAGTTACCTCCCATGGATCCAGCATTGTCCTGTTGGTCCTTCTTCACTCTGGTCTTCTCAGTGGTGATTCTGAGGTCATTCAAAATTTTTCACAATTTATACTTTTTAGCAAATAAAGGAACTAATTCTCATTGGCTGCAGAGTTCTCTTATTCTATTGATTAGAGGATTCTCTTGCTTCTAATGCTAATTTGTCTTAGTCTTTCTCTTTTTTTTTGGTGTCAGTGGGGTTCTTGGGTTGATGGGCTGTGAGTCGGTGGTCACGATCTCCCCTGATGGATTTACCTTTCACCCAGTCAGAGTTGATTTCAGCACAGTTGCCAAGTTGGCTTTTGTTGTGGCCCATAAATCTTGCATTCTTTGTGTCCACATCAGTGATACATCTTTCTTCCCAAGGTTTTTTAACCTCGGGCCGGGTCTGAGATAACATCTGGACAATAGTGCCATCTTTATCTTATCTCAAGTTCTTGCTATGGTGGCTTATCTTGCAGTCCAGGTTCCAGGTATCCAGAGAAGCATATTCAGGGTAGCTTCAGTGATTCTTGGTGTTTGCAAAAGCCATATGTCCCAATACTTGGGGTGATCTTTGTTTGGCCAGTGATATGTGTGTGGGCAGTTGCTTCTTCACACAGTTCGCTGAAGTGGGAATCTTTGTCTGGATGCTTTTAACCATAAGGAGCAAAGCAGATCTCTCATGCCCCAGGCCTGGAGTTAACACCATGCTGTCACTTCTTCTGTGTTTATCTCATGGCTAAGTCTTTTGTATTTGAGACAGCCAACTGTGCTCTTTAACTCCTTACAGCTCTTCATGGGCTTTAATAGAGGCCAAGTGTTATGATAGGGCCCCTTTCTATCAAAGCGTAACCAGTTTGCAGCCTCTTGTATTATGGCCCTTCTCTTCAGATTTTCAAAAGGGCTTTGCCATATGACATATTATTTCAAATATCAGCAATTTATTTCAATGCTTTCAGTAGAATTCTATGGTTTTCAGATTGATAAAGCCAATGGTTAACAATTAAACATCTCTCTTATGTTACTTATGCTTTTGTTTGATGCTCACTTGGAAATCATGTCCTCAGTCGTTTGCTCCAGCAAAACAGCAGGCTAAACGAATTCCTCCTTCAAAAAATGAGACTTTTTTGCTTATCTGTTCCTAAATATTATACGTTATAAAAGTGTTAAATTGTATTTGGGAAGAGGTCCATTAGTGCAGTTGTTTGTATGTAGCAGAAGTGCTGTGAGTTGGTATCCTATTATTACAGAGGAATCAGGTGGGGATTTAACTGCAGTGCAAACAATCCTTTAACAGATTTACTATGGAAGACAGGGGAACTGTTTTGTAAGAAGTGAGAGACATGTTAATTTCAAACTGGCCTAGCAAACAGAATTGCTTTTAAGATGCTGAAGTATTGAACACTTTTTGCTTTTATCAGTTTTTTCCCATGTCGCATGAAGTTCTTCTTCAAGGCCTTTTCATTTGTATGTACTTTCCTACCTGCTACAGGGGATAGGACTGTAGTGTTGATTAGTATTTCTTTGAAGACACAGGCAGGGTTTTAATCTGCATTCACAGCCAGAGTAGAAAACAGGAGAATGATGAGTGAAGTACTTATGAAAATAAGGTGAAAATTCCAGCTAGACTTGAAAATAAGGTTAGAAAGGGAAAAGAAATGATTGTCTGAAATGGTGTTTTGCAAGTACAATGAGCAAGCTTGCATTATACATATTGCTCACTTACTTTATTAATATTATTAATTTAACTTTATTTCAGCTCCAGCGTTCATGCCATCTCCATCAGTATTCCCTCTTTCCCCATATTCCCTTAATGTGTCATGGGAAAAACCTGAAGATGATATATCAAGAGGAGAAGTGATGGGGTTCAGCATCAGTTTGATGAATGAACAAAGGTCTTTGCCACCATTTTCCCAGGTATTATTGTTAGTTACATTAAGTCTTTCCTAACTGTTAATAATAAAATTGATAAAACCTGATGTCCTCTGAGGTGTTGTGATGAATTTTTCCCTGGTTTCCTGTGTGTTCTCTGATCACCTACAGGTTTGATGCAATGCTATGTACTACATCGGCATTTTAAGCTGTCTTTCTGATCTGACTTGTGTTCAGTAGCAGGCGAGATTCAAACTTAGGAGAGATGAGCTTGTGCAACAAAATTTAAATTATCCTGATACTTGTATATACTGGTTCTATATTGTTGCTGTACTTGCTAATATGCTTAAAGCCATATTGTATTGTAGGTATCTACATTTTCCTTAAAAAGGTACTTGTCTGGATGAGTTTTTGAAGTGGGGAAACCTAAAATACTGGAAAGAAACAGATTTAAAAACTCAAAATATGTGAATTTAAAATACTGTTGTAATGTTTGAGTGACTGGGTTTGGCGAACATATCATGGCATCAGTTGTAAGCTGAAAGCTGAGGAACGAACAGAAACATGATACATAATCAGAATTTGGGAGTGGATCTGGTGCTCTCATACTGTATTTCTCATTCAGAGCTGATTTTGTCCTTGGTATTACCACAGATGGGCCTCAGTTTATTTGCTTATCAGCTGGGGATACTACTGTTCTCAAGGCTGTTATAACAATACATAAATGCCAATTGCTTCTGGTCACTGGCTTGCAAGATTCTTCATGCGAAAATACATCTGAAAACAAAGATATCTAAAATGCTACAGTTTATTCAGTTCCTCTCCCATTGATAGCTTATACTGATGTTAAAGTAAAGCAGATGCAAGTGTTTGTAGGTATTTGTTATTCTCCTCCCTCCTAATGCCTGCTAATCATGTCACTCCTTCAATGGTGGTCAGATTTCACAACTTAATAGTGTCATTTTCGTCATCTCAATTGTCGCTGCACTGTTTGTAGTGATAACTGCACCACCACACAGTTTTATGAGGCAATAACTTTGTTTCCTCATTTATCCACTCAGGAACTGGCTTATTACCTCATAAAACAGTGTGATGGGAAGTATTATCACCTAAATCCCAGCTTGTTCAGACTCTCCAAAATAATCCTCTCCCTCAGTTGGTCTATTCAGGCTTTCTCACGTCTGAGTGAAGGAACCTGCAAGTTCAGAGACAAGTTTCTTATTAGTGATCATATCATCAAATGACAGGAATGAAAATATTATTAACCAACTGTTGTCTTCCAATCTGTTTGCTTTGCAGGTTTTGCATATAGCTGAGGCTCACGAGCTCTCCTACATAGCAACGGGATTAAAACCTTACAGGACGTACAACTTCACTGTTACTCTCTGCAATCAAATTGGTTGTGTAACCAGTGAGCCAGGCATGGGGCAAACTTTGGCAGCTGGTAAGGAAACAATCTGTAGCAAAGTGCAAAGCTGACACATGGTTTACTAATGAATGCCGTGATGATGGTCCTAGTTTGATGCACAGTGGCAGGGGTAGGTGTTGTATTAATACAAAGTGACTTGCTTAATTATTATTTGTTTGTTTGGACAGATTAAACCCAAAATGTTTTCAGTGGAGGTTTAAGGTACTCTACTATGGCAGTAGGATTTGTGTACTGCTCTCTCAGTTGCAAGTTATGATATGTGTGGTTTTTATTCATGTTTGTTTAAACAGTGAAGGCACGTAAATGTGTCTGCATCCACTCATTCATTGAGGATGCTAAGAAGTTGTTAATTTGTTGTTGGGGGTTTTTCAGAGTGTGTTTGCATAACAAGAAATGTAAAATGCTCCAGCTGTGTCAATGCCTTTCTTAACACATGCAGGATGAGTTGTATGTGTTAAGAGTAACATAAGTACATAGTGTCTTGTCAGAAGCAACATAGGTGCTTTGGGTCTGCTGTTTTGAAAATGTTTGTTTATTTAGCCCCTGAGATTTGAGATTTTGCTTTCTAGGTATGTATCTGCATATATATGGGAACAGTGCTAAAGAAACTGCATATGTGTTCCTGTGCACCTTAATGCATTTTCAGTCTTCAAGTTAATTTCAGTACCATTGTCATGGATTTCAAAGGTACTGCCTACAAATTTAGGGGAAAATACATATCAGTCCAGAACAGAGATGGAGAAAGCCTGCATTTCCTTTGAAGAAAGGACTGGCCTAAACTCACTTCTTGGACAGCCGGGGTTCAAGAGCGTTTTGAGAAATTTTTAGGAATATCAGCTTTACAAGTCTCTTTATTCATGGAATGAGGTAGTCAGTATGGTTCTTTAATACTATAAATACCAGCTCAAACCCATGATGTGTGACATACTGAAGAGAGCTAACCACTTAACATTGTGGTTTCCTTTTGTACAGGCATTTAAAACACGTTAGTTAATGTCACAATATTAGCTAAAATGCTTAACTAAAAATGTTAAACAAGTATAACTAAAAACGTTAAGCAATTAGTGTTGTCATATGGATGTTGTGATGATGATCTTTGCAATTACCTCTCTCATGTAATTTTGTCTCACATATTGGGAATTTTCTGCTGAAGTGATATTTAAAGTGTTGGGATATTGCCTCTAGTCTGTCCTCAGTTCTTCATGTCTATTTATTTCATTGCCTTTCCATTTTTTTTCCAAGTGGAAGGCTCTTCTCTTATACAGAGCCTCCTACTTGTATAACTATGACTTTATCCTATTCCACACAGCCATGAGGAACAATGTTCCAGTCTATGCTGATAACCATGGAAACAGATATTGTCTAAACAGCACACCTTATTACTACAAATGATCCAACTTTGCATTTATACATTTATTAAAAGATTCAGGAACAATAGCTTAGTTATGCTTGACAGCTTGTTTATGACCATCTCCTCCCTGGTTGTGTTAATACTCAGAGACCTATCACATTAGAGAAGACAGGAGAATACAAAATAGCATAACAGGCATGTCCCCATTTATTAGCTGTTTTGTGGTGAAGCCTTTTCTTGTTTATTGTTGTAAGCCTTGAAAGAAAAGAATCAGTGCTGTATTGTGTTCTTTTTATTTTGTATTTAAAGCATGTTATTGCAATGTGTTAAATTTTGGCAAACTGAAAAATGAAAAACTTACATTTTGCAAGCAATTTGCATGTGTCTTCCACAAGTCACATTTTTTGTTTTGCTCCTGAAGATATTTATTTCATCCTATCCATGCAGGGGGGTTTTTGTGTGTGGTTTTTTTGGTTGTTGGTGTGAGATTTGGTTTTTTTTTTCTTTTCTTTTTGTGTATGTGCACGTTTCCTTCCATGAGGTTCTGTAAAACTGTGTTTCCAAAGACAATTTAAAAGAAGCACTACTTATGTGATAGCAATCAAAGGGTGTTAAAACTTGAAACGGAATTGGGAAAACCAATCCCTGGCATTTGTAAAACTAGATAATCAAGTCTTAGTCCATTTCTATCCTTTCTTTTTTTGTCATTGAGATGTGCAAAATGAAATTAAAATTGTATTTCTAGGATTGATGGGGAGTTCTTTTTTATGGAGGAATGTCTCCCTGGCAAAGAGACAGCATAGCTGGCTGGATGCCAGTCCCCCTCCATGCCCTGGCAAAGGCAGCCTTTTGGAGGAAGTCTTGACTGAAATGTGTTCCAGCATGATGGTCCCCTTGCATCGTAACAAAATCCAGGAGCTTTCAATTGTGTTTCAAGTCAGGCTAGAGGTTATACTAAATTGGACTAATTCTTCTCCTCTGATCCTCAGGAGGGGGAGCAGAAGGATAATGGAAAACCATGTCCACTCACCTTTATGTATGGCATGTTCTAGGTTTATCACATGCAACATTTCAATCAATAGGTATCTTGATGGCTATGATTTTGGCATGTCCAACAGATGTGTATTAGGAAGGGGGTTCTTTAGAAGTTGCCAATGGCTTCTAAAATTTGCCACTAGAAGTCTCAAGTAATTTTTAAGCTTTGTTCAGATCCATTAGGGTAATTTGAAGTCTAGTTATAAAAAATATACGTTTTAAAAGCTAATCTCTTTCTCTGAAGACTTATGTTTGTTTTTTTTTCTTTTTTAGTTTGGTGGGGCTTTTTTCCTTAATACATTGTCAGACAGAAAAGGAAAACAAAGGGAGAAACAGGGCAAGAAATACCTAGAAACAAAATTATTGAGGAAGAAAAGTAAGGGGTTTTGAGATAGGATTGAAATGATAAAAAAAAAGAGACTACTTCACACAGGAGCAGAATTTAAGGATAGCACCCAAGAGGGCTGAAGCATCAGGAAAAGTCTGCTGAAGTCTCTTGGACTGTGACTGGGTAAAATCCAGAAGCAAACTTAATGAATGGATTAATTCTAACTTGGTTCAATTAGGCATCTTTACTGGGAATATCTCATGTGTAGCTTTGCAGGAGTAGAGTGAAAGAAAACTCAAATTGTCTCTATGCCCTTGTGTCTGTCAGACTGGCAAAAATCATTCCTCCTCCAATACATATACCCACAATGTCTGTAAATGGTAATAAAGAAGACAAATCAGAAGAATGGGAGGGGAGAGTGTGAGAAAACAAAGTTTGCTAGGAATGGAGTTATTTTATAAAAAGGCTGAGTGTTACAAATGCAAATGAAGCCGGGGGGTGAGCTAAATAAAAGAGCAGTTATGCCTGGTGCTCCAAGAATGGTAAAAATTGTTGGAACATCAGTGTTAGCATAAATGCAGTATTGGGATGAAAGATCAAAATAAGTGTAGAAAGGTAATAGAAGAGAATTACCCATCCCTGTTACCTTCAAAGAGAAGGTGACTGGACTGAAAGAGAACCTAAATTTGATCTGTACTGATACAAATACATAAATAGCAGACTTTTATATATGCAGTTAAGTGTTTCATACTTTTAAATCCATCTTTTAAATCATAAATGAAGCAGCTGCAGCTTCCACAATCCTTGTGGAATTTGAAACACTTTTATGCACTGCAATATTCTGCTCATGCTATTGAAATCCTTGGCTCATAGATGAGGAAAAGTTCATTGTTGAAATTTTATTTGAAAATTTGAAATCCAGTTTGAACTTTGCTTTAGTCTGTGCTATCACAAGATCAGCAAGTGGATCTGCATATATGTAACTGAGAGCAATATTAGACAATAATTACACATTTTTAAACTCAATACATAGAGCAAAGTTTTCCTTTATTCTTCTCTCTGGGTTCTGCCATGTTCAAATTCCTGTTTGTTTTTGAGAATGACATTCAGTCTGTTGTTTTTACTATGTCTTAGGCTTTTTCTTTTTTTTAATTTCAAAAGCATGTTTTGTTGCATGGTTTTCTCTCATTTCAGGATTCTGAAATGGTACCTATAGAACTTAACTAGCTGGTACCAGTGAGAGACCTGATCCTTTGAAAGTTAATTTTTGTAACAATGTGTCTGCATGAAATTAGGAATTACCGACACAAAACGTGCATGTTTTCAAAATTTTTCAGAGGCAGAGAAATGCCATTTTATTCCTATAATTTTCTATCATTTCAGCAGGATGAAATTAGCCATGTGAATACTTGGACCAGTACAATTGCTTACGCTACTGATCTCAAATCATATAGTCAGAGGTTGCCTTAAACAGTCTATACAGCTGTGTTTCATGAGCTGCTGTGTGACTAAGCTTACTTCTTGTAATTAAGTTCACCTTTCCTTTGCCCTTAATTAAAAAAAAATTCATTTAAAAAGCACTTTTTAAGACATAGCAAAGTATTTGATTTGTGATTGCTGCCATTTACCCAGCACATTGTATTCCTGATCTTTTGGTTTTGATGGCAATTACAAGGTCCAGAAGCTAATTTTGTAGGAGATATTCTTCCAGCACCAGCTGCATCTGGCTTCTTGGCAGACTTCTCAACCAGTTGTATTTGGGGCTTTGGAGTTGCCTCTGGGTTTGCTGGGGTGATTCTGGGCTGTCTTACACTCCGTGTTGTTTTATTTTTGATTACCCTTTTAATCTGAGTTATTTGTCCATTTTTTCCCATTTTTTCCATTCATGGATAAGGTCCGGTGCAGACCCTTTTCAAAAGCCTCATTTGTTAATGTCTGTCATAAATGGCTTTTCTACAAAAGGCTATGCCTCAATTTTAAAATCACCAGTACCCATTAATCAGGTAGTAAGAAATGTATAGTTTCCTTTGTTACAGAAAAGAAATACGAGGGCCATTTGCTGCTGGCCTGGAAACACAGATTGTTTTGCATGCATGTACATAAGTCTCTTCATCGTGAATAAGACCCAAAGTGATTAAACAAGCACTCTTAATATGTTAATTTATAATTTTAATTACAACAATCTTGTATATATAGTCATTAGTGAATACTAATATAAATATTTTTCTACCTTTTTATTCATAATGCATAAACCAATCATCCAGTTACTTCTCGGCAGTTGCCTGTTTCCGTTTCATAATACAATCTTTGTTCTTAGTTATGAATGCATTTTGTTCATTCCTGTCTTGAATAATCCCTCATTAAGCTAGTCACTTTCTGCTCCATGCTAAAAAGGAAAAATTATCATGCAAATGTGGCATGCCATATTAAAAAGCACATTACCAAACACTTTTGTTGCTGTCCTTCAATTAGTTTCCCTTCTTTGAATTTAATTTCATTTGTTGTTAAACTACTGACTTGATGTATGGACTCATGAATTTGAGGCTGCTGCCAAGAATGTAGCAGGAAAAAAAATCAAAGCCTCTTCAGAAAGCTACAGAGGCAAAGCTGAAATGAATTTGCTTCACCTTTGACAAGAACACTTGAGCAGCACTGGAATCCTCTGATGATTCAGCTTGGCTAATTATCCAATTATTTATTCCAAGAATAAAGACGCTGTTTTACAATTAGAAAAGTGTAAAGTAATCTGAGAAATTTCATAATGACAGATGACTTAAGTAACTTCTGAGATAAATAGAATCTGCTCAAACTTGTCTTGCCAAGTGTTCAAGCTGTAGTTAAACTGCTCTTTGAGTTTCAGGGAATCAGTAGGGAGTTAAAAGTTATTTGTTTCTTCTCCCCCACCAACCACATATTATGCCATAAAATAGCTCAAAACAGCTCAGTTTATTCTTTTCCTCTCTGTCAAATTTGCAATATTTTAAAGCTATGTTTAAGTTGCATTCCTCTTGATTAAAAGCTTTTGGTTCAAAGCAATACTTTTTAATTGCCTAATAATATAAGTCAGTTCTTAGGAAAGAACCGTGCATTTAGGAGTTCATTTGCAATATAACTGAAAAATTCATTGCATGGCAGTAAAACAATTTACTGTTAATTACAAGGAGAAGAATTTGCTGTACCATGCTCACAGATTGCCATGAATCATGCAGCACTCCTAGAGATTTATAACAGATGTGTAAGTGGGATGAATTAGCAGGGTTTAATAACAGAGACACAAATCATGCAGACTTCAAGGAGCTTTAATTGATATACTAGAATGTGACGGGCATGAATCACTCAGCCATTCAACAGCACTGTAACATATGGTCAGCTCAATATGCTGCATCTTAAATCGGTTGGTGAGTCGTTGGTTGTCCCATATGGTGGAAGCAATATATTTTTCATGATTTTCAAAAAATACAGTGGATTACATCTTTTTTAAAAGAAATATGATTGCAACATATCCATGTTACTAAATTTCCTTTTGATGTCTGTTGTGGATGGGTTTTATTCTTTTATTTTGGGAAGGAACCCAAAATGGACTCTAAAGAATTTCCTATTACTCAAAATATTGTCGGAAGATGTAGGTATTATTGTTTGACTCATTTGCTGTTGAAATGACTGATACCATTGTGAGTCCAGAAAAGGAGAACATACCCGAAATGCAATGGCAAACTCAAGGTCCTCTGGACTAATTACTGGAATCAAAAATTAAATGCATGACCCATAGTGAGATGTGCAGTTTTACATGCAAGTTAAACTCCAGTATGAGAAGAAAAAGATATTTTCTGTAACTGTTTTCCTTGAATTTGGCAATTTTTCTCTTTTATTTTGTATGTATGCATTTGGGATTCAACAGTTAAAAATGGTAGACTTTTTATTGATTTACCTTCCTGAACCTTTCAGTGTCTACTTCAGGATTTTGGTGGAAGAGTACACAAATACCTACCTACAGTAAGCTGTGCAGAAGTTACTCAAACATATGTAAGCCTGTAAAATTTAACCACAGTATAAATATGTTATTCCTGGGACAAGAATCTGGCAGAGTATTGAAAAGCTTTAGCAGTTGTATTAGTAAACCTGACAGACTTGAGAAAGGAGTATTGTATCCTTAGAACCATGGCTGCCAGAATTTAATGTCAACAATTAAAATTTATTTTGATCCTTACCTAGTGTTTATTACTGTTTGTATACACAACAGACCTTACTAATACAGAGATGCACTATTAGATGGAATTACCATCTGTTCAGAGTGAAATGCTGGCATCTGTCTTCGAGCCTAAAACTAAAATGATATTATTTCAAACAAAACAAAATTAACTGCTCTTTACTTACCAACTTCATTTTTGTGTACACGTGTGTGCATAAACACATGGGAAAGGCTTGTTTGTAATGACCTGTGTAGCAACATCTATATTTAGATATATGACTTCAACATAAGCTGTATGGACCATCTGTCTTTATTGGTCTTTTCTGTGCCCTCTGCTACACAATGGCATGCAGCAATCATGGGCTTTTAAATACTGTTTTAGCCTTATAATATATTAAATATGTATTATATAGCAGGACATTAAAACTACATAATTAAAATACACAAAAATGTGACTTTGAATCCACTAAAATGCAGTATGCTCATTATTTTGACAGATGTGTCTTAACAGAACGTGACTAAAAAAAATTAAATAGGTGAAATTATGCTCCATTCATCTTTCAGAAAGTAGCTACAGGTACCACAGTGACACCTTTAGGAAAATACATACTGAATCTTTTAATGTTGAATATTTTTAATTTCAGCATTTAGTACCCTGCTGGGCTAGTGCTACAGATTTATTTCAAGATCTTCTGTTTTTGTGTGCAGTTGGTTTTTCTGTTTGGATTTTTTTGTTATTTTTGTTTTTAAATACTTATGTAACCTATTATGTACAGTTTTTATGTGCTGATGTGTTGTCTTGATGCACAAGAATTCTCAAGCATCAGGGAGACTGTAGTTTAAATACTAGTGCTATAGCAAGGATGTTACTTTCTGAAAGGGTAGTCTTGTGTTCCATATATCACAAAATAATAAATTGTGTCATGCCAGTGTTTAATGCGTGTACACAGTGCATTAACTGTAACTGTAGTACATTTATTTGTGCTAGAGGAGACTGGAAAATGATTAAAAAATCAATACTTCCCTGTCAGAGAAGCAAGTGTTACGATGCATTTAAGTAGTTAATTGCATAAGCCCCATAAAAGCTTCAGGTTTGGGTATCAGAGATGCCATAATTATGGTCCAAGTAACTGCCATTTATTAATACTAGACTTTAAAGGAAGATGTAGTTATTGTCATGAATGCTAGTCAGCTGTATGCATTTTAAAAATAATGAATTGTAGCATTTCTGTTTTGCCATCAGTAATCTGAACTGGAGGGCTCAACCTCTTCGGTTTGCATTTAAAATGCTGACGTAGGCTGGTTCCCTCAGAGGTGAAGTTTTGATTGTTAAACCATGTTTTCTATTTAAACTTGTGCATTAATACCACAATTCATTAGTGCTGTGCCCTACTTATGCAGGCAAGCTTATGACCTCACACTGCATTTCTTCAATTTTGACATTGTAAATTTCTACCATCGCATGAGATACTAATTAGATTGTGAAGTCATAAATGATACCTAAGCAGGAATTTACAGCACATAGTGCCTTTGGCAGTTTCCCAGTTCCCCCACTCCTTGCTTTCTCCAAGAAGACTATCTGTCAAGTTATGGGGCGTGGGGGACAAAGAAAAAGAAAAAATAAAGAAGTAATATACTACTGGCAAATAGGAAAAATGAAAAATGTGTTAATGATCTTGGAAATGCAGGAATGTTTTAAAAGATGTTATTAATTAATTTTAAATGAAGCAATCTCTCCTTCTCTAAAGAACTCATGCTATGTACAATGCTGGGCTGTGAAGTAATGTGTCAGATTTTGAAGGCCCATATTTTAATTCAGGTTTTATTGTTCTTGAAAGGCGTTTATTGCGCTTTACTGTGTCATTATGGGAACAAGTAATTTTTACAAGTTGTCATTGTATTTCACTTCCTGGGCACAAGTGAAGTTGTTCCTGTTGTTAAATCCTTCTCTTTACTGGGGAAAGAAGGGTGAGAAAAAAGCAGGATAAGATGTAAATAGATTCTGTACGTAGGAAAGTGTTCTCATACTTCTCCAGGTGATGCCTTCTGTTGTTTCAGGGATGGTCCATTTCTTTCTACCTGTAGGACCGTCATTATCCAAACAGGTCATGCTGCCCTCCAGTGGCTTACTGTACATCCTTTTATTAAAAAATTGAATAATTGTAGTTAATAACTCGGCTATAGAGTAGCTAATGCTATCAGAGTGTTTAAAAGAATATCACAGTATTGGGTTTAACAGTAGGAGGATCATCCTATAATGTAAAACTATCTTATGCTGCTACCTTTGTGGAAGCAGTCTTGTTTGAAGTCCTGGTGTGCACCAGAATTGATGGAGAAAAATTAGAGAGGGTTGTTTTCTTGATGTGAGCAATTATCTGAAGACAAGTTGCTGTCTCGTGTGCACATCGTGAGAACAACCTGAAGGGTCTGCAGGACTGTGGAGAGAGAGCTGTTCTGCTCCTCTTGGTGAGGGTAAGTCCAGTGACAAAAGACCCCTGTTGTCATGTACCACGCTGAGATGTAACAAGAGTTATGACTGCTCAAATTTTCCTTTGGTCGTTCGCTCACATCCCCTTGTGAAAGTCATACAGATACACATTTACAGGAACTTTGACATGTGGGGCCCATCAAGGAAGGAAGGAATCCAAATATACTTTTTATGAAGATGTTGATTAATATTCTCAAAGATTACAAATAAAAATATTTTAGATATAATTATAGAGACATATGTCTAAGGCCTGAATAAATAAAGTATTTCTTGTGCAACTGAAAGTGTCTCATAAAGATTAAGAATGTTTTTTGAGGGTTTTTTCCCTCTCCTAATTAAGCTTCTTTGGATATCTGTGTTTATTCTTAAGATCAGAAATTAAACAGGATGTTTTGTAAAAATTGTTATGTGCAAAAAATAATTCCCCAAGTGTTATGGACAGTGATACCTAGATAACTTTTTTTTGTCCACAGCTCCAAGAAAACTTAGTGCCCCTCGTGTTGAAGGCATAAACAGCACAACAGTAAAGATAATTTGGGATGAACCTGAAGAGCTTAATGGGCCTTCTCCCATCTACCAGGTGGAAAGGATGGATTCATCTTTAGCTGCAATGAATATAGAAGTAACAAAAGGGATCCGTTTCCCAGGAAATGGGTATTACAGATTTGCGAGTTCCACTCTCCCCACCAATACCTACTTTACAGGTAAATGGGTTTAAATTACTTTAAAATGTACTAATTGAACTCGGCATTCATTTTACCATTTAGTATCATGTTCTGTAAAGCTTAAATGTTAAAGTAGGTAAGTTCTAATTTATTAAAATAATGTAATAATTAATGATGGGCTATTTTGATTCTCACTTAAAAAGGCTGTGGAAATCACTGGACATGTGGGATTTTTATTACTTCATGTTTGGACAGAGAGATGTACATGACAGTGATGCTGCTGCATATTTGACTTGGCTTTGCATTGTAAATATAAGATTTTATTTATTATTCTGGGATAAAAAGTTTCTAATTAATTTGCTGTGAGTGCTAAGATGTGTTTTGTTTAGTACATTTTTGAGGGCTCCTGGGGCTGCATAAGCGCTCAAAAAGCTCTCTCTTCCAGTTTCAGAGCATTTGTGTTGCGATCCTGTTTGTTTTGTTAAGGAAAGAGAAAAGCCTGCTACTCTCACAGAATTCCACTGTTTCTGGGCCTTTGAGTATTCTCTCTTTTTTCTTGATTAGTTATTTTACTTTAGAAAAATGAGATTTTCAGATTGAAGCAGACCTATGACCTATTTCTGTATTCTCACCATTTGCTGATATCTTGAATTCTGGGGTAAAGCAAAGATGCAGACAGTATGTTTTTTTTCAGAAATTAACCTGACAGCACATTTGAGATGTTGTAGCAGTCTGTAAGTGAAATCTTGCATTTGCCTGCATGAACTATGAGTGTTTAAAAGAAGAAATAACAGAGTTGAAGATTTAAAAAAAAAAGTATGAAAGACATGTGTGCACATATATTTATCTCAGGCCATGAGAATGACAGCAGGAAGGGGAAATCCAAAAGGAATCTGGGTGACTGTAAGAGCAAGAATTAGCTAGCACACTGATGATGCTGGGGCCGCACCAGTGACACAACTTAACATGGTACTTGTTTGTTCAGCGAGAGAAAGGCTGCAAAAACTATGCAGCACTCTTGGCACAAAAAAGAATGCTGGAGCTTTGAAGAGCACTCAGCTGTTTCTTCAAAGAAGACACTCCTTGTCTTCACCATGGGTATAATTCTGGCAAGAATATTCGAGCACTTGGTACTTGCAAATGTGTATGTGCAATTTCAAGTTTTGTCTAAAACAGAAATCAGCTTTTTGCTTCTCTATGATCACTTGGTGAATCTGACTTAAAAAAAAAGTTGAAGATGCCTTCACTTTTTTTTTTTTTAGCTAGGCGCTTACTTGACTGATGAATAATAATAAAAAGTGATAATGTGTTTGTTAAATATTGACACTGTGTTGACTGGCACAACCTGTCTCTATGTGGGAATCTGTAGGAACAGCTGTTGAACTCCTTTCCTCATCTAAATTGCCCAATGTTTTCCTCACTTCAGTTTGCACCCTTTACTGTATATTTAGAAAAAAACCTTTTGATGTGTTGTTTGACCCCTTTGATATGTCTTTTGTTGTCAGTTGTGACTATTTTTAACCAAGCAAGCCCAACACCAGTCTACCCAAGTTTTGATTCACTCTGGGGTTTAGTTCTACTCCATAAGCTGAGACTGATGCCTCGAGTAAAGTTTATTGTGATGGCCAAGATGATTTGAGAGAGTTTGGACAGGCAGGTTAGAAGATCTTAAAATAAAGCTCCCTTCATATTGGCAGGTGATGGCTGATAATGCTGTATGGATAAATATAATTCATCGTAGCTTTGGATTATGTTCTCTTCTACCAGCTATTAGTCAGGGTGTTTGGAAACAACCTGGAACTAAAACACACTAAGCAATTTGTCCAGACATCTGCTAGTAATGACTGACAATCAGATTAAATCAGTCTACGCTTGGTACCTAAAAATGTGTAGTTCAGGTTTGGTAACTCAATAAAGACTTTAAGAAATATATATCTGGGTTTTTCTTAGTAGGTCATCTGTCCTTCTTCCAAAACATGATGGAGGGGAAAATGATGGCAAATCCAGGAGAGTTTAGAAAGACAGACACTTAAGGGGATGAAAAATATTCTTTAACTGCACTCTGCAGTTGTTTTGTTGTTGAGACCCTCTCTTATGACCCATTTCTGAAGACAAGCAGCTGGCAATTGTGCTTTATGGATGGAACAGCTTTAGTGTGCATGCAGCTGTGTACATTTTTGACACAAAAGTGTGCCAGCTTGTACGTGTCAGTCAGCAGACAGATACTTCTTGGTGCATCTGGGATCTCCCACTGTTAATCCAGAAAAAGATTGATCAGTTTATTCATTGCTAATAAATGCAGTTGTCCTCACTACCTTCCTGGCTGGTCTTACCGTCCATGGTGCAAGTATTAGGGGCAGATGTATTTTCTGGGAAATTTTCCAAAATCATCTTTAAAAAAATAAAAGTTATTCAATAAACACTGGCTATGCTAAGCAGTGTCCTGTCTGTAACAAAGCCTCCAGCTGCGCAGGAAGGTGTGTTCTGAGTACACATTAGATGAGAGGAAATCAAGTAAAAAGACTTTTTCTGCTCATATTGTCTACATGCAACTTTATAGCTGTTCAAAATGTGAAGTGTTTTAGCCATGTATAATGTCATTTCCCAAATGATGCAGACTTGATTTTTAGTAGTTATTTGCATTCCTTGAAGTTCTTAGATACAACAGCATTTGTTGTATCTAAGTGTTCTTGTTTTAGTGAAGGAACTTATACATCTCCCATCACTCTGAAAATTGAAGTATTTAGGTGTTTATCTCCATATCTTCATGAGGACAACCAAGTGGTATGATTTAACTAATGGGGAGCTGAAGTTCAGATTCTACTTAATGCGGGACTTTATACTTAAAAGGACCTCTAGAATTGGCTAGGAGGTTTTACAAATTAGTTCTTTTGTGTGGTTTGCTTTTATTGGTCCAGCTTGTGTGCTGTGGCTGTGAGTCTGGAGTAAGAATGCTGTAGTACCACTGCTGTGTTTGCCTTTCTGGTTCTCTTGTCATCAAGAGAAGTAATATCTATTTTATACAGGGTATAGAAGTAGCAAGCTTGGAGTTCAAATGTCATTCCTCTTGGAGGCTACTTGTTTTAAAACAAAATTATTCATATAATATTGATCAAAATGCAGTGTACTCTGAAGAAAGTTTTGTGTTTGGCCTTGCTTTGATTCCAAGTTTCCTGAATTAGGATGCACTTAAAAAAAAGAAGTATGTCTTGCCTGGACTATGTAATCTTTGCTAACCTCTACATGATGCCTGTTCAGCTCTTTAATAATTAGAAAAAACTGAATGAGGTAAGATGTTAATATATTAAGCATTACAAGGAGAACTTTTTTTTACAATGACGTTTTTAGTGTTGTAAAGTGGTCTTAAAAATGTGTATTTAAAAAAATATTGATATCTGTGCTAGTGTTTTTACTGCCAGATTCTGGCTCGGATACACAGACATTTCTCAGAGTGGAGGATCTTTCCAGTAACGATGTTTCTTAATGAGTTTGCCATGGAACACTGCACAAGCAGCGTTTACATTTGTTCTGAGCAGAGGAGCTGAGAGTGGCTGTGACCATTCAGTGTTGGATCTCCCCATAGCTCTTCATCACAGGGAACTCTCTTTGCAGTAATGTAAAACAAATTCCACTCCACGGGATCTTGAGCAAACGTTTGATTCTTAGTCAACGGGGCAGATATTTTCATTAGTTTGTGGAGCCAAATAAACAGACCTTTCCCAGCATCCCAACAGAACTTAAGGGGATGCATTATGACTGAATACCAAGAAAATGAACAGGATTAGACATTCTAAAACAATGTAAGAGGGGAGGCCAAAGAAAATGGTGTAGTTTAGAATAATGAAGACTAAAAGGAGACATGATAACAGTGTTAAAATATATAAAAATGTGTAGTTTAAAAGAAGAGAATGAACTTTTTTGTGTTTACTGTGAGTAAAGCAGCAATACACTCATAATAAGCTTAAAATACAGCAAGGTAGATTGTCTTTTTTTTCTAAAAGATTCAAGCTAGCTGAGCAAAAGAATTCATTGTTGTGAGAAAGAAATGAAAGCCTGACACTGCAGATTTTAAAGAACAGTTGGATGAACATTTGTCAGGAATAACCTGGCTAAAATTGATTCTGCTTTGGAGTAAGTGGATTGTTTCTGTGACCTCTGAGAATGTTTTCCAAACACATATCCTATTATAAAGTCAGACTAACCCAGTGAAACTGGGAAAGATGTTCATTTCACCAAATAACTTTTAGTAGGAAAGAGATGCCTTTTTTTTCCTGATTGACAATTTCCTTTGTAGAGGGAAGGTTGTATGAGTTGAAAAAATTTTGCTTCTATTTTATTTTTCTTCTTTAGGTATTTTCTAGCATTTCTTTATACAACTAATGATTTGAGATCATTAGAAATTAATTTTAATCACTAATTCAGAATAAGGTAATAGAGTGTTGAAGAGAAATAATCTAGTCTTCCTGCTCATATTGAGTCCAGCTAGACCTGTTTTGGGCTTTGTCTGCTTCTTTTCTCCATATGTAACTAAGTTTCCAAATATTATTCCAGTTTCCAGTTTGACCTGTCTTTTGTTTTATTTTTCTCCCTTATATCTATGCAAAATGTTCTGCATATGATCTCATGTCCATTGCCTCTTATTCTGTCACTGCAGAGGTCCAGAAAAGTGTGGCTTCATCTTCTTTATATCCTTTGGGGAGGTAATTGAAGAAGGCAGTAATTGCCTCCATTCTTCCATGCTTAAGACTAAACAAACCCTATTCTCTTAGCCTCTTGTTCAATGTCATTTGGCCTCCTGATTGTCATGGTGCCTTTTATATTTTTGTGGGGTTTTTTTTTTCTATTTTATTTTATTGTATTTTAATTTTTTTTTCTTTATTTTTAAAAAATTATTTATTTATTACTTTTTATTTTAATGCCAGCGTACCCAAAACCACACTGTAAGACTTGCATTTGCCTCTGCTGGATTTCACAAGGTTTCTGCCAGCCCATTTCTCCAGCCTGCTAAGGTTTCTCTGTGTTGCAGTGTATCCACTGCAGCCCTTAATTTTATTTTTTTAATTGCCTCCAAACTTTTTGACAGCACACTTCATCCCATCACCTGGGATCCATTTTAATGAATAGAAATGTTAAACAGAATTGGTCCCAGTTTCTTGTAAATGCTGCCCACCGGGCTTTGTGCCACTTGTCACAAACCTTTGAGTCCTGCTGTTTAGCCAGTTTTTTTACTCACTTTTATAGTCCTCCTGTGGTCCATCTATTTCTCCAGATTGATGGCAAGGATTCCCTAATCTATAGACAAAACTTTATAGCAAATGCAGTTAAATTTGTTTGCTTCAGTCTTATACCAAAGTAATGGAGAGAAAGAAAGAGGAGAGAAACCCGACCTTTTTGCTTAGTTTGGCTTTATGTATTTTTTGTCACTCTGCTGGCATTTTTTCCTTTCTTAGCTTTTGAAGAATCAGCCTTTTTATTTCATTACATTGAACTGAAGAAAGTAAACAAGATTTTCTGAGGGAGAAACTGTTGCAAAAGAAATTCTTACTCCACTCTTTTGAATACTCTGAGAGAAAGAAAAAGCGCACCTTTGTTTTGCGGACTTGAAGAACATACTCTTTGTCAGGGAACCTTTAATATTGCCAATCATTTTTCAGAGTTTTATATTAAATCATACACTAAAAAGCTCTTGGAGAACTCACATTTTGTTGTGTCCTTTCCGTCTAGGTTGTTGCCACAGGACTTGTCCTTAGAAATGCTTTTAATTTTTATGCCAGCTTCTTATATTTTCTCCTCTTGTCTTCACAAAAGAATGATTTGAACCCGCATCTTCATCTTTGGAAGAAAGATAAAGATCTTCTATATCACCGTCAAGTGGCTGGCTTCAGTAAGAAAGGGAACCATCCTTTTTTCTGCCTGAGAACTGTTTGCACAAAGATTTTAGGTAGAATTTTATCTTAGTACTTAAAATGAATTCAGAGTTTCATCTTGAAAAACACATTCCTTCCTTTCTTCCTTTTGAATCCCAAGAAGCCTAAAGATAGGGAGGGAGAGAGGAGCTGCATATAGAGAAAAAGGAGTGATCTGGCACAACAAAGTGAACTCTGCTGCTTTATGAACAAAACAACTTAAAACATTTTTGAACATGCACAACAGGGACTTAGGCAACAAATAAGCCAAGCTGATGCTGACCTTGCCAGTGTTACAGGGGTAATATTTTCACTGAGATGAACTGGTTTTTTAGGCACAGACATACTTTCTGTAGGTATGAAGTCGCTGCTTTCACTTCCTTTTTCTTTTTTTTCATTTGTAGCCACCACAGAAAAGAAGAAGAAAAAAGAATCTCACCTTGTGTATTATTTTTCATATTTACCTCTTGTACTGTAACAGATCAACTATGCAGCATGAACTTTGGGCTTACAAGGGCAGTATGTTGGGGTTTTTTCTGCATTTTTGTGCCTTTAGTGATAAAGTAGATTTTTGCCAGTGTTGTGCATTCTACACTGCATGGTTAAAACCGGTTTTTTCTCCTTGTGCATGGTAACTTTTAGAGAACACAGTAGAGTTGTACCAGGGAAGTTGTAAAAGCAGGAGCTTTCCCATTATTACATCAACCTGCCAGTGGAAAGACCCTTTCATAGACTAGATCATGGTTTTACCTGTCTGTGCAAAAACCAGTTACAGAATTGGATCTGTTGATTGTCATGAACACACAAGATGACTGTACTTTTTAAAAGAGCAGTTCTTCCCTTTTGTCACAACTCTAGTTGGACTTTTGCTAATTTTGTGCAAACGTGATTCACTGCTTTTGTAATGTGGTAGGCATTCTCTCTGCAAGTGTCAAACCTAAGAATGAGCAGAAGAAACAGTTATGGAAGTGCTGTTTTGCTTCAGGCATGACATCTTCTGGGATTCCTTTTGTGCTTGTGCACCACTAAGAAAGGGTGCAAAATGGAGGGACTCGTTAAGGGAGATTTGTGGAAATGGAAGTTGCTGAAAACAGCAAACAAAATGAAACAGCTATAAGATAGAAACTGCACAAAGGCATGATGTTTATTTAATTTAAAAAATAAAGGAGAGAGTGGAAGGTATAAAGACTCTCTTGAAAGCTTAGCATGCTAGAGATCCATGTACTCTGTGTTAAATGGAGACTGATTTCATTTCAGTTAAAGCAAATTGTACAGATCAAAGAAAGAATTTGTAGCAGGTTTGAACATAGAAAAGAGTAGTTCAATGGATTGTCACCTTTTGGAGTGAATGTATGAATGCTTCTGGAAATTCTCAAACTCAAATACCTGATGATGCAGAGATATGTGAAAGAAAAGTAACTATTTCTAACAGTTTTTGTTTGCTAGAACAATTGTGGGTGTTCCATACTAGTACTTCAGTACTTTTTAAGATTTTTGTGAGATTCTCATGTGCTGGTATAACAAACTTATAACCCAAAGTAATTTTTCAAAAAAGGATTTAATGAGAAATAATAGCCAAAAAGAAAAATACAATTTGGCCCAGCCCAACCTTTCTTGGCAAAAGCATAATCTAGACAAGATGACCTAGCTTTTAGCTGAATCTGGAAGCATCAGCTGAAGCTGATGGCCTAGATTCCAGCTGAATCTTAAGTGTTCAGAGCTAGGAAACCCACCACTTGTTGGAAACATTATTCAAATGGCTGGCTCATTGTGAAATTGTTCATCTCGTGTCCAGTTGGATTCTCCCCAGGAGCAACTTGTACCCATTACTCCTTGTCTTTTCCAGGTAAAAGACTCTTTGTAAAAAGGGACTCTCCATTTTCCTTGTAGCCGCTCTTTAAATACTGGAACAAGGTGATAAGGTCTCTCTTGATCCTTCTTTTCTCAAGGTTCAGTTTTCTCAGTATTTCCTTATTTGACAGGCTACCTAATCCTTTGATTATCTTTGTCACCCTTCTCTGGTCTCTGTCCAGCCTGTCCACATCTTTTTCACACAGCAGGGACTGAAACTGAACACGGTGTTCCGGGTGTGACCTGACAAGCACTGAGTTGAGGGGAATAATGTCGTCTTTATCTCTGCTGGAGATGTCCTTGTAGATGCAATCCAGCATCCTGTTGGCTTTGTTTGCCACAGCAGCACACTCTCCACTCATATTGAGCTGCTTGTCCCCAAGATGTCCAGATCCTTTTCCACAGAAATGTTCCCCAGCTGGGTAGATGCCAGCCTGTGCTACATTCTTGGTTTATGTTTTCCCAGGTGCAAGATGTTGTATTTGTCTTCACTGAACTTTATAAGGTTCTTGTTAGCCCATTCTTTGAGTCTATCTATGCCTTACTGCAAGGTGGCTCTCCCTTCTAAAGTGTCCAGTTCAGTTTGGTGTCATCATCACATCTCATCAAGGTACACTTGATCTGTCATCCAGATCACTTATGAAGATGCTGAACAGCTTTAGGCTCGGTATTGGTCTCTGAGTGACCCCTGTTGTGACAGGTTGCCAGTTTGAAAAGGAGCTATTTACCACCTCTGGGTGCTGCCTGACAGCCAGTCCCCACTCACCCCACTGACCACTTGTCCAGACCATCACACGTCAGGTTCTCTAGGAGTAGGCAGTGGCAAAGCCTATAGGAATGATATCTAGAAAACCTGTATAGAAAGCCGTGGTGAAATTGAGCAGGTCCACTGCTTGTGCCACATCCACTGAGGAAGTTACTTTGTCGTAGACTGCAGTCAGGTTGGTCATGCACAGTTTGCCCTTGGTGAGTCCATGCTGACTTTTCCCAATTGGGCTTAATTTGAATTGTGGCAGCTCCCAGGAAGGTTCATTCCATAACTTTGCCAGGGACTAAAGTAAGAGTAATGGGCCTGTAATTTCCGGCATCACCCTTTAAGCCCTTCTCATAGATAGGAGTGACATTAGCCTTCCTCCAGTCTTCTGGGATTCCCCTTGATCTCCACAGATTCTGAAAGATTGTGGAGACTGACCTCACAGCCATGTCAACAAGCTCTTGGAACACCCTCAAGTGGATATTATCAGGTCCATCAATCTGTAAAGACCAAGCTCCTGTAACAGTTTACATGCAAATTGTCACTTTACTGATGGTGAGCCTAAGTTGGCATCAACGTTGATTTTGTGCTGGTGAAGATGAGGGTGAAGAAAATGTTTTACCATTGCTTTTTACTAATTCACCTCTTCTACTTAACAGCAGGCCAAAATTTTCCTTGTGATTCTATGGAAAGTTCCTTCAACAAGGTTGCAGGAATGAGACAATGGTAATTGTATTAGCTGGAGAGATACTTGAAGTGAAATTAATGCTTTCTGGTACATGCCTGGCCCTTATTTAGATTATTTCTATAATGGGTTATTTAGTCCAATGACTTCAGACATTGTGTCTGACTATTACTGTGCCTTTAAATTATTTCTGCTTTTGACATACAAATTCTTTCCCATATTGTTTTTAAAGGCTGAAGATGTAACTACTGAATTATATATTGACTAAAGTGTGTGAGGTGTCATGCATTGATTATGATTGCATTGTGAATTTGATCAGGAAATTTTCATAATAATAATATAAGGAAGCTTTTCACCTTCTAATTGATTTTCAGGGCGATTAAATTAAGACCTTGTCTAAGTATGACTGTCCTTATCAATTACTGGCAGAATAGAGAAATTAAAGGATTAAAAATTTACGTGTGTTAAGATTCAGTATTTAAGGTCTAAAATCAATCAGATCATAGACTGAATAATTCCATTATGGCAAAACTATCATTCAGGATTAGACTGTGGTAATTTGGAGGAAAAAAAAAGCTGTCTGCATTAGTACATATGGGAAAAATTAGTTTGCAAAATTAAGCACCTAGAGCTTAAGAAATTGAGTTAAATAAGTGGCATGAACTTCATTCAGCTGTGCTATATTTGTATGTTATGATGGCATATAACCAGTTGATTAGAAACTGTCTTTCCGTAGGTTCTATATGTATGGTGTGGATCAGCTATTGCCTTTTGAAAATCCTTTTTCTGTTCTGTATATGGCTTTCTGTGTGTTTTACTGTACATGTCTATTCTTACGTGTATGCAGATTTAATTTTTTTCCTGTGCTATTTTCACTGGAGTACCAGAGTACTTTGTAATCATTGATATACATTTTTACAACAGTTACAGTACCAGTTTTGTTTTATGAATAGGGACTTAGTGTAAAAAAAAAAGAAAAAAAAGAGGAATTAATGCTATTTTTGAGTTTTACATATGTAGGACCTGAGTATACAGATTAGTTCATATGTTTTAAGTAGTGTTTTCATCAACCCCTTTTCAATTAGGAGCACTTAACACTTCTACAGATCTCCATGGGGTGTTTGAATGCAAGCACTCAAGAAAATGAAGAGTGCATAACAAGTGAATAACTGTGAAAAGTTTGACTTAAGTGGTTTACCTCACATTGCATAAGAGCTTCATGGCAGAGGTGGGGACAGATTTCTCCAGAGTGACATTGTACGGTGCTGTCTGTGACACTGTCCATTCACTTTTCATACTCCCCTTCCTCTTTCATTAAACATCCACAGAGCACTACATAAAAAAGACAGGCTTCTGTGCACAAAATCCTTATTTGCTACATGAATTCTGTTTTAGTTACTGAACATCATAAAATCCTTGAGGCAGATATCTTATGGGAAATGTGTGTTTGTATAATTGTAGACTATATCGTTACTCATCCTCTATTTTGGTATGCATTAATTTCTTGTAGACAGTTTTGGTTTTGCATTACCTAATTTTGAAGTGTTTACTTTTATCTATGTAATGTGGCCTAAATAGTTATTCTGAATAGAAATTGAAAAGATTCCAGTGTGATAGGAGAGTCCTACACATATCCATCATTTGGAACATTGCTGATAAATACAGATGTCACTGGGAAGAAATCTTTTATATTTGTAAAATCTCTGATCTGGACTGTTAGGGTCATTGCTGCACTGGATGCATATCTGTATGTGAAGGATAGTGTGAATACTTTTCAAAGGCATTGTGTTTACTACAACAGGTATTGCCATTGGATTTAAAAGGAGAGGTCTTATTAGTGGTTACAGGCTCTCCTCTGTTTCTGTTTACCCTTCCCTCCCTTTTTTTGATTTCTTTTGCTTTTCAATTATTTCCCCATGGTTTTTGCACTAACCATGATTTGTTTCTTGCTTCTCCCTCTCCCACTCTTTATTTTTCCCTCCTGATTTTACCACTGTAATCTCCTTGATTGTCTTCCTTCTGTGTTCTTCAAAATGTTCTCTTCCTTTTTTTTTGGTTTTTTTTTTGGGTTTTTTTTTTTGTTTTGTTTTTTTTTTAATATATTGCCTGTTACAAAGTGGCAGGAAATTAAGAAGACAAGCAAAAGACTCTTTCCCATCCTTTCTACTGTTTAGTGAACCATCAGGATTTGGTGTCCAGGATGAATTTCATGGAAGACTCTTTTTAGCCCCTAAATTTCTAAGATGCAAAGTCTCCATGCAAACAAAATTTTTCTTTGAGAATTTTATCGTCATCCTCTAGATCCTCTGGATAAGCATCCTGCAAAGAGCAGTTTCCTGACATTGATGAATTTAGACTTCTACTTTTTTTTTTTTTGCTTTGGGTTACCCACTCTCTAAAAAATTCATATGTCTAATCCACAGAAAGAAGGAATAAAAATCCTACAACCTTTTTTTTTAAATTACAAAAGTGATGTAAATTAATTCTTCCAAGTAATTGTGAAAAAGTAGTTGGTATGAAGAAAATATGGTTAGAAAAGATTCCTTTTTCTTACTTTTAGAAACAAATTAAAAAACCCAGAATTGTCCATCAACAATTATATTGACAGAGCAACATCAAAGTTATTGTGCATTATAATTACTGAGAATCCAGAAAGCAACTTTTAGCATAACCAATTGAATGAAAACAAAACCTGCCAAGTAGTACTGTTCTGATCTAAGGACTCTTTAATATAGTGACAGAAGTGTCATAAAATAAATTACTGGAGAATTCACAGTCTTGATGGCAAATTGTTGCATGGCTTTTTTTTTTTTTTAATTAAAAGCTATTCTAGAGAATTATATACTGATATTTGTTGTAGAACAATCACAAAAAGTAACTATAAAATACCTCTGTATATACCCAAAATGAGATTTGATCTAAAGTAGTTAGATCTGTGCTTACTGACTTAAGATCTATAATACCTTAAGATTAATTGGGAGCATAAATGGAGAAGCTGACAACCTGGAACCTTGACTGCTTAAAATTGCTGACCCAATTACTGCTAAGCCCTTTGCTGACATGTTAATATGTCTATTTAAACTGGTAAATCACCACCATTTCGGTGCATGCTAGAGTTGGCCCATCAGATGAAGGAAGATGTAAGTTTAATTTAAATAATTATTGACCTATTATGACCTTTTCATTTCATTTGCACTGCTCCTCTCAAGGTAAGCAATTATATTTTTATAGTGTTGGATGGTAATCAATGTACAGGAGCTATCTTTATTGATTTAAGTAAGGCCTTTGATCTGGTAATCACTAACTATTGCTATCTAGACTCGCCTTAACTATATTAGATATTACTACAGTTACTGGGTTTTAAAATATGCTGAATTTAGAATTCGATAAAAATATTGCATCCAAAGTTAAAAAAAAATCTGGAAATCCAAAAGATTTGACTTCAAAAATCTTCCTCAGAAATTTGAAATAGCTTGTTTTATACAACCCATGCAATTTTTTCAAGTTATAACTAAGTTTAGGTCAGCAACCTGAGGGTTTTTTAAATTTTTAAATATCAAGTTGATAGTCATTTTGGAATAGTTTTACTTGGAAAAGTCTGGAATTTAAGGTTTTTTTTTAAATTTTCTACCCCTATTGAACATTTCCAGGAGGAAGATTTAGTTGATTGGTTGTTTATTTAGTTCTGTCTTACACTGTGAGTTCAGAGTCACAAACTTCTGTTTGTGGATGGAAAACAATCTTTTTGAAAGATTGTTTTCCATCCACAAACAGAAGAAATTCTTGCTTTTCTTGTTTTGGAAAGCAATATGCACATTTAACAAATTTTTTTAACCAATATTCATGTCAATGTATTAGGTAAAAAATAATTGAGATATTGTACCTTAATCATAGTTTGCAAGTGGTACCTGAGTATCTTCCAAAACATACACAGCTAACTTTTTATCTTTTTTTTTTTCTTCATTCCTCATCTACTCCCTTCTTTTTTACTCTTGCTTAACATTCTTCTCTAGATGGGTTTACTTTTTTTTTTGTATCCTCTCTTTTGCTTTAATATATGGCTTGGGAAAGCCTGACTAGGTCTAGGTTCAAACTATCTTCAGAAATATGTGAAATTTGTGATAATTTTTGATCTGCTCCTCTAACGAGTTCCAGGGCCTCTGTCCTTCTTGCAGAGACAGTTCAGTCTTGCTCTGGTGAGCCTTGAAACTAACAGCAGTTGCTCAGAGAGGTCACCAACATAATGAAAAGGGCACTCTTGAGATATCTTGAACCACTTCCATGGATGGCCATGAAGATTAATATTGGGACCTCACTTTTGACCTAATATTCTATGGAGAGTCCATGTAGTGAGCAGAGCAAATGGGATGATATGCTTGTGGCAGAGAGGGTAAATAAAACTGCTGCATTCTCCATTTTTCTTTTTTTCCCCCTTTTCCCCCCCATTTTTTATTTTTGATGTGTAAACTAAAAAACTTCAACTTGTTCTTGCTTGAGCTCATGAAGGTGAGAGTTGTGCCCAGGTGCATTCCTGAGAAGCAGTGGCCTGCTCTCCTTGCTGGTCACAGGTGGGAGGAGGCAGGCTCTTGCAAGCTGCAGCCTCTGCCAGCCTCTGCTGAAACAGCTGGAAATTGGTGTTTTGAACTCTGCTCACAAAGAAGTTGATTATACAGTAGAACTGAAAATTAAGCACAGCAATGTTCTCTCCAGTCACCGCATTTTGTGATTTCATTATCTGTAAATCCTGTAAAATTGTTATTTTTGAATAATTTTTCCTAGTTTGTGCACTGACAAAGCACTTTATTCTTTCCTACTTCCCCTGTTTTGGTTTTAGGAACCATTCCTTGCTTGTAATTTCAAAATTCTTCTATCTGCGTTCTATATTTTTATATTTTTTCATATTACTGCTAGTTTTAATGGTGCAAGCAGGCACTACTACGGTTGGTTAATCCCAGCATTGTTCAGTCACATCAACTGTTCTCTTCAATCTGTTGGTCAAAGGCTAAATAAAATGGTGAGTGAAGATTGGGACTGATCAGCAGGCTTGAAAATTTTACCTTAAGTGTATCATGGTCCTGTTTTAGGACTGCAGGTGTTCACAGTGGAGTCACAGATAATCATGTGTGAATCTTTTATCTCTAAATTAGTAGCAGCATACTCCAATAGAGCATTTGATTTTAAAAGAATGTACTAAAATAAATATAGGTACTAAAATAAATATAATCCCTGTCTGCTAGCGTGGCTGAGAACTAAAAATAAAAATGACTCAATAGTGGGACAGCTAATTTTATGTTGGGTAAAATTATGGGGATTTTTTCTCCTCTGTGGAAAAAAAAAGTTAAATTCTGTGGTACTGTGATAAACCTTGAAGTCATAAAGGATATTTACTTATCTTTTTTGCTGCTAATAAGGTTCTTTTTTTTTTTTTTTTCCTGGAGAACCTGCCAGAAAGAGGTCTCTCTCCACATCAGGAGAATTTTTTGTCCAACTCAACATTGTCCCTCTATGCTGCTCCACCTTCTTTGGAAGTACTCTGGCAAACCTAAAAGACAATATGGAAGCTTTAAGTATTTCTTGTATAGCAATGACTTCACACTTGGTGTTTCACAGAGGTGTAAATCTCATATCAGATTATTTTAAAAAACTTTTTAAAATTAAATAGCTATAAATGAACAAAATGCTATTTCATTCTGCCCAGTTATGCTATAGATTTATACCAATATGAAACAGCATGTTCTTCTAAACAACCCTAACCCCATAGGTGCTCCTTGGCCCTCCTTTTACTACCTGGTATTCTGCAGATTTCAGGAGGAGTGGGGATGAAAGATGTCACCTGCTTGTGGCACAGCACTAGTTGTATGATTGGTATTTAACACTGATGATGAAAAAATAGATTGCCATGTTTCAAATTAAAAATATTTTAATTTAAACAAGTCATATCCTGGATCTGTGCAATCTTAGGGCTATACTTGCTAGTCTGCATTTCTGTCTTGCAAAAAAAGTTCAACCAGCTTTCATAGAGTGCCAGATCATTCAGCATTCTCTAATATGCATTGTAGATGGCAGGTGCCAGAGTCTTTGTCATTGTGCCCCAAGGATAAGGCACTCTGCCCGAAGATATTAGATCATCCCATTTTATCTGTGTGCATAAAGCTGGAATTTTTATTTTCTCAAGTTTTCCAGGTAGCCAGAGTGAGGTCTGTAGTTTTTTTTTGACTCATGGGATATTAATAATAAGAAGTTATTTTAGGTGGTTATACTATGTTGCAGTATATTTTTAAACTGATCATATACAGTCTGCAGGAAAAAGGGGAAGCATAAGCAGAGAAAAAAGGTCTCTTGGTCCATCGGGTAAATTTTCAGAACGATATATGAGCATTTAGTCACGCAAGTCCCATTAATGTTAATGGTCCCAAGCTTTCTTTTATTCATCACGGTGCAGATTGCACTTGGTCAGCTCTTTATCAGTTTGAAATATTGACAGTAGGAGGAGGCGTTCCCTTAGCCAGGCCTGACTGTTGCAGTGCTCTTTTAACTTAGTCATCCTGCAAATGCTCCTATAAATGGATTTATTTCAGCAGATCCAAAATATATCAACCGGATCACCTTACCCTGGTGTTAGCCCCTTTGCATTGGCTTCAATTTGCAAGAGCATTGATTTTAAACATTGATCATTACTTATATAGTGCTCTATGGTTTTGCACCATCCTATTTATTAAACTAACCTGTTACATGTGCTGCTATTAAAGTCCTATCTTTATCTTGCTAAGAAATGATTATTTGCTCTCTCTCTGATTATGATTTAGTTTATAAAACAAGGCTATTCCCTGAAAAGTGTGTTGGCTGCACAAACTCAAGATTTCTGCGTTTTCTGCTATGCAGCTCCACTTTTCCTTACTGGTCTATGTAGGACAATGGGTAATGTTTTTTAACTAAAAGAGGGTAGATTTAGACTATTTTTAAGGAAATTGTTTACAATGAGGCTGGTGAAACACTGGCACAGATTGCCCAGAGTTGCTGTGGTTGCCCTATCCCTGGGAACATTGAAGGTCAGTTTGGATGTGGCTTTGAGCAACCAGATCTAGTTGAAGATGTTCATTGCAGGCAGGGTTTGACAAGGTGACCTTGAAAGGTCCCTTCCAACCCAAGCCATTATATGATTCAAAAGTCTTCCAGTGCTTTCTGCAACTGATAATGTAATTGCAAAAGAGATTTTTATTTTGTGGGCCATACTCTTACAGAGTTCTTTGGGTGTGTTATTTATTAGGATAACAGACTTTTCCTCTGCTGCCCTATGAAATCTATGCAATGCTGGTCAAGAAAGTAAATGTAGCACAAAATATTTTCCAATACTGAAAAAGATGGTGAACTACAAAAATATCTTCCTGTTCTATTCTTTAATTGTCAGAGAGTCATGGTTATTATACTGATGGCATTCTTTGGTGCTATACAGAATGATATTCTTGCAGAGTTCAGAAAAGAACATGCTATCTACCTCAAGGAGGGAAAAAAGGAAAAAAAGAAGAAATAATGTGTTTTTGCCCAACACTTTATATCTAAGCCTGTCTGCTTTAAATTATTTGTTCTGATCATGCTTACATGCCTAAATTTTAATTAGTGTTATTCTACATTGGTTAGAGTTATAAAAACTGATACTTGGAGTGGAATATGTCCTCCTGAATAAAGAAAAAAAGGTTCAATAATAAATAGCATCACATTTTAAGATAGAGTTTTTGTCTTTCCTTCATTTTTGTTTTCAGGCTTGATGATTAATAATGCTCTTTTATTCTGGTTTACTTTAAAAGTTTCTTGATTTCCTAAAAACAAAACTTCACTGGTAGATGGGTTATCACGAACAGAATACATTCCCTTCTGTACTAAATAATGGGAATTTTTGGTGTAGTGGAGTTTTAGCCCTTGGGGGATTTTTTTTAATGCATTTTCAAGTTGTTCAGTGACTTGCTGCAGAGACAGGGAGGGTGAATCTATTTACAGGAATTTCAGTCTTTGTTCCTATCAGCCCTCATAATGGGATGAACAAAATGAAGACTAGACTGAGAGGTGCAACCATCCCAGGTCATATTTTTTTATCCAGAAACAAGTTATGAAGTGAATTGTAGAACCAGGGTGAAACCTTGTTGGGAAAATTCAAGGAGGGTGTGAGCAATAAGTCTTTTTAAGAATGTCTACCACTGAGAAGACTTGGTGCCACTGAGAAGAAAGAGTTTTGCCTTGGGCTGAAAGTAATCCTTTCCACAGAAGTTTTGGCCCTGCTCAGAGTGAGTTCCTTTACAAAAGATTTCTACATCTAATTATTATTTTTTGAAAGTTTTGTTCATTATTTTAAAAATATTAAGTTTGTTATAAAAGCACTGCCTGTGCACTGCAGCTTTCAAAATTAGTTGTTTCTCCTATTTAATTTCCTCCTTTAGTATCATTTAATATTTCTTTCATTTAATTTATATTCTTGCTCTTCCAAATTGCTCCAGTTCAATGATTGAAATATGCCAATTCAAGCTGCTTGTTCCAAACTCATGTTAAATTGTCACGTTAGCTTCATTAATGAAAAAAAAAATAGAGTTTTTCTGTGTAAACTTTGTTATGCCACTGAACTGCATGCACTAAGGGGAAAAACGAGTTGAATGGGAATCCTGGGTGAAGCAAAGACTGCATAATTGGTTTTATGCCAGACCTTCTGCCTTTCACATGGGGGGGAAAGGGCCAGGGAAATGTCAGAGGTGGAAATCAGGGCAGCACAGTACTCCTGCAGAATTGCAAAGTGACCACCAGCCACAGCCAGCCTGAGAAATGGCCAGGCTCAAGACTGCTTTCAGATGGAAATGCCCAGTTCTCCTGAAATCCTCCTACACCTGAGAGCCTCGGGATAACTACTGCATGTTTTGGGAGGAAATGCGTTAACAGCTCCAGGCAGCCTCTCCCCAGAGCTCTGGCTGTGGGACAGGGCTGAGCTGGCTGTAAGGCTGCAGCCTTGCCAGTGCACTGCAGCCTTTCCCAGCAGTTTGGGCTGTGGATTACCCAAGGTCCCGTTGGTGGAAGCCCTGCTCTGACACAGCTGAGGCACACATGCTCTTTGGGAGCCTTTGCCTCCTCTGTGGCTCTGCCATTCTGTGCTAGGCATTCCTTGCTACTGCAGTTGCAGAATTCAGCCTTTTAACTGTTCTTTTTATTTAGTGCTTTTAAGAGCATCTGTAAGTCAGGGATTATGCATTGTTAAGGATGACATTTTTTTCCCATATCCCTTACACTGCTCTAGGATCACAAGCAATACTTTAAAATAATCAGTGAGTTAATCAAGCTGATATCATCTGAATCCTCAGGCAACACAAGGGACAGGAAAAAAGGTGGCTTTTTACAGCACATGAGAAAAGATTGCTCCTTTTCTTTTATGTGTGTCTTCCTGTGAGACATTGCAAGTGGCAAAGTGATCACACTGGAAACAAAATAATATAAACTCTCATACTTCCTAATAATGTTATATGTCCAATCACCCACTCTTTTATTTAATCTATTACAGTGTTGTAATCAATAATGATTTTTTCTGTTGCAGTAAGCCTTATATTTTGAGAAAAAGGGAAAGAAAGAAAAATTATCGATGAGTTTTGTAGAAGAGGAGAAATTTCCTTATTGCCATAATTCTGAATTAGTCATGGATTCTGTAATCTCTCAAGTTTTAAGTAATAATGTAAAAGTCAATTCAAAGGCAGTCTATAGCAAAGAGGTCTTTAATTCAAGAATCCCTTAAGGAATTAAAAATTCTGAAAAGATGACATAGACTCAATCAATACCTGCCTGAAAATATCATAATATATGGAGGTTAAATGACATCATGCTATGTGAAGAAATTAAAAGATTTTCAGTATTGGCCTTATCTCTTTTTATTTAGTTAAATAAAATTAGTTGAATGTTAAGTCTTTACATGTCTGTTCTGTATTAGGAAAAAAGTTGACAGTAGTCTGCCTTCTGGTATGTACCAACAGGTGTAGTTCAGTATTTAGTAATAAACCTAATTTCCTTTGAGTATTGATTATATCCATGAGAAAATCATGAACTCCTTACCATACAGGGAAAAGCACTGAAACACCAAACCAACTGGCTCTTACTTGCATCTGGACATGTGGTGAAAATCTCAGCTCTAATCCCCCTCTGCAGAGTGTCTCCACCACCTGGGTAGGAGGAGGGTGTTACCTCTGTGTTCCATTACTGCCAGCATTTTTGTGTACCACCCTGCTTTTCCAGGTTGGTGACTGCACACAGGACAGAGCACCTGGTTTTATCTTTCCCTTGCAATGTGTATTGACCACATTAGCTGGGTTGCTGGATGCAGCACAGGAGTTTTTCCATGCACACTGCATACTACCAGAGTGCTGTCTTAAAAACCAGGGCAGAGGGAGGGTTTGGGTTGTATTTATCACTCTGAAATATTTCATACTGTGTGAATATTCAGCTGAAGATAAATATGATTTCATTGCCATGCTAGTTCAGTTTCATGCTTCTGTATGTGTTTAATGCTTACTGTGAGTGCAGGGGTTTTGTTCTTGGGAATACGCCAGACTACAAATTGGTGACACAACCTCCACAGCTGGCTTACTGCACTGGGTCATGTTTTCTATGGCACACTCTGTATAGAAGCTTGGCAGAGCAGAGGATGTTGGTGAATTTGGTGAATATGATCTTAACATATGATAAGTAACATAAAATCCCCTGTTCAATTACTGGGGCTGCATATTGGCCCATGGCTTTCCAATAAAGGAAAAGGAAATGGTAACAGCAGCCAATGCTGCAGAACTACTTACAGGTGGTCCCTCTCTCCCTCCCTCCCTCCCTCCCCCCCTCCCTCCCTCCCCAGTTCTATTTTCAAATCCAGTCCAAGAATTGTGAGTGCTGTATCTCTGACAAAATCTTCCTTCTGTGCACTGAGAAACGTTAGGGAGAGTAAGCAGAGATCACACATATGCTGAAGTAGTTTCTAAGAGAAAATTGCTAGATTTCTTAGCTTCTCAATGCACCACTTGCCTCTGTTTATATTCTAGATAGTGCATAGTAGTTAACTTTTGCAGTAACAGCCCCAGTATGTTGGCCTTATCCTGTTGGCTTTCTTGCCTTGACATGATCATTTAAAGACAGCAGGGCCAAGGCTATCTTTCAGGGTTACAAATAATGGAGGAGGTCAGGGAAGGATGGAGAAGGTCTAAGGCAGATGGAGCTGGGCAGACAGAACAGCTGAAAAGATGGGGGGAGGTGAATGGGGAAGAAGGAGAAACAAACAGTGCAAAAGGGAAGGACAGCAAATATAGCAGAAGGGCAGAAATGGGTAGAAAGGAGGGTAGGTAAGGTCAAAGAAGAGAGGAGATGGGTGGAGCAGAGGGGCAAAAAATTGCACAAATATTTGGACCAAGGTGAGGGTGGAAGTGGACAAGAGGTGAGCAGAACTGTGTTAGTACAAATTGCAAATCATAACCAGGTAATGAAATATACATAAACCATTCAAGGCAAAGATAAAAATAGTAATCTAAAACTAGTTCAAAGTACAACTACAAATGCTACAAAATCAGCTATGAAGTCACACTTCCCGAAGTGGTACTAACTTAAATGGTCCACAAGAAATGTTCTGTGAAACGAAAGGTAAATTGCATACCTTTGGCTTTTTCTTTTCTCAAGTCCTTCAGCTGCAGCTTCCCTTGCATATCCTGCATATTACCCTTCTTCAGCAGAATTTCCTGCTTTTGAGACTTGAATTTGGTAACAACTTTCCAACTTGCATCTCCTATTTTTTTGTGTAGATTATATTTAGCAGTCTTCTGGTTTAGAATTTATTTTGCATTCCTCTCATGAATTTAAACAATTCAAAGCAAATGTAAAATAAACTCTGCTTCAGGTAGGTTTCTCACTGAAGTCAGTAGATCTTTTTCCTGATTAAGCAGATACAGACTCTGGTCTATTCTGAAATTCATGTTAAGGACATAATTAACTCTTGATAGAGACTAGTAATCTAGGCAAGGCCCTAACGCTAGAATGAAAAGGGGTTTACCCTAAAAAGGAGCAGATGTACTTTGTTCTCATATTCCAGGACTACATTTTGAATAAACTGATTTCAGCTAGTACCTGAATCCTAAAGTGAAAAATGCCATCATCTACATGTTCAGCATGGGAGAGGTTGGGCTGAACTTTTCTGTTTCTGTTCTGTCCTGACCTGTAAGGGCTGTGCTTTCACTGAAACTAAGGTATTGCAGACAGTGGTTGGGTAGCTCCAGATCATATTTTAAGTAAAATGTTCTGCATAATGGCTACAAAGTGTTTGGATATGTTTTCAGTGAACATTTCATGCCAAACCCCATAAAACACTTAATTCACAGGGTGTGCAGTTCCTGGGTACAGAGGCACAGGAGTAACAGAACAAAATGTAATGCAATATTATTAATGCTTCCAAAGCAGGACTTGCTGCATGCTCAAGCTGTAGTTCCATTAGATGGTAAATAGCTTAGAAGGCAATGAGAGAACCCTCACAGCTACTTATATGTCCATACATAAAGCTTGCACCTTATCATTCCATTGAAATCCTTTTCTGAGCTTAGTCCCTACAAATAAAATCACTTTTAGACTTCCTCTGGAAAAGGGTATTGTGTGAAGAATACTCAAGGGAAATACTGCTGCAAATACAACTAGATGAAAATATTATGTATTCCTTTCAGTTAATTCTTAATTTGGCAGTTTTGTTGCAGTTTGCTGCTTTACCTTAAATTGCTGCATTAACTTGAATATGTTTTTAGCTTTTTTATTCTCAGTTCTAGCATGAGTAGCATTTGTTGCTGAGCTTGTAACTTTAAGCTATACTTTTTGCTGAATGTTTGCTCTGTGGTGTTGTATTTCTGTCTGTAAGTTTTTCTGGTTTTTTGCCTCCTTGCTACATTTCCATTTCAGTCCTCTAGTATTCCTCCAGACACTCATCAGCTTATTTTAGTTATTATTGTGTTCCTTATGTGCACTGTCTAATCAATAACGCTCCTCACTTGCTGCAGGATTTCCACATTATTGTGCTTTCAGCTTCTGAGATGCTGTGATGGATTCTGCCTTGGCTAGTGCTCGGTTGTCTGCATTTGCTGTGTTTCAGATCATTACACTGACTTTAATTTTGATGTATTTACATTTTACTCAGTTGTAATGTAACTCTTTTGCCTTGATCAGTTAAGTTACTATCTGTGCAGTGTTACATTTGTACTACTGCTTGGAAATACTAACTAAAGGCTTATAATTGAAGTGCTATTTACAACTACTGACCTCCAGCTCATTTCTGATTTCACTGTGATGTTGACCTTTTATAGATTGCACTGTTGTAAATCTTTGAAGTGATTCTTCTTGTCATCATATTTCTAGTAATTATGATTTGCATTGCATTAACACCTAGAAGCCTCTCCCACCTTACCCTTGTTGCATAAGATGACCTTTTTTATGCACTAATTCACATATGGGTAACAGAATACAGTTCTTTCTCTAAAGAATTTATGTTTAAATGAAGATGAATGCTTTCCTCTGTTTCCATTCTTTAAATATCAACCTTTGAATTAATGAAATTGCTCATAAAGGATTCTTATTCCTAGAAACTATTTTCTTCCTTTTCTAACAAAATCAGTGTCTTTTGAACTTTTCTAGGCTTCAAAAATGAATAAATAAAGATAAATAATTTAAAATGTTTGTGAGAGTTCATGTTTGAGTAAAATTTTCAGATTCTGCTTGATGGGTGTCAACATCAAAGAAAGCATTAAGTGAAATTTGGACTGATGTTTCCTCTTTGTTCATATTTCACTTCAGTATTGAGCAGCACAGAAACAAATGTGCAGCTGATCCTTACACCAAGCAGCATTTGATTCTGTGAGTTTCAAAATTAGAGTTTTGTTTCTACTCTGGTATCTGTGCTTTGAGAAGGTGATGCTGATGGGATGGCATGCTCATTCTTTGCTTTCCCAATGTACATAGTGGAAAACAGTTGTGAATTCTCTTCATAGACTGCCTTAATGAATGAATTCGAGACAGGTCACTAATTTCTTTAATGATAGTATTGCTTAAAAGACTGTGTAAAGAGCTGGCTGTTGACTCTAATGACAGAGGATGCTCACAGATAATGGCATCACCTGCATCCTCCTATCTGGTTTCACCCTGATGTCTCATGTTTTTCTGAGGCCTTCATTTTTTTGTTTAGATAAATCTAGGTAGGCAGTCTAACCAGTTTCTCTTACGTCTTGCCAATTTCTTAGATAACGTGCCAATATTTTTAATATTGTCTAAATTATGTTTCTATCTTCACTGAGAAAGTTGTAAGGTACCTGTGAAAAGCCACATTTTTGCTTTGAACTTTCTTTTTACTTCCCTTAAGTGCTCTTTTAACTTTCCTTAAATGGTCTTGTTTATGTGTTGAGTGTGTGTTGGACAGCTTCTCTGCTCCCTAACTGCCTTTCCTAAGCAATCTCAAATGTTTGTATTACATCCTCTTCCTTGTTCACTAATTCTAGTAAACCAGTCTTTTTCAATTCGTATGAAAGTATTCTCATACCATGATCAATCTTGCCCTGAGCAGATTTGTTTTCTCTTAAAGAATTACTTTGTATAAATATAAATCCTTTAATGTATAAAATAGGGTTTATTTATTTTTTCATTGTATGAAGAAGTGATAGGACAGGCCTGGAAAAGCCAGTTAATTCTGAACTGCACCTACTGATGTGCAGCATAATATTACCACAGACTGAGAATTTTCTCTTTTGGGAAGTCTTGTGATGTTCTGCATAGTGTGCAGTGATTGGAGGAAGCTGAACTAATCCCCTCTTTTGGAAGTATTAGTGTCTCTCAAATGTCAGTAAATGCCTAGTCTCTAGGTAACTTTTCTGAGTACATGTGGGCATTTTGATTTTATCTGTGTGTTAGGATGTGGAGGACAAAACAGTAATGAATTTTTCAAGCATTATAGAACCTTACACAAGCTATATTGGCCACTGTTCTTCAGGAAGGAGGAATATGGAAGGAAGGTGTTTTAAGTGATGGCTCTCAGGTGACATGCCCCAGTCATTGGCTGAGTACAGACCCAAGGTCTCCTAATTCTGAATCTCTTGATTTAACCACTAGGTATTGCACTATTCCTGACAAAGCATCACTCTGTTAGTGAGGGGATAAAGTGCTACTAATACATCAAATCTTATCAAATGACTTTAAACTTATCTTGGCTTTCTTTTCACCAAGGTTTGCTGTAAATCTTTTCTACTGAGTAGTAGCAGGACTTGTGTCCTTGCTAAAAGGAGAAGATTGATTTACTGTATTCATATGGAACCAGCAGATTCCTATGAGTATGGAGTAATGAATTGGAGTATCCATAAGTTTTTTCCCCATGCAACACTTTGGGAGACCTTAAAGCCTGGAATATGTTACAGAAATGCATTTGATGGAGACTTACAAATGTGTGTCTTCTGCATAGAAAAACAGCATAACATATCTTTTAGTATGAGCAGTATTCTTATTCTTCAAATAATCTAATTGATTGTTCATTGGGCTCAGTCAGCCAAAAGTGGAGGGAAACTTTGTACAGACATCATTAGTTTTTCTCCATTTAAAGATTAATCATGAAGAGCTCTGGCTCTTTAATTCTGTAATTTGTATATTTAATGGGCTGCTGCAGAATCTATGACAGTAATTAGCATAGCCCGAAAACTCATTAATACGCAACAACATGATTAATGCAGCATTAATGCAAACATGACTGAAGTTATTTGGGTTATGTAGTAAGAAGATTAAAGCTAAAATGTCCTGTTTGTTTTACCAGTAGTGGGTATAATGGGGTAGCAAGCAAAATAAGAAAAAACAGGTATCAAATTAGTCATTTTAGTGTAAAAGAAGCACTCAGATCCCATCAAGAGGATTTGGGGTTTTGCTTGACAGTTGATTTCCACCAAAAGTGTTACGTGTTTTCTCCTTTCATTCACTCACCATACTCTGTGTTTATGCTTGCTCAACATTTTAGTTTGATTTAGCTTTTTGGCAGTTTGATGTATTAAGAATACCTAAAAAAATTTCTTCGTGTTGAGTCAATTCTGAATAAAATTAGACTTTTTCAAATACAGTTCTTTTGTACAGTCTAATTTAGAAACTATGGATTTTTAGATTCTCTTGCTTTTACTCTGCTCACAAAAGGCAAGGGAGTCCAGTTTCAGTTTGGGAAAATGTTTGGGAATTTTATGTATGTGAGTTTATACAAATATATATGTGTGTAAACATATGATATGTACATATGTATGTGGCTTTTAAATATATATTTTATATTTCTAAAAAAAAAGACTAAAGCAGTTTAAAAATGAAGAGGATTTACTTCATCAATGGAATGACTAACGTAGTGTAATGTTAGTGATGATGCCCTTTGAAAATGTTTTTTTGGACACATTAAGGTAACAGTAAAAAATGAAGCCTGATCCTGTATGAAAAACAACAGGTCTTGCACAGCTTTGGGAAGAAGACCTTCTGTCTTTTTCTCTCAATAAAATCCAGGAAGCTATAGGCCCACACAAAGTGTGGAGAAGACCTTGTATTCAGCAGAGGATCTTCATAACTATGTCCAGGGAAGTCTCTTCTGAGTTTCTTCTTTTCTTCCAATTCCACTATCCATTAAATGAAACTGCTTTGGAAACTGATCAGTTTTTTTTAAGTCTTCCTTCTAATTTTTTTCCCTACAGGTGTGTTTTGTTATATATAAAAAAATATATTAAAAAATAATTGTCTCTTTTAGCTATTGTGATGACAAGAGGTATCACTCTCACAGAGAGAATAACAACAAAATGCTATTGAGGTGCATAGCAACTGAGATTTTTTACTCTCCATCTCTCCCCTTCCTAGTTAAAAACAGATTTTTGCTTATAATTTCTATGGAAAAATCTATTTTGATTAGGCAAGTGCATTTGTATACAGTCTTAATGTTAAATAAACACTTAAGGTTTGTCATCCTGAAGGGACTGCTGAGAGCCTAATGCTGTCGTCAAAATTTTATATACAATTTCTGTTCATTTTAGCTGTCATTATGCACAAATAAGGCTCTCAGTGAGCATAAAGTGATCACTTTCTTTGCCAACAATTTCCTGTTCATTAGAATGTGCAATTATAGAATTATTGAAACCATTTCCTATAACAGTATAAGTAAAATGGAAATGCAAATTATGTTCCTACAATTGTACAATTTTGGGGAAAAATCACTGGAAATGGATGTGCTTCATAGATTATGCAAAACTCATTTTTGAAATTGCTTTTTGATTTTCAAGGTATTTGGCAGATTTCTTCTTTTTTATTTTTCTGATTGTAATGTATGCTCTTTTCCATTTATTTTCTTCCTAAGTTTGCAAGGAAATTATCCATAATATGCTGAGGTATTAATCCTATTATTATATATCTTGCTCATATGGGTTGGGATTTGATGTATTTATGAAAATTAAGCTAAAACTAGCCTTGCTGATCACTGACAAGGTTGGAAATCTATTTATGTGACTATTCTTAGTACTTTTGAATAGAATTGTTCATGTGGTTATATGTAAGTTTTGGTGAAGAGTCTTGAGACTTTTGTAGATAATTTCTTTGTATTTAATAACTATAATAACTTCTACTTTTTAGCTATTTTCAACTCTGAATATCTAGTTTTAGAGAAAGGTACTTTACAGGTATTTTTTGCTGAATGGTTGGGACAAGATTAATTTTTAAGTAGGTTACTTTGCTGAAATCACTCAAGTGTTATTGCAAAAGATCATTTCAATTGTCTTGCCTCCCTGCCTACATTCTCCCCTCTACTCTTCACCAAAAAGTCAAAACACAGTTTTTGAGGACTCAAATGTTTTTGTATTTTGAAATGTTTTTGACATTTTAGAAACCTTTTTTTAGGAAAACTAAACTCAGTTCAGTTCATTTGGAAAGATATGTTACAGCAAGTTGTTACCCTTATATTCTGGGTGAATGGTTTCTTGGTCAAATAAAACCTATTTTAAACTTTTTATTTTGCAAGAAAAAAGGGTTTTGCATTAGTCAGAAATGAATTTTATTGCTGTAATAATTATAAATTATTAGTATATGTTATGCTAATCTAGGAGCTGTTTCTAATTTATTATTTTCCTGCTGAATGCCAACTGCTTCTTCTAAACTCAAAATAATCCCATGTGCTCTGTAAACTTGCCAGAAATGCAGTCAACATCTCAAGAGCACATTTCTGCCTCTTAAATACTTTTGTGCTGGTCTTGTAAATCATACTGAAATGGGCTAGAAGAATCTGGATCCAGGTAGTGTGAATATGAAATGCTGCTGAAGTTCTGAGCCTTGCTAAACTTGCATGAGGGAAACAAAAAGGGGGAAGAAAAATCCCACCATATGCATTTTCTTTATTGAACAAAAAAAGAAATTTTTGTGTTCTAGCACATCAAAAATTAGAGTAATATTATATAATTTTACTTGTGATGTCAGCCTGTTCCTGAAAGGGACTCTCAGAGCTGTGTCCCTTGCAGGGTAACGTGCTGATGTTGCATCTCATTTGGATGCATTTGAAAATGCCTGCATTGGTCACGTTTCAGTCTTATTCCCATTCTAACCTGGGTGTGCCATCTTTGAAACTAGGACAGAAATCCAGTCCCAATCTACTGCTGCATAAGTTGAAAGTATGTAGATCCTGACAGAAGGTTAGTCTGCCCTAATACAGTTTGGGATATTTGAAAACACTAATGCTAACAATTACTAATTTATTTTACTTGTCCTTTTTATTACTCTGTAGTCTTCTTTTCATCTTTTATGTTCATTATATACAATGCTTGTATTATTTTTTGTACGATGCCATTATAATTAAAGAAATTCAATTACAGAAATTAAATAAGTTTCTTTATTTATAATTAAAGTAATTCTGACAGCTTCTCCAATTGCAACTATAATTTGAAATGGAATGAAAGAATTTATTTGAATGACATACATAAATGTTTAATCTGCAGTAGAATTTCCTGTTGGTTTTTATCCCAGAAATGATAAGTTCTTGTGGAACAATGATTTGTGTCACACAAGCAAGCATGTTAGGTGAATTCTTGAGTTGCAGTTCAAGTTTCAGTTGGTTAAAAGTACCTTCCTACTATGCCCCACAGATGGTCATGTTTTCCATCCAAGATTTAGTAGCATGAGTAGTGTGGCTGAGATGCAGTTTCTGTATATGACAAATTACAGAAGTAATTGTAATGTCACCACTTTATTTGTGTTTCTATTTATATATTATATTTAACATTGAAATAAAGATTTTAGACATGCATTTTGAAATAATAGACACAAGTCTTTGAGAAACTTGAAAAATATCTCACCCTCTCCCTAGGTCTGAAAAAAAAAAAAGAATTTTTTCTTCGTAATACAATGTGGTTTTCAAGTTCTGTGAAACTTCTCAGATGTTGGAAGGAAAGCTTTCTCTGTCCAAATGAAGTAAATCCATTTCCAGTGTTCTGTGCCACTAAAAGAGAAAAATGGCATGTATGTAGTTGCTACCACTCTGAATGGGCTTCTGGGTATGCTTTGTGTCGGCCTGGAGGTCCAGCATTAATTACTGTGTTCTTGTGAAAAATAATAATTTCACAAGTTTTTTATTGTGCAGTGAAAATATTGTCTGTGGGGCGAAGTTTTCTTAATATTTGGTTTCTCTCTTGTAGTCACTTCTAAAACAGGAGAAATTATTAATATTGAACTTCCTTATCTCATGAGAAATTTCAAGGACCCTTGAACTTAAAGGGATGAAGTCCTTTTCTTAGTTCTTTAATATGTGGCAAATTAATTTAGAAGAAAATAATGGCTCCTGACTCATCAATAATTTCTATAAAGCTACAAGCAGGATTCTTCAATATCCAAAGAAAAAGAAGGCTTCTGCATAACAGTTGAAAACTTCTGTAATTACTGCAAATTTGCTGCTATGAACCATTTAATTTATATTTTCTAACACAATATTATACAAGAATGTATATGTACAATAAACCACAATATTATGAAAGAATGTATGGTGTTTTTGCAGAAACGAAATTATTTTGTTTGTGCTAGTCCTTCTGCATCAGGTCTAAGGAAGGATCCTGTGGTCTTCAGAAATGTCTTTTGGCAGCTTCATAAAAATACTGGCAGCTTGTTAAATTAACTGTGCTCCCCATTGCTGGGATTAGAGGCCATCAGTCTCAGCCTCTCCAGCAGATACTGCAGCTGGAAGTACCTGGAAGCTCACAGTAGTGCAAGAGCTCATTTCTGAGCCAGGCAAAGCTGTGCTTTTCCTTAACTGGGGACACTGTTGGCTGAGTTTGTTCATGTGCAGGAGCTACTTGTGTGCAACTGCTTTTTGCAGGTGTTTTAATAGCAGGACTGATTCTCATTGCTTTGTGTCTGTGATTGCATCATGTTATTTACATGAAAACTTTGGATGGAATTAGGTAGAGAGGCCAGAGGATATTTCTTTCAGGTACAAGCATAATCTCATATGAATGTGTGTCAGAATTATGAGTTTTATTTTTTTTAAATATAGGTGCTGTCTGCAATAAAATCTTTAGTAATCTATTGTTTTCTGCCTGTCATAAAATAAGGAAAATACTGGATAGTTTAATAGAGTTGGGTAAAGCCCAGTTACTTACCTTGTTCTGTAAAACACCTTATACAGAAATGTCATGGAAGTGTATAGAATAGGTGGGTGTTGCTATTACTGCCTTTTCATTTCCCTTTGCAAAATATTGGTGCAGGAAAAGCATGGCTCTACCACACACTCAGGGATTTTATCAGAAACTAAATGGAGGACTATTGATAATGATCTGGAAAGTCCTTAATGAAGCTTAGTTCATCCATTACTCCTTTGGATATTTCCAGTTATTGTTGGAAAACTACTTCTTTCCATGTGTTCTTTGTGCACTTAGATATGATGCTTATAAAATAATTTATGTAAAGTTTACATATAAACACATACATATATCTTTTGGGACCAAAACCCTACTATTCTTCATTCAAATCCTTGCATGCAGAAACCTTATTTCTGTTTTACCTCTAGAAATGTTAAGTGACAAATGAAAGTCCACATGTAAAACATCAACTTTTAGAATATTATGCTAATATCTGAATTATGTTTTCCTAAGAAAGAAGTTACTAAACAACATTAGTCACAATTGCATGTCTTTTTTTTAGAGATGAATAAGGGCTCACAGAAATTTCTCTCAAGGGCTGCCTCAGTCTGGATTAGTAAAATTTCTCCTGCAATGTGTAGCAAGGGTTTTAGGTGAACAGAACTTCCATGATTTTGCTTTGTGATGTTGTTGCTGTTTTTAAAATGATATTTTATTTGTAAATTTTGTTGTAACTTACAAGAACCACTTTTGGCGTTAACCATCTATTTACTTTTTTCTAACCAGGTATTAAAGTGAACTTTAGAACCCAGGAGCCTGATGGTTTGATTTTTTTCTCTGCATCACCTGGCAATCAGGAGGAGTACATTGCACTGCAGCTGAAGAGTGGGCGTCCTTACTTTCTTTTTGATCCACAGGTACAACAAAAGACAGGATCCTATAAAAGTTGCTTATATAATTTACCTTTATACTTTTTACATGCTTATCCTTGGGAATTTTTTGTTTTGTTTTGTTTTTGGTTTGGTTTTTGTTTGTTTGTTTTTTAAATTTAATTGATACAAGCTAACTTGCTTCTCAGAACCCATAGGTAACTAGAGATTTTGAGTAGAGAAAAACTGAAATACTAAATCTTTGCTGATTTTTTGTCGGGTATGCCACAATATAAGATGGGGTTTTTTGCATTTTTATGAGTGAAGTTTTTTGTCAATGCCACTTAACACCACTACAGCTTAAACTAACAAGATTTCAAAGTTGCGCAGAACTAAGTTTTGAATTAGTTAGTAAGTTTGTATAATGCTAGTCAATTATTTTTAAGCCTTTCGTCTTGAGACTGTTCCCCTATAGAGATCAGCATGTCACCATTATGCAAAAATATAAATGAGAGAAGTAGCAACAAAATAAAAAGCAAGGCCACAATGCCTTGCATTTCTGTTTGGGTATTTTGTGTTTTCTGGGCACCCCAAAACTGGATCTCCTTATAGAATTAAAAAACATTATGGCCTCACTTATATTTCATAAATATGCAAGAAACTAAATAATTATCAGATTTTTCAGACCCACTCTTAATTTTTGTCTCCTGAGCTCTGCCACAGTCACTCTGTGACCACGTGAAGGTGTTGTGCAGTAGTGAAAATCCCCTTAAGCTTTGGAACACCTATAGGAGAAGCAAGGTGCTGCACAGAAGGAGGCTTGTATGTGATCCCAATGCTAGAAAATGTTAAATCTGCTTCTAAGCTCAAGATACACATTTCTATTAATTCTACAGCATTTACATGCAGGCTTTATCTTATTGTGTACTTCAAATTTTGGGGCCCAGCTTAATGTTGTTAATATTGTCCTCATAAACATTTTAATAGGGGCTAGTTCTATTTTTGCTCTCTTACACCTATGCCTTCTTTTAACTGAAAGGAAAGTTTTATTTCGCTTGCAAGATCTTCTGAGGTTTATTTAGATTTTTTTGTTGTTGTTTGATGGTTAATTGGAGCGGCTGTCTTTCAACTGACATTTTAATGCCTCCAGTAGTATTCCTAATCCTTCTTTCAGATTTGCTTCTTTTGAAGTAGCTTTATGTTAAGTTGTTTAAATCATTCCCTAGAAGATATTTTATTTCTTTGGATCCACAGTATCAGGGGAATGGGAGGAGAGAGAGATGGAAGTGTGGCTGCTTTGGGGCTTTAATTTTTCCCCCACTTTTTCACCTATCTCTTAACTGTAAAAAATCCCAGCAGGTCTCATATTCAGTCCTTAGAGCTTCTCAGTTCCTGTAATATTTTCGACAGTTACTGTCTTGAATTTTAACAGATTACTTCTTTATGAATGTATCTTTCTTTATCTTTTTATTTCATTTGAATCAGGCAACTCTTCCATGCTTATTTTTAGGCTCATCATTTCAATAGTTTCCTCTTATGAAATAGCCTGTGGTGCTGCTTCAGTGCTTCAATTGCTGTTTAGAGAAAAAAAAAAAAAAAGCTGTCATTCAAGGTATCCAGGAGCAGTGTAGGTCTTAATAGTTGATTTACTATCTTGAAAGCTAATACTTTATAATTTCTCATTTATAATGTGGAAGAGATTCCTGTACATTCTCAGATTCAAAAGTAGGGTGCAGTGGCCTACATCAAAGTGTTTTGTGTAGAAAACTTTTCTTTTACGTCTGAAAATTGAGTTATCGAAAAATTTTGGTCTTCTGTATCCCTAATATTCTGTGCAACCTTACTGTCATTACATTTGTTTCTTTGTTTTTGTCGAAGTTGTTTTTTTTTTCCTTTAGCCATGATTTGCTATTCCTTCCCTACATTGTCAGATATCCTGTACTGTAGCAGCATTTCTTCATGTTTCATTTGTGCATCACAGTCTGCATTAGTGTGCAAATTCTTTAATTACTTCTTATTGACATCAAGTGGTGTCTTAGCCAGGTTATAGGCATTCTTGTCTTTAATTATAGTCATGACAAATACAGTAAACATTTATGGCCCTTCCTTTATGCTCTTCTCTGAGAGATTGCCAACGTTCTTTTTGATGACAATTGTGTCTCTGCAGCTTTTTATCTGCAGCAGTGTGGTGTAATATTCTGTGCTCCCTTCCAGCTGTGACCTGTGGCAGGTTAATTATTTGTACCCTCAGTCCCTTTCGGGATGCTGGGCCGTATCTTTGCTCGTGATCAGCCGCGCGTTCTCTCTTTGTTGTGTCTGCTCTGGGGATGGTCCTGCCAAGTCCTCCTGGTGGGGAGCCTTCAGCAGCCTCGCTTCTTCCTTCGCTAAGTGTTAATTTCAAATCCTTTTCTTCGTGTCCATTCATACTTCTCTGAGCTCCATGTACACCACCATTCATCTGGCTGTTGTCTGACTGTTCCTTTTTGTCTCCCTTTTGTGCTGTGCAACTGCTCTTTTTTCCTTCTTAACTGTTTTACTGCCATTCTTTGTGGGTTACTATCCATGGTCCAGGAAGCATGAGGTTTTTTTGCAAACTGATCTTTTCCTTAGTCTTTTTGGAACAATCAAATTTTTCTATAGAGCTTCCTCCAAACTCAGAGTCTCTGTAAAGCTTCAGCTGTCTGTGGATTTTTCTTCTTATCGTGATGTCTGTACATCTACACCTAAATTATACAATCAACTCCAGCTAAATTTATGGTTATCTTTCAGTGGCTAGAGGTAATTTCATTTTTTTCCCAGGGAAGCACTGAATATCTTATACCAAGTGAAATCAGTTACAGTGGAAATATAAGCCCAACATGGAGCACCGTTTTTCCTAAGTGATTAGGACAGCCCGAGGATACACTGAGGTTCTTCTCACAGGGTGGAGGGAATTGTATCCAGCTCTTCTATTTTAGAAGATGATTCATTTACTAGATTTTACAGCAAAAAGGAGGAAGACTAGATACTTTCCTTGTGTGCGTTGCCTTGTTTGTTCTTGTCATGGAGAGGCCAAAGTATTAGGCACACTCTGAGGGTGAGGTTTTTATTCCACAAAATAAAAGGAAGGAAGATAGACAATACCTGGCTATGTGTCTCAACTAGACCTTTCTCCTTGGCACTGGCAAAACATCAGTACTTGTTCATCTTCTTAGTAGTAGGAGGTTAAGCATTAAAAGAACTTGACTGGGACAAGTGTTGTTGCATTCAGACTTTGGCACCTGAGATAGTATCTCTGAAGATTCATATTTGTGATGATTTTCAATGTAAACATCAGTATGACAGAATCATTTATATTTACTCAGTTATTACTGACAGCAACCAAACATTAAGACTTATTGTATGGCATAGCAAAATAATGCAGATTTCAAAATACGTATTTCCAAAATCCATGACAAGCAATCTTGCAGCAGGCTGTTTGAAAGTGATCCCAGAGTGACTCTGGTAATTATGGAAAAAGTGTAAAAAGGCCTCTCCAGTGCAGCACATGCTGAACCCTGAACACTTTTTTGTGTCTGTTACATTCCTTCCCTCCAAAATTAAGCACAGGTTAGCACGTGTGCTTGTGTGGTCCTAGATTGAATTGGTTACAAATAAACGTGGTTTCTGATGTATAAAACTGTTAATACACTAGACTGTTGGCAAACATAATATGAAGAACCACTTATTCAGGCACCTGATCTTTAGAATGCAGCATCGTTTGTAACAATTTTAACGCTAACTAAGTACACTTTGATGAGACAGCATTTAATAAAATGCTCATTAATTTCATCATTAGCAAGGGTATGCTAAGAAGTAAGCCAGTTTCTTATGTCACGCCCAATTAGCATCCCATGCTAGTAATCCCATTAGTATTGTTGAATTCACTAATGGAAAAACTAATGGGCATGCTACCAGGGCACATTAATTGGGCATGACACCAGTTCTGGTTTTAATTATTAAACTACGATAATGAAATGTGTGTGTTTGTAAAATATTAAAATGTTGAAATAGGAGAGAAGACAATAAAAAATAGTATATGAGAAAGTGCCATCAGTATGTAAGGATATATAGCTTTGTAGTCTTATTATTGGGGCAGAGGGACTGCTCTCCAAACCTCCTCAGTACCAGGATGTTGACTGAATGGAGCTAGAAACGTGCTGTAAATATTCACAGGAAATAATTTTTTCTTTAACTGTGTATAGATGTGCACATCACATAGATATTTTGATGCATAGGATACAGAGTGACAGTCCCCTATGCTAAATGTTAAATGTGTTCTGGGTTCTTAAGTCTATGTGCCAAAATGCAATTTCTAATGGATGAACATCACTTAAGACAGAATACTAAATTTTCACACAAGGGTTTTAGTATTAATCAAAATAGGTGATTGTTTCTATCAACAGCTTTTCTCCATGGATCAAAAATAATACTGGAACATCTGGAAAAAAAATTGTTGAACTGTCTGGCTTGTTGCTGCAAAGTTATAAGCTGGGCCCCCAAATTATAAGCAACCAAATTTATCATTTATGTACTTTTTGGAAATTGTTTTGTGAAGCCATAAAGTAACTGGAGTGGTTGAGATTATAGCACAGTACCTTTATAATGAAATATTTTTCTATCAGTAGTTGCCTGCTGTACAAGACGATTCTCTTTTGTGAATTCAGCAGAATAATGTTGAGTTCCCAGATAGTTTAAGAATGATATAAAGTCCTAAGGCAATCTTGTAGGAATTATTAACAAGTTAGATGATTATTTGGATATAAATATCAAGAAAATTCTTGAAATGTATTAATTTTATTTTTATTACATCATTATATTAATTTATGTCATATTTTGTTTGGTTCTTTGCATTCTTGGGATTTAGTTTGGTAACTGCCTCTATTACACTCCTCTTACTCAGCAATTCAGAAAAGATTTCTCTGTATATGTAATAGATATCCTTAAATTCACCCTTCATGTTGTATTTTTATTTGTTTATTCAAATCAGGTAAAAATTCTCCTTAAATTTAAATACATTTTTACAAGCATCCCTTGTACCATAAAAGCAACCTCAATAACTACCTTTTGGAGCTTTTTTTGTTTAGTTTCATTTTTTTATTTGGTTGGAGTTTTTTGTTTGAGATTTTGTTTTGAGGGTGTTTTTGCTTTGTTTTGTTTTCCTGAATCTCTTGGTATGAGCTTTTACCCCCATAAATGTATGGTACTTTCTCATCTAGAGATTTTAGTGCTTTTGATACCAGGTTAACATGGAGGGAAAATGCATCCACTGTGCTACACATGCACCCCTCTTTTGGATCCCTTCATGTGGACAGGTGCTGCAATTAACAATCCTGATATGCAGCTGCTCTCCATGGATGGCACATTGAACCATGGCCATCAAACTTCACAGCCACAGCAATCCTTGAAGTAGTTAAATAGAGACATAATTCAAATAAAAAATATAAAATCTGAGTGACATGACCCTCAATAATTTGTGCATCATCCTTATCTTTATCAGAGGAACTACACAGGATTTTCTATTTTTAATAGACACTGAACTGGATGCTTGATCCTTCATTTATTATTTGAGAAGGTTAAATTTAGTGTTTAAATTTAGAAAGTTAAATAAGTCCTAAACATCATTCAGCAGTCCAAAGGAAGTTAAACATAGGACTGCTGCCTTATTTTTAGTTGTAATATGCTATAAATTTTCATGAATGAGTAAAATATTATTCTAAATATTGCCTTCAAAATATTCTAAATCAGATTCTTCTGTTATAATAAAAAGGGATCTGCAGTAGCAGTCACTCCAACTGATGATGGTGGAAAAGTGTATAATGATAACAGTTGGCACCAACTAATTGCTACAAGAATTCAAGCTCTGGGAAACATCACAGTGGATGGGCAGTACACAGGTAATCAATTCATTTAAATAACTTTGGTATTACTAAGGATATTGCTCACTTGCTTTTTCACTACCTATGTTCACCCATACAGAAAAAAAATTCACTCCATTTTCTGACGGTTTTGTCATTACTGGTTGTCTGTTCATCTGAGTGATCTCTCCACTGTGAGTCTTTGATAATTGAGTACTTAGTCTTTTTGTGCTTGTGAATTTATAATTGTGTTGATCTCCTGTTGTTAAATAGAGCTGTAAATATTTCCTGGGTATGTATTATGAAACTCTTAGACTATTGTGTCACATTAGTCACTTTATAAAGTACCAATATTTTGTTATTGAGTTGAAAATCTGTTGAAAACATTGAATATGTGAATAATAAATTATTTTGTTCAGGTTCTTCCTTAGCGACTAGTGGCAGTACCATTATTGGAGAGAACACAGGAGTTTTTGTTGGAGGACTTCCACAGGGTTATACTATTGTAAGAAAGGATGAAGGTAAGTATGATAAATAAGTCTGTACAGTTTCTAAAATTTTATCTTTTGGGATAGACTGAAATCTCTATATAGTTGATTTCATCAACATTAAAGCACTTTTTGTGGTCTGTGTACATTTTAGTGGATTTTGTACAAAGAACTGGTATGAGTGTGAAACTTATGGGTATGTTTTACATACACAATTCATTCCAAAATGCCAGTGTAAATTGTTTGTATTAGCTTAAGCACATGGTTATGCATCCCAGTTTGATGCAGGGGTACAACATGCTGGCCTTTTTGGTGTGAGTTTGTATCCTTCAGAAGTTGTTGCATTGATCTCAGAGGTGTATGAATATACCTGTATTTTACAGATATAGAATTTATGAGGAGCTGGATCATATCTGGCTTCTCAAAGAATCAATAAGCGTAACTTTTCATAGATAAACTTAGTACATATGCCAAATATGTAAACTGCTATCAAATGGCAGAGATGACTTTCTATGTAAGTATACAATCAGCTGTTTTCAGTGAATTCATATCCAGAATTCTGTTTTTTTCATATTAATCTGAAAGTCAGATTCTTTATTAAGTTTGTGTTTCTGCCTCTGACGTGAAATCTGGTTGACTTGATGTGGGGTACACTAGAGTTCAACTTCCTCTTTCCTTTATTTCACTGCACTAAAACCAGAAATACATGCATCTGTTCTTCTAAAACATTGGTTCTCAAAAGAAATCCAGGATGCTTCTCTCAAAAACCCCAGCTATATATTCAAAATGAGACTGAATATCAATACCATTTAAGAGTAGGGTGCCTATAAAACAGATTTGAATTTTTGCCCCTAGTAATAAAGAAGGGATAGCAGCTACGTGTAGTTGATTTTGGGTTTTTGTTTTAGACAAAAAAGGAAGGAAAAACTTCCCGATTAAGCTTCTAAACCTGTATTTCTCTGCCTCAGCTTTTCCCTGCCTCAGCTATTGCTTCCTACTCAGCGCATGCATGCCTTTCTTCAGAATTGTTGTTTTGTTTAAAGAAAGCTTTTTTGGATTTTCATAGAGTAGATTTATGTTGTTGATTTGAACGTACCTGCATGCAAAAATCTCAAAAAGTTTGATATTTTTCAGCTACACAGCAGTAGGTGCTGTCTTTAGTGATTAGACCCATTCAGAAATCTGGATTTAACTTGGAGGCCAGCTTTATGACCTGATTGATGGCTGGTTTTCTATGCACACATGGACTTATATGATAGGGACAGCATGTAGAAAACTTATAAATTAATTCCTATGTTTAGTTGCAGGTGTTTGACTTAAAAAAAAAAAATTTCCTTTTTGCAGGGATCAAGAGTATAGTCCAGAAAGGATTTGTGGGCTGTCTCAGTGACATATTTTTGAAAAAAGTGCATACTCCCTATGAGAACTGGGAATCTTTGAACTGGCAGGACGCTGAAGAACAAAACAATGTCTACCATGTTTGGGAAGGATGCCCCATTGGACTCTCAAAAGGAGCACATTTTCTTGGCAGAGGTAGTTTGCTGTGCTATTGCTCTATCCAAATTTGTTATTGAGGTAACTGAGAAGGTGGTTGTGTCAAAAGTGTTGCAGTGATCTTCTTTTCAAGGCAGCTTTAGCTATATGGGATTATTTTTGTTGGTTTAAAATTGTGTCTCTTGGCTGACAGAAGGTTGCTGAATGGAAGAGGAATTGCAGATAGTGTTGCTGTAACTAGATGCAGATCGGATGTGTGTCTCAAAGGTGAATTTTAGCTTTTGTAGGGACATAAAGATGCCTATCAACAAAAAAAAAAAAAAGAAAAAAGCCAGGTAAAAAAAATTCAGAATACTTTACTGGTTTGGTTTCTTGCTGTACATTATTGATAACTGTCCTCAAAGCTAAATGATAAAGTTGTGAACTATAATTTTGAAGCCTGAGTTCTTAATGTCAGAGTATAAAGTAGCACCTAGGTTTTTACTTTTGATTTTTTGAACAAATTTACTTATTTGATTAACTTATGTATGCATTCACCTTCTTTCAAGGGTTCCTGGAGCTGCATTCGGGTGTTTTCAGTGGCGGACTGGAATTTGAGATCTCATTCAAATTCAGAACAGATCAACTGAATGGGTTGCTTTTGTTTGTTTACAATAAAGATGGCCCAGATTATCTTGCAGTAAGTTCAAAAATATGATTAACTCTATTTAGACATGACCTGTAAGTTTTCTCTACAAAAGCAAAACTAGCACTGAAAGAAATTTCAAACCATAAGTTATTTTCGGGTCTTATTAGTTTTGAAGTGCTTTGCACAGCACACTGTAATGGAGCCAAAATTCTTTAACAGATTCTACGTTTTAAGTTACTGTTGTTATTTATGTCATAAATAAGAAATATATAAATGTATGAAAAGCAGAATTATTGTCTTAACTGGATTAGAAGTGATCAGAAAAAAGAATAAAATACATGTATTAAAAGCTTTGATTTAATTTCTAGGAAAGCATAATGTTTACCTATTTTCCCAGTTCTCATACTAAAACAAAATCAATTAAATTATAAATCAGAAAGGCTGTGATGGAAATTGTCAGGTCTCCTCATAAAACTTTCTCTTTAAAGTACATGTTTATTTTTATAATCCATATTTTTTGTTTCTTTTGACTTGAAACAGGCAGAAATTAGTTAGTTCCAGCGTAATTCCATCTCATCTCTGTCACCATTTCCCCTACACTGTAGAGAAAGTTTCACAAATCCTGTATCAGGCAAATTTGTGAGGTAGTGCCTATGAACATTCTTTTTAGCGTCTGTTAAATAAAACTGTTTATGCTCAGAATTATTTGTGCTTCTATCATTTCCAATATCTTGTTTAATTTTAATATGTTTGGTTTAATTTTTCAAATTCTTTTAATAGCTATATGGCTATGGATTTTCATACTTTACTTTTCCAAGGATTTTGAGTATAATTAGACTCTGGTTACCACTACTTAGTGGGTCAAATATACTTGCACCAACTAATAGGTATTACAGAAGATGACATAGGAAAAAATACATTTTTTCAGTTGTTCCAGGAAACAATAATTTTTAGAGATTTTTGAGAGCATTGTTATTCTTTATGACCCAATCTGCTCTTTCTGCACTTTTATTGAATTTAATTTATTTATTTATTTCTTATTATGCAGCTGTTTTGCTAATGACTGTCATGTCACAACCTGTTTTATTGTGTGGCAATATGTCTAATGGGCTTTCTCTTTTAAACTTCTGACCTAAACCATATAAATATATTTTCCTCCTTTTCAGTTCAATTATAACTTATTCCATATTTACATTGTATACTTCTGGCTTTGCCAGCCAATAATTTTTTCTTGGGTTTTGAATTCTGCTAGAACTTATTGCTTCTTCTTTTAAAAGCAGCCTTAGTTAAAAAATGGTCATGACTACCTATAGCAAGTCTTGCTATTTAAAGTTATTACTTTAATTTTGCCTTGAAGTAATGACTTTGAGATCATGAGCCAATCACATAAGATGTTACATGTGTGCTGCTGTCCCACCCTAAAAAAGGGTTGTATGTGTGTAATTCACAGCACAGGGGCACTTTTTATGTGAGGAGTACTCACAGGGTTCTTCTGGAGGTTCTGGTAGTAGGTGAGTCTTGGTCCCTCTCTCTTGCTCTGTGAAATATGAGAAAATAGACTCTGACTGCAAAGGAAAAAGGAGACTTACGAAATTAAAAGTGGAGTCAAAAGCACAAAGGAATTAGACAAATAATTTCCTTTTCTTTTCAATTCCAGATTTTTGGTAGTTTTATATTTACAGTATTTTTAGCTCTGAAAATTGAATGATTTTCTTAGCATTTGTCCTGTCAGGTAAATTTCTTTTATCTAAATTTAATCATGAACTCAACATCTCCATAGCCTTAAGATGAGGAATTTTAGAGAGGATGAGTATGTGCGCACTTTTCCAAGTCTCTCAGCTTTGTGTTTTGCTCCTAGATAATGATGACAGAAGGCTTCTCTGTACACTTGATCTCACAAGAGGAGGTTAATAGAAAGTGAAAATGAGGGGTGTAGCTTGTTGCGCATGAGCTACGATGTCTTTGTTAGGAGCTTTGGTCAGGAGACACTTGCACAGCAAAACAGATTATGAGCTACACCACTTAGCCTGAGTGCCAGGTATTCCCTGACCCTTCCCTTTGCATAGGTCACAGCTCTCTTATTAGCTTTATAGTTTGGGAATGACTGCAGCTACACACACAGTTGGACTGCTACCAAACAGCCAAAGACTCTTTCTCCTCTTCTGCCCAAGAACAAAATGATGTCTTGGAAAGGTGCTGTGCATAAAGGTCACTTCTTCCATGACTTCCATGCCCTGAGAATTAACTCAAGCCAGTGAGGTCAATCTGATTATCTTTGGATTCAGGCATAATAATTACAAGCTAACTGTGACCAGCTATACTAGGATGAATCACTAGCTCTCACTCTGGCATATGATTCCTCATGAGTTTATTTGACAAAAAGATTTTGTGACTGCTGATAAAGTTTGCATGACTGATTTTTGATGCTGACCACTTCACCAGCAACAAAAGCACTATCAGATTTCTATGCAATACCAGTAACTGGCTCCTGAGACATTGTCACTGATGATTTCGTTCTGCAAAGCTGCAACTAAGAAAAAAGTCTTGCAAGAATATTTTCCAAAGAGTTGCACTTTTCAATATCTGCATGAAGTAAAATAAGAGTGCAAGATGAAAGTGTTACCTCTGATGGAGCTAAGGAGGAATGTGAAATTTTGAGACCTCAAATTGGAAAATCTAGCAAAGAAGGGACTGGTACTCGCATGAGAGTGAGGGTGATATTCCTGTTGGTTTGCAGTAATTTCTTTCTGCTAGGTGTCAAGAAAACATTCTTATTTCCTTTCCATTAGAGTGACTGACTGAGGAGGCTATTGAGGGGTCTGTGTTTGGGCCTCTGCTCTCCAGCTGGCAGGTCTGAACTGAGCTAGATTTTGAACTGGAGTGATTGGCTGCGTATAAGCAGATGTGCCATGAAAGGGCTCAAAGACTGCCTGTCCTTGACAAGTTTTTTGAAGTCCATTGCTTGTCTCTGCTAATGTTTCTGAATATCAGGAAGACTTTGCAATTCAAAGGAGCTAAAGCCATGATCACTCTTCTAGTTCTACATTGGTTGAGACTGTTTTGTATGGCAGGTTTAGGAAAGTGTCATTCAGCCTCTAATGCAGCCCCTATCGTACCTGGTTTTTTTTCTCAGAGCTATGTCTGGATATTCCTTTCATCTTCAGAATCATGTTTATAAGCAGATTGAGTGAGGCAGGGACTGGCTCCTGCAGAGAAGTGCAATACAGAACCACAAAATCATTTAAGTTGAAAGGACCTTTTGGAGTAATTTATTCCAAATCTCTGCTAAAAGCAGAGATCTATTTGATAAGGTTGCTTCAGGCATTTTCTGTTTGAGTAGTGTGCATCTGTCTACAGCTGGACAGTCCACAGCTTTCCAAATTCTGCAATCTTTGAGCATCCTCATTATAGGAAAAAAAGTAAAAACACCCAAAGAAACCTGCCCTGATCTCTTATTGTTTCTTGTTACAACTTGTCTTTTGCCTCTCATCCTTTCACAATGAGTCTCTGAGAAAAGTCTTGGGCCTGCCTTCTCTGTATCCTTTCATAAGGCAGAGCAACAGTTAAGTTCTCTTCTCACTTGCTCTGGACAAACCTTGTCTTTTCAACTTCAGCTCATGTGCAAGGTACTCCAACCACTGACCAGCTTGGTGTCCCTCCACTGGATTCATTCTGGTGTGCTGCAGTGTCTTTCATTTACCAAAGTGTCCACAACTGGATACAGTGGTCCAGATGTGGTCTTACACATGGCCACTGGAGGGGAAGAATCATCTCCTTGGAAGCCCTGCCCACCTTTTTTCTAATCTAGCCCAGTGCTAGTTTGTCCTTATTATTTTGAGGGTGCATTCGTGGCCAGTGTTCAGTTTGTGATCCACCTCTCAGTACTGTTCTTCAAAGCAGATTTAAATGTCTAGGATTCCAGTGGCAGCTCCCTTTGCTACCAGCTGCAGACTCTCTGGGAGTATACCCCATCCTTCTGCCCAGGTCATTAATAACATTATAATCAGAGTTGGTCCCTGTATCAGTCTCAGAGAGATACCACAACCTGCTAGTGGGACTGTGGAATAATCTTTCTTGCTGCTCTTATCTTCCAGATGCAGGCTAAGCTTTGGCTTTCCTAGTTCCAACCTTACATGCTTAGGTGGATGAAACTGAGAATTGTGTGCATGGAGAAGAGCACTAATGAAATTCTGTAATCCAATTTCTGAAAAGCAAGTATGCTTTTAAGAAGTAAAGTGAAGCCTGCTTAGGTTTAGAGCTGTGATAAAAGATCTGGTTCTGTTGAGAGGTGGCTACTGAGGTACCTGGCAGAATAATATGATCTTCATGCATTTTTGGTTTCAAATAATAATATATATTCCAAGCACAGATTAAAAATCATAATAATTAAAAATAACTTTTTTGAAAGTGGTCCCAGAATTCTGTGTAAAGCGAACTATTTATCTATTGATTTTATAAACATGTGCTCAGTACCTGTGCTCAGATCTATGCAGGACTTTGTTTTTTTTCTATTTTCACCATGCAGAAGAGTTGAAACTGAGCAGTGGTCCCCTATCTTTAGCTGCACTCGGGCATTTAAAATGTCAGTCCAGGTCAACACAAAAAGCACAAGCATCATTCACTGCCTGCTTTAAAACTATGCCAAGATGAGTAAATTGGAGGAGGGTTGTGCTGAGTCGTGACCCTGGGTCAAGGACCATGCCCTCTCTCTGGCTCCCAGGTCTGGCAGGTTTGCTGGCGTGCTGCTGTGCTAATGCCTCTGGAATGCTTTCTTCACACCAGCACAGTGTGCTCCATATTAATTCTCAGCAGTGAAGAAAAGCAGAGACTTGTCCAATGGGCTACCTTTTCCTGCTGTTCTCATCAGCATTGGTGCCATGATCAGTCCTTCACCTGTATTGTGGGGTCCTTAGCTGTAAATGGGTCTGAACTTATGGAAATAGGAAAAGTTGTGGTCCCAAAGAAACAAATAAAGAAAATCCCTCTTTCTCAGGTGCAAGAAGTCAGTGTGCAATGGAGAGTACGACCCACATTCCTCGCGGCGTTCAAGCACAGAGTTCTTTGATCAGTCGGGGTGTTTGCTGTATTTCCTGTTAAGGAAATATGATCCAATTACAAACACTGTAATATTAATATTATCAGTAAACTAAATTTGTCAGTTTGTCAATAATAGTGATAAGAATTAATATGAAATCTGCATTTTTTCTTTCACTTAATAAGGATTTTGCATAGAAGCAGAAATGTCTTTTTGTGAAACATTCATATTTTTCAGCCTCCAGTTCATCCCTAAAGTGTTTAGTGCTCTGTACGTGCCAATTTACAATCTCTTGCCTACTTGTGTTTGAGTCAGTTAGGATAAAGAGTCTTGCAGTAAAGCGTTTGGAAACTTCTGCAGTGAAAAATTTAAGTAAAATGTATTTCTATTAGAGAATTGGCACATTAATCTCAAAGAGCACATACAAAACCAATTATTTTCTTACAAGATTTAGAAGAATAAGGATGAAATGTATGAATGTAAGAATCAATGTATGCTGGAAAAATTTGAAATTGAGTTCACCAGCCAATTAAAAAGACCTTAATCAGGTCTGACATTTCATTTCCTTATTATCTTGTTACATTCCTCTGAAAAATGAATCGATAGATAAAGTACTGTTTTCTTATTCTCAAGAAAAACTAAACAGTCTTGTTCATTGTCTTTTCCTTTTAGATACATTAGTGCCAAAATCAGTTGTCAAGAAAATCAAAATCTATTTTCCTACATTCTGAATTAACTGATGCACTGTATTTAGCATGTTGTATGTAAACAGTATTAACCTGAAGATAAAAAATTCATTTTTTGGATCTTATTCAGAACTCCCTTAATTATGTTTTTTTAAAATAGCTTTCGGTCATTGTTGTGTATTTGATGTCTCCTTCAAAATATTTTTTTTTCTGTTTTAAAATGTATAGATTGAGCTGAAAAGCGGAATATTAAACATATTCTTAAGAACTGGTGTTGTCTTTACCCAAGTGGATCTTTGGTTGGGACTGTCTTACTGTGATGGAAAGTGGAATGAAGTCACCGTGAGCAAGGAGGGCTCTGTGATTTCTGCCACCATGAATGAGCTGAGAGAGCAGGCGCTCGAACCCCGTGTTCAGCAGCTGAAAGTAAACTCACCTGTCTTCATAGGAGGAATCCCACCTGAGATTCAGAGTATTTATAGAGAACTGGGGTTAGAACAAGGTAAGATGACACCAAGAAGAACATACATTTTTGAAAACTGGTGTCATGCACCAGGTGGACATTCTGCTGCTGATAGTCTAAATTCATGGATGTGTAACGTGAATGTTTCCTTCCACCCCTTGTGACTCTGCTAGTTATCCCTACCCATTTAGCTTTACTTAGACCTGATCCTTCTGTGAGGCTATGAAAATTCTTCCAGTGATACCTGAAGCCATCTGACTGATGAGAGAGGACCTGGAGTGTAGGAAATGGTGAAGTGAGAGGCCCAACCAGAGGATCTCAGATCTTCATCTGAGAATGCCAGTTCACAGAAATCTGTTTTGCTTGATCAGCTTGTGTCACTTGCAGATCTGGAATACAAAAGCAGTGGGAGACAGTAAACATAGCTTAAATCACTGTAATGAATCTGGATGCAGTCCCATGGAAAAGCAGCTGAGAGTTTCTTAGTCTTTTTTGGGAAATACTGATTCCAAAAAATGAAGCAAGTATTAACACCTGACCAAAACTGGATTTTGGCTACAATTACCATGATGTTTTCCTCACTGTCAGAAGGAAGGAAGATGATCATACATTTAGCCATCACTGTGACCCTTCTATTCTGGAACAGGTCAAATTTGTAGGAAAAGAGGGAAGCATTAATTGCATTCTGATACTAATGGCCTCCACAAAAGGATCTACTGTAGGAAGCCTAGGCAAAAAGTGTCTGCTAAACTGGCTCTGTTTGGGTGTCTTTTCTCATTGTTTGTGAAACTGTTCATCAGTCATGGGGTGTTTTTCAGCTACTGTGGACAAATGTGTATCAGTCAGTAAGTGATTAGTGGGGAATCCACTAAGTGTCTTTGAATGCATGAGCTCACACTGAATGTGCACATTCAAGTGAGCTGTATTGGGGCCTTTTAATTTCACAGCTATGGAATAGTTCAAGAATATATTTTTAGGTGCTCTTCCAGCTCTAGGTATCACATATAATATAATCTTCCTTCAGGTTCTGTGTGCATAATATTTATGGCCCAAAAGAGCTGGCCAGTCATACCCTGTCAGTGTTGCCTTGTAGCAGATGGTGTAGCCTCGTGAGTGGATGCATTCGCAGCTCCTGCAGCAAAGAGATATGTGAACAAAGAATCTAGGGCAAAATTACATATAAAGTGAATGTCTGAAGTGCATATCAAGGCACATCAATAAATATTTCTTTCCCACCAAACCTCCTCAGCATGCCACAAAATAAGATGACAGCCGTGAATTTATATTTAGAGTGTCTGGAGATAAATATTATCTTATGTGCTCCTAAATGTAGGTTCAGGTGAGCAACATTAGATATTATAGCTTAAAACATACTTTTGTTTAGGACTACAGTGATGTAGTGGTAAGATGATAGAATATAGAGACCTTTTAATTTAATAAATATTTAGAAAAAGTTTTCTCAATCTATGGCTGCTTGATAGTTAATTTTTCAATAAAGGAATGTTGTTTTGCCCACAGCAAATAAAGTGGTAAATATTATTCTCCTCCTGCCTTATCTCTATGCAAGTTACAGCTTTAAGGAATTTTAGCTGGGGTCTGTGAGCCTTTGCATGACCCATCACATGCCATCCTGGGAGGTTCAAAAGGAAGCTACCTGGCAGGAATGTTAGTGAAAATTTGTACTATCTTTACTTATTCTGCAGCTACTTGAGAATAGACAGTATTGCTTTGCTGATGTCAATGAGGAATCTTCAAATAGTGATAAATGTAGGTAAAAAGATACTAAAAATGATGTATTAAATAGATTGTAGAGAATGCATCTCACTGCAAATCAAACAACTTCATTTTATTTTATGATTAGGATGCCTGGATGGACTGGGAGTAATTCTTTCTTCTGTGACAGACTAAGAAACTGAGCCAGTCACTGTGGACTAGGAGTTGAAATTAAATTAGGATATATTCATTTTAAGGAGCAGTTTGGCCAAACTCTCTTATGTTGTGGAGAGAGAAGGTGCTTTAGAGGATGATTCAAAATGGATGTCCACCTTCATTACCCCTTTTTGCATGAACTGTGTATGGACCTTAGATTCTCAGTTCAGGTGGCTAAGGACAAATACTACTCTGAACTGTCATCTTTCAATGATAAAGACAATAAAAGTACATTAGATATAAATAAGATGTAAATACTTTAGCTTTCACAAAGCTAAAGAAAAGCCCTGATCTGTGAGAGGTGGATTTTTAATTCACAGAGTTAATTCTTAAATGAATTGAAGTCTTCAGTTTGGTTACTGTTTACTCAGGTTTTATGTTAAGAACCAATGACTACTCAGATTTGAGACCCCCATTTTATATATCAATTTATTAATTTTTAGTAAATATAAAGGTTTTACCAATGGCATCCTGAATTTTTTAGTTGTGTTGTAAGTGCAAGTAACTGATTTAACATATTTGAAAATTTGATAGGAATGTCACACATGCAGAGAAATATATGGATATATAAAATAAATATATAATTAAGCTTCTTAAATTTTTTATCATAAACAAATAGTTTGGGGTTATGTTTCTGGTGTATGTTTATAAACAGCGTATGAGTTATGTCCCTGTTAGACAAAACTGATATCCCTCCATCTGATCTCTTGAAGTTAATTGTAATTTTAATCTTGATATTCTTTTCCGTTTGAGAGAGTATGTATATTTAACAAAGTAGTAGCAAGCAGCAGAAAGCTGATTTTAAAAGTCAGAGAATGACTTTTATGGTAATAGTTTCAAAGTAACAAGTGGTGAAAGAGAAAATGGAAAGGTATTTCCTTATGGGATGGAATTGCTAACAGTTGATCAGTAAGGCAGGAATTTACCAGCTTAGTGTCTTGAAAGTGGAGACAGAATGTCATGTTGGAAGTCAACATATTCACATTACAGTCTTTAATGTTGGAAATATAGAACTGAAAGGAACAGAAGTGTTTCTTAATGACTGAAGCTCTTTATGTGGTACTAATCCCTTACTGTTTGCTAGGTTTCGGTGGTTGCATGAAGGATGTTAAATTTACACGAGGTGCTGTCGTTAACTTGGCATCTGTGTCCAGCAGTGCTGTCAGAGTCAATCTGGACGGATGCCTATCAACTGACAGTGCTGTTAACTGCAGGGGAAATGACTCCATCCTTGTGTACCGAGGAAAAGAGCAGAGTGTTTATGAGAGTGCTCTACAACCATTTACAGGTAGTGTGTTGGTTCCTTACATAAAATGCATATTTTTCATTCCATTCTTTACTAATGTATCACTGTGTTCGGTATTTTTTTTAATCTTTTACCTCCTCTGTCCTTCTCGATGTCCTGTGAAGAATACCTCTATAGGGTGGTTGCCTTAAATGAAGGAGGATCAGTATCTAGTGCGTGGACCCATGCTCGAACAAGAGAATCAGGTAAATAAAATTCCAAGGTTTACTCGTTCTTATTTTTCAGAAGATATTTAATATCAGGTTGAAGGTGTTCAAGAGCTGCCTGGACATAAACCCATGCTCTGTGCTCTAGAATGACCCTGCTTGAGTGGGGAGGTTGGACCAGATGACCCACTGTGGTCCCTTCCAATCTGACTCGTTCTGTGATTCTGTGGAGATAATCCAACCAAAACCATTTTGATTAGTGAATCTTGCATAGCATTTCTGAGAGGGTAAAACCGCTTAGTGCTTTGAACAGGTACCAGATTACAGTCATCAACTGTAAAGTGTTCAGGCAAATATTTTTTCTCATAACTCAAGGTATTTTCCAAATATTTATTAGATTATTTAATTAAGGACACTAAAGAATTGAGGTGCATTAACTGAGTAAGAGCAACCATTTGTTTGTGTTCATACGTGCACGTCTAATGTCACATTATATGAATGGGCTGGAGTAAATAAATTTATATTTTCCTACATATAATTTAGTGCTACAAAATCAGGTGTAGAGGAAGGTGATACTGGGAGAGCAGGCACAAGCTGTGGATAATAAGAGGCCATGTGTCTGCTAGGGTCAAGTTGGTCCTGTGAAAGTTTTTTTTTTAAATGACCCGCACATGGGTGTGCTACTCAGTGCTGCTGAATGAGGATTCTTTTAATGAGTAGTCCATAGATTGTATGTGAAAATGTGGCAGTATTTACTAGAAGAGAAGCACATGGCTTGTGGAGAAGGTTTCAGGATAGGAAGATGATACGTTAAAGATCAAATTTTTCATATATCTTATGAAGAAAATTTTAAAAACTTTTCTGGTCAGTGCTTTTGTAAACTTTTATCAAGCCAGTAAGATTTTGAAGATTTAAAGTTCTGTGTATTTTACTTAACTAACTTTCCCTCTTCTTGAAATTGAAGCCCAATTGCATTCCATCATTGCATAGTATTCTTTTGATATGTCATCCAATGTATCACCTTAAAAAATTCTGTGACACGTGCATAAATATTGGACTTGCAGATACATTCTAATACAGCCTATACTTTGTGTGCCACCCAGAAGGGACAAAATATGTGCATATTTTCATGTCAACCATCTGACAGCTGTAAGGTTTGCCACAAATTTATGTTTGCAAGCTGACCACAGCACTGAGCTCCCGTGTTCCCTGGGGTTGGACAATAATTGCGCTATTTAATTATTTTTGAGTTGGTTTTGTTATATCCCTTATGAGAAGACCATCTGCTGTACAGTACTTTGCCTCGCCCTGTGATACACTTCATAACTAATGAAATCAATATATTGCTGTAGTAATAGGCACTTTCTCAGAGTATCACATTCTTTACAGAAGAATCAGAACTTCCAGGTATTTTTGTGCTTCGTTGCTGGTACTCTTCTTATAAAAAAAAAGGCTGCATTCATACTTAGTGAAATTAAACAGTAAAATTACAAAAAATAGGGTATTTGATGGTAAGAAAAGCGAGTGATCATCAGCAGGGTGAGGGAGTCCACATGCATCTACAGCAAACTCATCATCCATCATCCTGCCATAGTGTTCCTTGGGTCTTTCCTCTGTATCCCTTGTGCAGTCATCTGCGATGAAGCTGTTACTGACCAGACCTTTACTTGGCATAGTAATATCCAAGAAGTAGTTAAAGGGTATAGGAAATGGAATGATTTCTTTTTATTAGCAACTCTATGCATATGTGATCTTGGTTTTCCAGTTCTTTAAAACATTTAAATTTTCCTTTTTCTTTTTTTTTTTTTCTGTTTGTTTTTTCTTTTGTAATATGGAATGATCAGAAGCAAAGGATTTTTCAAAAAGGCCTTAAAAATCTCTACTTTGCCCCAAGAAAGGTGCATGATATTGTGGAAATAAAATATGCATGTGGAAAATAAATGAAAGCGCTTTAATTTTTTGAAGGGCTTCTGTAAAATAGAATGGAAATTTTTAGAAACATTTTGTAGTTGTGGCATTCTGTGGCTTAGATACCCAACTGATGAATATCAAACTCTTCTCTGTTGCAGTACTGCCTTGTTTCATTCAGTTGTATTATTAGAATGCCTGTGCTTGTTAGCTACATACAATCCACCTCCTCTCTTTGTGAGTGATGCTTAAATATGTTTGATACATGAAATGTTTTTGGAAAATTGCAACAAGACAAGAAGGAATGTTATGTAGATGGAGTTTTGATGGTTTTGAAATATAGCTTAAACTGAATAGCTCAAGATGTGCAGTCATATTAAATCAATGCTGAAAAGTTACAACTCTAATAAATTGTATTTATGCTAATGGTTGAGTCTGATTTACTGCAGCCATTAAAAGTGAAGAATAGGGGCAATAGTCTCCTTAGAACTGCCATTTTCTCTATTTTCTATTTTATCCTTCTACAGTTCCACAAAATGTGCCAACTCCCTCAAGAGCTCACAGTATAAATGGTTACAGCATTGAGGTCACCTGGGACAAACCAGCTGGGGTCATAGGTGTAATTGAGAAGTACATTTTGAAAGCATATGAAGCGGATGGTCCCACTGTACCCATCACCAGTGCTGAGCTTGCTGACGCTGGTATGCTCACAGGTAAATGTTGTTAAGTACCATTTTTTAGGCATATCTAATAACACAGGATGCTTATCCCTCCTTTTGTTGATCTATAAAATACTACTTGTCTGTTTTTGTGTATACACAGCATAGATAACGTTTGGAAAGGTAATTATTTGTGTCAGCATCCCTGTAGCAATTTACTGATTTCAAAGAACAATAGAAATTAGGGTACAGCACAAATACTAAAAAGCAATTCCCGAACCATTTATGATCTGGGGGAAAAATGCTTTTTTTGTTTGCTTATATTTGCTTAATATATGTGATTTTTTAAACCCCTTTCCTATTGTTCCATCCAGTTCACCTAAATTATTCTGTGGGTCCCATATGATACTGTTTGACCTGGTGTATGAAAGCACTTGATATAGCTGCCTAAACCTGATCATATAAACCTAACTGATTTCAGTGGGAACTAGCATACATTTGTGTTAATCAGAAGCTATGTTTGATGACACTGGGATGTGAAGGTACGTTATTATAGAATTAAGAAATTTGTGGCTTTGTGTTTATAGGGTGAGAATGTTGTAGAGAAAATTTTGGGACACTTCTTCCTGCCAGGATAGCATGGATCTGGCTTCCTGTTCTCTGTGAACAAACCGCCTTTTCTGGCTGCTACAACGTTCCCTGGGAAGGAAGCACGTTACAGACAAGAATCTGGATTATGTTATGTGATGACTCAATGGGGCAATAGTACAGACCAATAGATTCGTTTTTATGATCTCTAACATCAGTTCTGTAACTCATTACAATTCAAAAAGTGGTAATGACGCAATGCTCTAAGTTAGTGCTTTGGTTTGGCTCAGGTTTGGGCAGTACAACAGTCTTGGGAAGTGTTTTAATCCTCAGGCAGTGTGTTATTTCCTGAAGTCCAGGTAAGAGTTTTTACGTAAGTGTATATGGTTTGTCTTGTTTCTCTGCCATAACCTATGTATACATTTTCAAGGGAAAATTTGCACATATTTTATTTTCTTTGGTTTGAAATATCTTAACTATTTGTGAGTAGTGACATTACCAGAACTGCATGGGCTTTCTATCCCTACTGTGTTTTCTTTAATGACCTTGTTATTTCAACATTCTTTATCTATGCTACAAGACAGTATAGATTATACTGGTAGAAATTAAAGACTGAGACATATGGATTAGGTAACTTGCTCATAGCTGATGGCTCGAACCAAAATGTTGTTTAATTAGTTTGGCATTGTGCCATCATTGTCTGTCAGGGTTATGAAAATGTCTGCACCAGGCTGGACAGATAAGAGGTTATCTGCCTGCAGCTTACAGGAGGTAGTAGAAGCAACATACCTTCACATTAAATGAAGACAGTAAATGGATCCTGGTTCTTTAGCCTATTACAGCAGATAGAATCATAGAATCATCAAGGTTGAAAGAGACCTGTAATATCATCAAGGCCCATCATGACCCCAACACCACCACAGTAACCACTAAACCACATCACCTATCACCAGATCCAGACATCTCTTGAACATCTCTGGGGATGGTGATTCCACTACCTCCTTGGGCAGCCCGTTCCAATGCCTGTCCACCCAAACAATGAAACTTGTTTCTAATATCTAATCTGAATCTCCCTTTTCTCAGTTTGAGGCCATTTCCTCTTGTCCTCTCACTGTAAGCACAGAAGAAGAGACCATTCCCCCACCTCACTATAGCCGCCTGTCAGGGATTTGTACAGAGATGTCAAATAATGCAAAATAAAATTATGGAATTGTCGAATACCATGTTGAAAGGGAGCTCAAGGATCATCTGATCCAATCTTTCTTGGCAAAAGCACAGTCTAGACAAGATGACCCAGAAGTTTTTCCAGCTGAATCTTCAAGTGTCCAGAGCTGGGGAATCCACCACTTCCTGGGAATGTTATTCCAGTGGCTGATTGTGCTCATAGTGAAATTTTTTGTCTTGTGTCCAGTTGGATTCTCCCCAGGAGTAACTTATGCCCATTACCCCATGTCTTTTCCATATGACTCCTTGTAAAAAGGGAGACTCCATCTTCCTTGTAGCCACCCTTTTAATACTGGAACATGGTGATAATATCTCTACTGATCCTTCTTTTCTCAAGGCTGAACAAACCTAGTTTTCTCAGTATTTCCTTATTTGACAGGCTACCCAAACATTTGATCTTCTTCGTCTCCCTTCTCTGGACTCTCCCCAGCCTGTTCACATCTTTCTCACACAGTGGGGATCAAAACTGAACACAGTGTTCTGGGTGTGACCTGACAAGCACTGAGTAGAGGGGAATAATGACTTTTTTATCTCTGCTGGAGGTGTCCTTGTGGATGCAAATCCAGCATCCTGTTGGCTTTGTTTGCCACAGCAGCAAACAACACAGCATATGAGCACTGACTGCTCATATGACCCAAAGAAGGTAAGAATGTCTGTATTCAAATACTGATCTATGTGTCAGAATATAACCCTTAGATGAGCTCAGTTGGTTGGGGCATGGTGCTAATAACACCAGTGCTGTGGGATCAATCTCTGTTCAGGCCATTCACCTAAGAGTTGGACTCCATGAGTCTTGTGGGTCTCTTCCAACTCAGAATATTCTGTGATTCTCTAGATGCTCAGGAAGAAAGTGTAAGAAATGTGCTAAGCATAGAACGAGTCTTCCTGTAAGTACAAATTCAGCTGATTGGTTGTGGAGTTCTTCAGCTGAAAACTGCATCTGGACCATCCTGTTTAATGGTCTGTGGTAGAATTGTCTTTATTTTTCAATGCATTTATTCCTTCTGTTTCTGTAACTGCTGTGAGGATAATTGTTCCAGTTCAGTTTTGTGTGTGTAAGATGTGCTTCCTCTTGTTATTTATAACTCCTGCCCAATAGTTTAGTTATGTATTTTCCAGTTTTGACATTGTATGAAATATGTAATTCATGTCCTCATGGTGAGGTCAGAGCTGAGACAGATGTAAATTAAATCACCAATCCAAAGTCATTTTACTTCAGTCTGTTGATTTCAGTGAAGACTACACAGGTGAGGCAGTCAGTGGATATTGAGAACTAGTTACCCACAAATATGAGACTCGCAGGAGACACTGCATATTTCCCTGATGAATTATCTTTCCTGGTTCATCAAAAGTTAACATAAACATAGAACCCCACAGAAGGTGCTGTCTTTGCTTACTTTTCAGTTTGCTCTGAGTGAAAATTTTTGCTTGTTCTCTCCCTAGTTTCACGGACATTTCTTTAGAAATTCTTTTGTTGCATTCCATGAGAAAATGCTGCAGTAACCCAAACAGCCAGGCTTGCTAATGCAACAGCAGAAAGGCACCACAGCTCTCTGTGGGATCATTGATGAAGAATCTATGGTATTTTTCCATGCCCTCTTTGAAATTTTCATTCCCTGTCAAGCCTAGCCACTGCTTATCTGCTGCTTGAAATGTATCTGAGGGCACTGACAACCCTCTTTCTTATTTTTTTCCTTGCAGCTTTTTAGGCCCATCTGTTGTGTTTTGGTTTATACTTACACTGTAAATTCTTTTGAACAATTACAGTAGGGTCCTGAGTCATAACTGGTGCACAGTAACAAAAAGTTAAGAGCATTACCCATTTCTCAGAAGGCTGTACTGTGTGTGTCACATTCAGAAGAACCTCTTGTACCCTTGTCACGAAGAAGAAAAGCTGAGCTAAATATTAAAAGTAAAATAGGTCTTTAAATGACCATAATCCCACAGTCTCAGAGGCCTATTTCTGACTCCTCAGAAAGCAAAATCCTTCAAAATCTGACCCTTGTAATCTTCCAAAATGTCAAACTGTTTTTTCATTTTCATCCAAGAAAGGAATATTCATCAGATTTAAATCCTTTAAATGAGGTTCTGACTGTTGAACCAGGAGTTTATTGGATAAGATGATATATTTCAACATAGTGTTCAGTATCTGTATTCTAGGATGAGAGTATAAAGTTAGAGTGTAAGTTCTTGAAAAGCACTATGCCTGCCCATCTTACCTTCACAGAAGCACATAATAACATTGATGCAAAGTAATAAAGTACAGTCACCACACGTAAGAGTTTTTTTCCTAAAGGCTGGATTGCTTTTTTCTGCATTCCAGTGCATCCCACATGCTGACACCAACATTTGGAATATAAGTTAGAATCAATATTTAAACAAATGGAACACACTGTTTCCATGTACTCTGTGATCAGCTTTTGCTTCTACTTTCCTTTGGAATCCGTAATATCACAGGGTCATGTGGGTTGGAAGGATTATCTAGACCATTGCCGCAGCTCAAGCAAGGTGGACTGGAGCAGGTTTCCCAGAACCACATCCAGCTGAGTTTTAAATATCTCTGTAGATGGAGATACTTCTCTAGGAGAAGTCTGTTCCAGGTTTGGTCACCCTCACAGTAAAAAGTGATTTCCTGTGTCCAGTTGTAATTTAATTTTCTCCCCAGGGAAGTGGTCACAACACCAAACCTGCCAGAGTTGAAGAAGCGTTTGGGCTCTCAGACACGTAGTGTTATTCTTGGGGTTCTCCTGTGCAGAGGCAGGAGCTGGACTCAGTGGTCACAGAATCATTTAGGCTGGAAAAGACCTCTAAGATAATTGTGGCGACCTATGATCCTTGTGGGTCCCTTCCAACTCAGGATATTCTCTGATACTGTGATTCTTGTATTTCAATTTGTGTCCATTGACTCTTGTCCTGTTGCTGGGTACTACTTAGAATAGTCTGGCTGCTGCTTTGTTCCCTTCTATAAGGTATTTATACATTTTCTTAGATCACCCTGAGCCTTGTCTTTCCTGAGATGATCAGTCCCAGGTCTCTCACTCTCTCTTAGAAGAGATGCGCTCCAGTCTTTTTACCATCTTAGTGGCCCTTTTTGTATCATCCTGAATTGCTGAGGATGCAAACTTACCCCATCATGCAGGTAATTGATAAAGGTGTTGAACAGTGTCCCAGAACCCTGGGATACAGCCCAGCTGTCTTGCCTCTGTGTTTTGTGCCACTGATCACAATCCTCTGACGCTTCTCTTGTCAAGCACGTGCAAAATTCCCATTTTATAATTCAGATTTCTCACACTGTAGAATTCAGGGGATTGACCAGCCTCTAAACTGTGGGCTCTAATGATACCTACAAATGATAATTAAATAAAATGTGCTGCAAAAGAATTCACACACAGTTGGTATTTATTCCTCTTAAAGATTTGTCTTTCAAGTTTGCATGATTTTGCAGTTCATCCCACCTCTGTCATTGCTGCAATAGCCAAGGGCTGATGTTGTGGCTGCACACGTGGTAATGAGAAAATTGTGGCTGGCAGCTGCCATTCCCTCCTTCCCGTGACACGTGTTTGTAATTACTTTTCACCTTTTAGTCTTTTATATCAGCAGATGAATATCTCAGGAAAAGTTAATTTAATGATTTAATATGGTTAATCAAAGTCTCTGAGCTGTGCTGTGGTTTTGAAAGCTCTCTAGCTGGAGAGTCTCTCAGAAGAGGAGACAGGGCCACCTGCCAGTGACAGCTCAGCCAGGGCTGGACAGTGGGGCCATAGTGCTGGGGGAAGCTCACTGCCAGCCTGGCAAATGCCCATGCCTTGGCAAATGCTGTCAGCTGAGATTGTCCCTCTGAGGGAGAGCTCTGCCAGTCCCCTCCCTAAGCAGCCTGTGGCTTTGGGACTGGCCTCTGCACCCTGACTGCTCCCTCTGATGGGATTCGGGGGTCTCTGTCTGAGATGGATATTAGAAAATGTTGTTTCTCTCAGGCTTATTTCATCTGTGTGGGATGAAATGAGCAGTTTACCACCAGTGGAGAGTTTGCTGTGTGAAGCTGTTGGTGAATTGCTTGGGCAATACTGTCATGCATGTGAAATGACTTGAAAGCTCTTGGTTTGCACAAATATTTTACGCTCAAAGCATTCCTATACTGCAGTTAATGAAATTTTTAAAATTTATAGAAAGGGATTATTGTAAACCAACTAAGATAAATGTATGTAGGGCCAGAGCACTTGAAGGACTCCCAAATCCCTGCTCCAAGCTGAGACAAATTTTTAAAGTAGTAAAACTTCATATGTAGATCAGAATGTGTGGCTGGAGCAGCTACTCCAAGAAGGGGTAGCTGATAGATCTGTCTGTGCCCATTAGGTTTCTGTGAATTGTCAAGTGGTGCTTGAGCTCCTAGTGACTCTAAGTCAAAGTGGCAGAATGTAGGTTCCCTTCTCCTTTCATTTAGCTGGCTTTAGTAGACTAGTGTCATATTTTCCAACATATGAATTTTAAAACAAATTGTATTAATATTCTACAGCGTTAAGATTCAAACTTGATTGACTTTAGACCTAAATGAATCTTGTTTACAGTCCAATGCTGTTATATAGATTTATTCTTACAAAATGTAAATTGCGTGATCAAATAAATCTGAGCATTTTATCAAAATTACATCAACTCTTAGATACATACCCATATTTTTAGTAATAAAAAGAAGTTATTTTCTTAATGTTTTTCAGGCTAGAAAGGATTGTTCTGTTTTTATAGACAGATTAAAAAATCTGCAAAAAAAAGTAAACAGTATTTCTTTGTTTCTCTACACACTTTTAAAGAGAGTCATACTGCAGAAAATAAGCAATGATTAAGTTATTTGGAATGATCAAGGGTTAAACAGGGATAGATATTACAAAGCCAGTACTCTCTGTGGTTAATTAACTCTTGGTGCAAAATTGCACTGTTCAGTTAAGGTTTTCTGCAAACTGAAGCAGCTGGAGAGTTCCTTGTGCTATGGGGAATGTAACAGGCTTCCTTGAACCACTGCAAACTGAGTTGCATCTTCAAAGACAGTGGAGCTTGTACATGGTTTGTTATGAAGTATTTCTGTTGGGAAAAAGGGGTCTTTCAAGCTAGCTAAATGCAATAATTAAAGTGAAACTTTTGTTTGTTCTTATAAGCCAAAGAGTTGGAATAGGTGCCCTCCTGTTGAGTAGTTCTTCATTTTATGACTCATACTATCCTTAGTTAGAAGATGCTTTAAAAATGCAGATGTATGTGACAGATTGATGTGCACAGGCTTTGGGTTCAGAATTGCATATGTGGAAGACACATGTACTGAAACAGTTTTTGCTACAATCTGTCAAAAACAAAGTCAGTTGAGGACTTCCTTTTCTGATCAGTGGACTGTGATTAAGTGTACTGTGGCAATGATGCATCTCAACACACAAGTGACTTTGTTGGACAGATGCTGTTTGACCTCAGGCATTCAAGTTAGCTAAATAATCTGGGTTTGGAGAGGAGAGATTTGGTAATTTTTGTTTTTAAAGCTTTTCTAGAATTAAGGTAAATCTAAAGGTCAAGTGTTGTTTCAGTTGCAGTAGGTGTATTTCAAAATAGGTCCTCATGAAATAGAATGTTAGGGAGGAAAGAATGAAAAAATATGGCAAAGAAAAGTCCCTTTGGCAAAGTAATACACTCAGGTTTTATGAACAGAATATTAGCCCTCATACTGTAGTAGTAAACTTTTTTTTTTTGATGAGAAGTACTAGTTTTCCACTTAAAATGTGCCACAATGCTGTGGAATATGGCGGTATTATTTAAATGTATGAGAACTCCCTTTGAGAGGTAGTGAACAAAAGAAATATTTGCCTTATGGAGAAGTGTAGGGAAAAAAGCTGCGTATGTAATATTCTCATATACTATATGCATTAGAATATTGAATGGAGTGGACCTAAATATGCAACTACCTTTGACTAGCCTGCACACCCATTTTACCATAAATTCATTGTTGACCCCTTTGCTATTCCCCATATCCATGTTGTTATCCCTTCACTGCTAGAATGAACCTAGCATTTTCTCTCTTGCCCCGCTCTAAACCTTGACTTTTGGTATTGCAAATAATTAAAGACCATTTAAATAAAAGTATAGACAATTAAATACTAGTTTTGCATATAAAGTGGGCTTAATGTTCTAGGTGTGATTCCAGATCACTCTTTTAGACTGTTAACTTTACATTCATATTTAACAAATGACATTATTCAGTTTCATGGGGTCACTGTGTCAAAATGTCTGTGTTAGAACTTTAATTTATTTCCAAAGGTTCTTTGGGCAGATAGGAGTGGTGTGTTAAAATGATTTAGCATCTCCAGTTCCCCATGTGTATTTTAAGGCTTCGAATGTAGTCTATGATGTAAATTTTGAGTTTCGGTGGATTTGGCTGCTCTGTAGTGGCTGACTGAATGCATGGAATCCATATCCCAAATGTGTGAGGCTGAGCCTCTTCTTAAATATTGATGATGTCCCTAATCCTATCTCCTGATCAAAGTGACAATTTATCCACCTCTCTCCTGTTAGCATTAATAGAATGCATGCAGGTGTGGTCAAATTTTGCTATGTTAGCAACCATCTTGGAAAGCCTGATGGACTCTTACCAGATCAGCAATTATTGTGTATAGACAAGAGATGTCAATCTGAGAGTGTGATAATTGAGGAGTTAGGGGAAGTTTTTTTAAAGCTGTCAGCTAACTTCATTGGATCATAGGCTATTTTTTACTTCAAAATTTATTTTGCTGTTCTTTAAATTAATTCACGTGTATCAGTGATCATCTTTTCTGTGGGACTGCTGACTTTGTATTTCAGTGTAGTCAGGTGCTGAGTGTAAATTTCACTGACTGACTGGAAGTGCAGGGGAAATGAGTGGGTAATGAGAGCAGAGCAGCCAGTTCTTTAATTGAATTAAAAGCTGGGTGACACCAATGCAGACACCTGTCCAATTACAGACAGGCCAAGGTGTTTACCATTGCTGTACAAGCGATTTGAAGATGACAGAAATCTTTCCGCCCACAGATTAACATAATGAAGGAGAACAGATTACAGTGGATGCTGGCCAAACAGATAGGATGGCAGCTGAGAAAAAGTAGTTTGCTGAAGTATGTAAATAAAATCTGTGCACTTTCTATTGCCTACCTATGCACATCTGTTTCTTTGTTGAATAAAAGAAGTGCAAAAGTACATGTGAAGGAAAAACATTAATTAGGAAATGAAAAAAAAAATTTTTTAAGTTGCTGCCTTTGCTGAATGTATTTTTTAAACAAAAACCAAACAAAAGGGTGTATTTGTTTGCCTTTTTTTCATGCAAATTCTCTCAGCCTTTCACAAACCTACCTATGCAATGGGAAGTCTGTTGTGCTACAGGTGCTTCATATAATACCTCCCTACTTTGTCAAAAGTAAACCAAACAGTCCAATCCAAACCTTCTACACATCCTGGCATCTTTTTGCATGTCTGATATTCTGCAGCTCTCAGTGCTTGAAGCCATTGGTAACCCTACAGGATGTCTTCCATGAGGAAATGCAAGGAGCATTAATTCACTGCTTCATAAGAAACAAATGCTACAAGTGCTAAATGTACAAATCAAACTAAATTGCTTCCTAAAGCACTGCAGAGTGAATAGAGAGATGATGTGTGTATGATGCCATGCTCCTCTTGGCCAGGAACTTGCAAATGTCACAGTTAGAGGATTTGGTTCCTACTTGTATTTATTTGTGATTTTGTTCCTACTTGTATTTATTTGTGGAGGTAATCCCAAAGCACATTTTATAGTTTCCTGGGTTTAACCTTCTATGATCTGGAAATAAGTGGAAATATTATCTTGTGTAAAAAAGATGGTGTTTGACTAATAGAATTTCTATGATGCCCAATTTTGTGTAGCTTCCAATACTTTACAGGCATAATAATGCCGAAAGGGGGCCATACAAGAAAGCTGAAAAGGAACTTCTTGCAAGGGAATGTAGTGAAACGACAAGGGGTAGTGTCTTTAATCTGAAAGAGTTTAGATTTAGATAAGATATTGGGAAGAAATTTGTTACTGTGGGCATGGTGAGGCAGTGGCACAAGTTGCCCAGAGAAGTTGTGGATGTCCCATTCCTGGAAGTGTTCAAAGCCAGGCTGAATGGGACTCGGAGCAACCTGGGACAGTGGGAAGTGTCCCTGCCCATGGCAGGGGGCTGGAACCAGATGATCTTTATGGTCCCTTTCAACTCAGACCATTCTAGGAAAACATTATTTCCTATTCTCTATCTTTTTAATGGTTCTTAAAAATGTTCTCTGTCCATCACAGGAAGATTACAGGAACTTTTCTGTGGTGGTGACCAACACAGCATTTTTCTCTCCTGTCACACTCAGATTGGATGTCAGTACAGCTCTCCACTGTTCACTGGGGGTTTGCAAAATCAAAACTATAATCAGAGCAAGCAGATGCTGGTCAACTGGTTTTATTTTAACAATACTCTGATGTAAAAGTGATTACTTCTGAATATCTCTCCATTTGTACGAGTAGAAGTGCACCCCAGAGAATTCAGATAGAAAGATCATTGCTATTCCAGCCTTTGAAATTTTTGATTGATTGCGAGAAAAAGCATAAATGTTACTAATTCAGTGAAAGCTAATCTCGTACTTTCCATGTGAACACACCTTTTACTAAACACAATATAAACTGGTACAGACTGATGGTTCTACTCAGAAAATAATAATTTGTGCTGTAGCTGTTAACTTCCAACATAAAATTCTCCATGGCCTTTTTGTGATTATAAAGGCCTTATGAGGGGAAAAAATAGGTTTTAAATGAAACGCAGTTATGTTGCATTCTGTTAGTGTAGTGACCCAGTGAAGGGCAAAAATAAGGACTAATTTTGTTTACCTGTTTGTATACATGTAATGCTGAGGGGATTTTCAGACTTCTTCTACTGTAGGACAGTTGGCCAGAAATTGCAGTTCTTTGACGTGCTGTTGTTTTTAAAGCTTATTTGCATAATCCCAGTGTTGAGCAGTTTTGAAATAATACAGTTTACTATAAATTTTATTTTTTTAATGATGAAACACCACATGGATTTTACTAGAGCTGTGACAGTCGAGGTGAGAACATGGTTTGAAATAAAATTTGGCATGAATTGGCCTTCTTTTAATTATGTCTGTATTTAGATTTTATATTGCTTTTTTGTTGGACTTACTTTGAGGTGGGAACTGCTGATGTTTCTTGAAAAGACTAAACTAAATTTTTTCCCTTGTAATTCTTCTGCATATGATTGTGCAAAATGTTGCAAAACTTCCTGAAGTGGTAAGCAGTGATTATCATTTGTTATAACATGGAGCTGATTGATATATGAGAAGTTAGTAACTTCTCTTCACTAGCATAAGCAGGACCTGAAATAGAATAAGGCCCCAGATCTTTTATTTTTGTCAACCCATGGGTGCTGTGTCACCTGAATTATGTTCCTATTGTTAGCATAGCAAATATGTGGTCTGTATGCTGCTACTGAATGAAAGACAAGTGGGATGTTTCATAAAAAGTATATTTCAATTTATGGATCAATAGGGACATTGTTGGAGAGGACTCATTAAAAAAAACTTGTTCTGGGAGACAATGAAAATTCCTTGGAAAAATAAGATTAATAACTGAAAAATTTTTGAGACATGGATTAGGGAAAAAACTCCTTCATTGTCACATTAAAATATACACCTCTGTTTTGAAGTATTATCTGTTTCAGTGAGCATAACTAAAGAAACACAGGTGCATATTTAGTACTGAAAATAGAATAAAATATCATTTGCTCTTAAGTTATTTTGCAAAATTTAAGTCATGGATAGTAGCAATGAAACCTTAAATGATTTTTCTTTTCCACCTGTAACAGTGGGAGCCCATAATACAAAAGTTTATTTTCCCTCAGCATGTGTCTGCATGCAGTCAGTCTGTACACTGTACATGCATAACACCTTGTTTGCTTGTATTGCAGGCGTATTGAGGGGCTTGCATCCCTTCACAAACTATGCTGTAACCCTAACTGCTTGCACTTTGGCTGGCTGTACTGAGAGCTTGCATGCATTGAACATCTCCACTCCACAAGAAGGTAAAGTAATTTCAAAGGTCTTGACTTCCACATTTCAGTCATGAATAATAAAACAGGAGAAGAGCTAAACGCTGCAAAGCCATTTGCTGGAAAACCCCAACCTAATTTGATGACAAAGTGCATTGCCAGACCATAATTGCTCCATTTTTTGGGGGGTGCGAAAATGAATCAAACTCCATACCCTTTAATGACATGCATCTTTAATAGCTGTAATGCAGATTAATGGGCTTTTTAATTGCTGTTACATTGTTCATGCAAGAGCCTTGTCATTAATATGAAGCATCTGAAAGATTAATGAAAGCTTCCTCATTTTACTATGGCTCAGAAGTAAATCTAGAGACAGTCTGACTAAAAAGAATTGATTGTATGGCACAGTATGAAATTGAGAATCAAATGGTTGATTTCCATGGTTTCTTTTAACCACTAAACACCAGCAATAGGCAACAATTATTTCAGTGTGATGAAACTGCCAAATGCCAATTGAGTTATTTATTAATTGCTGCTCAGATTTTCCCTTTTTTTTCCTAAACACTTTTACATGTTATTGTGTTCAAACTTAAAGGTTGTGAGTGTAAATTAAGGCATCCTATGCTTACATTAAGAGCTAGGGCACAAAGAAAGAAAAAATGCTTTCAGTTCTGACTTAAGAGTCTAAGCTGATATGTATTGCACATAAATTACTAGAACAAATGCCCCAAAAATATCAGTGACATATCTAACTTTCTTCTCAATTAAACATAAAGTTCACATCTCCTGGTTCTGTCATCCTAAAGCCATATTAATCCAGTTAAAATAATCAGTTCCTCCAAATCTACACTAGTAGAATAATGAAGACTTTGACATGTATTTATTGGACAGTAGTTAATCTTCCATGATGCAAAGTAGTTTTCAAAATTCCCTCCCTCTCACAGTTCTTTGTTTTATCTTCTCATGTAAACTAGGTTGTAATGCAGTACCAATAAAGAAAGTAAAATTTTGGCGTGAAGTCATGTGAATTATAGCCATAATAATGAAAAGGATGCTGAAGTGTTTAACTGCTGCCAAGGCAGGTTGTTATGTGAGATATTGTTGTGATGAAGACAGTGCTGAAGACTGCAGTCTAACATTGCTAGAACAGAGTTTTGGTGTGACCATGTCAGTAACTGCCAGCAGCACCAATCAAACCAAAATCCAGTTATTGCCTCTTGGATGCTCAAGATAAACAGATTGTCTGGTTACATTGTCCATGAAAGGGTGCAGCCTCTGACAGCCAAATACTTAATGGACCCTGTGATATAAACATAAAGCACATTATTTCATTATTTGTTTATTTCTTTCTGCTGTGACATAGCAATTAAAAATAAATAGTTTATAGCCTTTTTCTCAGTTTAGTGAATAAAGCAAAAAATCCTTACCTGTCATAATGGAATGGTTTAGGCAAAAGTAGTTTTTTTTCCCCCCCAGAGATTGAATAAAGCCATGGGGAACATGTGTTTTATCCCTCAGAAGAATTGAACAAAAAGTCAGTGTGTGGAATTTCTATTTTTGGACTCTCTTCTTGCATGCTCTTAGTAACAATAAATTGGTGATAGAAAAGACAGACACCATATCACACCCTCCAGCTATCCCTGTTTCCCTATTGAAACATTCATTACTTTATATTGTTTTCACATTGCCAGGCACTGCTAGTTATTGTTTTAAATTGCTAGCACAGAGCTTGTAAATTACAAGATATTTCTCCCAGACTAAGGCCTCAGCTCTGCTCCACTTGCAATATTCACTGGGATTCCTTGGGCTTCTACTGTATAACTCATTGGAACAGTGAAAGAACTTGACTCTTAAATTATTATCCATTGCCAATTCCAGTATATTATATACATAAAATCTACATGAAACAAACATTACTAAGTGTATTGAAATACAAAAAGTTTGAAACAAGGGGTGGTGCCTAAGAACACATCATCTGCATTGGTGGTTAGAATTGATTCCTAACACTTCATAGTTAGGAATAAAAACCCTGAAAGAAGAGAAAATAATTTGTATTAAAAAAAGGACTGCACTAAATCCTGTACCTCTCACCTTGATCAGTGTTACCAAGTTGGAAAGATAAACTTATAGAAGCATAATTATTCTCCTTAAAGCAAAGAGTATATTGCTGTCTTCCAGAGAGGTTTCTGTTTGGCTAGAAATATTCACATAATTTAGGAGGCTTCTCAAAATTCTGATGTGTTGCAGATATAAAATCTTTGAAATTTCAGCTTTACCAAAAATCATTCTGGTAGTAGCTTCTTATTGAAATTCTTTATTATTTGTGGAAAGACAATATAGTATAACTTTATGCATTTTTTTCACCAGCCCCTGAAGACGTGCAATCACCCACAGCAATATCTTTTCCCACCTTCCTGCTGATGAGTTGGAGTCCACCCAGAGCACCAAATGGTATTATTACAGAATATACTTTATATATGAATGGGACACCAATTTACTCTGGAAATGGAACTAAGTATGTTGTAAAAGGTGAGTTCTTTGCTAGGTAGCATGTCAGATGGGTATCTCATGGTTGCAATGAACAATTGTATGATTCATACCTTATTTCAGAGGAAAGAAAAATAAATCTGAAATTGGCTGTTTAATATTTTAAAGCATCTTACTCTTTGCTGGGACTTAGAGAAATTAACACTGCCATGCTGTAGCTAAATGTTGTGCCTCTTTTACAGGATCTGAGTCATGTTTTTAATGGTTTTATAACATTTTTAACTCATACCATCCAGCTCTCAAAACAAGTAAACTGCCAACTGTTGGAGAAATTATACACGGGTTTAATAGTTTTTCTTACTGCCTTCCCTAAATATTCTTAATTAGAGACATCTTCATTACTTACCTGAAGAGCCCCTAATTAATTTATTAAAAATATAAACAAATTATCTGTTTTCTTTTGATAATAGTTGTCCCATGTGCCAATAGCCAAATTATATCAATTATCTTAAACTGTTACACTGAAGTTAAGTTGGCAATACAGTGAAGCATGGTAATCTGTCTTTCTATTTTAATGTAATTGGTGTAATTTAATGAATTTTCCAAATTATTTGTTCAGACATTATACAAATAGCAACAACAAAAATAATAATAAAAAACCAAACCGAAACAAGAAAAACAAGAAAAACAACAACAATAACAAAAGGAACCAAAAAAAAAAAACCCCAAAAAAACCAAAAAGGAAACACAGAGATAGAAATGCCATGCCACAGCATAAGCTCTATTGTGGACCCATCAGAATTTGTATATCTTGGTAGGTACAAGAGAAAATAAAGCAATTCATATCGGACAACGTGGGGGGAAAAGGGTACCATAGCCATACTTTCTTTTTAATGTAAGACCTTAAAATTCAAAGCCATTTCTGCATCTTGAGTCAGTATAAAACATATTTAAAAATTCATATAGTTCAAATTTCTTTGCCTTGCACAGGCCATAAGGTACCGGTGTGGTGGGTCAGTTTTGACACTGAAAAATGAATCCAGTTAGGGAATCTCCTGAAGGCTGTTGATGATCACTATAATAAATAGTGCACACTTTAAGTCAAACTTTTTCATTCTGTATTCAAAGGTAATGGATTTTTCGTAACCATAGTAACCTTAGTGTATTTCTGGATAAATACATGAGGTATATACATTCTGGTTTTATTTTTGAATATAAACTACCACATTATGTATTACTAATAATATGAAAAATAGGATATAGGTTAGCATAATGACAGCTCAAACTAGTGTGCATTTTTCTTCTGCAAAAAATAAATATTTATCAAAAGTGTAGGTTCAATTAATTTCTCCCCCATCTCCCCAGTTTTCTGGTATTCTTGCAGCGCCATTTATCTTTTTTGTGCAAGATTTCCATTAATCTCTCATTGCCATATCATAGCACTGTTCTTAAAATTTTTGAAGTGCAAATAGTTGTGCTTCCAATCTTACTAAAATCATTACTGAAATTTCATCATAGGTCCATAATTTAACCAAAATGTTCATCTGCAACCTGATTATAGATGGGCAAGTGATGTAAAACATTTGAGGAAAAGTTCACCATGATGTTGGTTGGTTGGTTTAGATTCATGTCTGCTTGCAGTCTGAATTATAGCCAAAATGAATGCTTAGTGATAGGAATTATGGTCAAATAACTTTTGTAATGCTTTTTTAAAAATATAGAAAACATAAGGCTTCTAACCTTAAATCTTGAGTGATATGTTAGAATACATTCAGCTGAAGTAGTCAGATGAGATCTCATTTGGTTCATAAGTGTTCTAAACAAACTCTTGTTGCTTTTATGTAGAAATTATTTATTTATCTTTTACTAGAAATTTTTATTGATCCTGTTGAGCATTTAATGACTTCGGTTTCAATTAACCTAAGACACAGATCTAAAGAAAGCAGAAAGTCCTAACTTATTCAAACGAGAAGGCTGGATCAGATTGTGTTACTGTAAGCTGTACACCACAAGACCCATTCTTTTCTACGTGGTGTGGAGATCAGTCTGTTTACTTTGGGTCCATTTTTTGTAGCTGCCAATTTCTCCCTCTGCCTGGGGGAGAAGTGGCAATGTGAGCCAGCAGGCTGGGATTTGGGTCACTAGAAATCCCAGCCCTTGTGAATCGAGTTTATTCAAAATCATGCTTAGATCTGCGTATATCTTTAATTTGACCTGATTTTGCTTCCTTTCAGAGCCCAAGATTTTCCAATTTTATAGGCTAGATTTAAAAGAGGTATAACATGATCTTTTTTATTTCCCCAAGGGCTACAGTTTTATAGTGAAAAGCTGGAGCTTTTGGTTTTGGAGTATTATGTTATATAGGTCTTGGGTTTTCCCATATAACTATCCTTTTGTTTTCAGCATTTATGCCAGTGATTTTGGTGTCTTATTAGCCACAACATAATACACTATTGACCCTAGACAGAGAGACAAAGTTCATTATCTGTGATATCTAAAAATTATTGACTCACCAAAATAATTTTCCTCATTTAGGAACTATGACTTACTTACTGGCCAGTAGTCTATACCAGAAAGTCATAGATTCTTTCTGTGTTTTTGAAGTGCTGTATCTATGGAAATGTGATGGTTTTCTAAAACTTTCTTTTTAAGAAGACATAAATTCTGTTTAAAAATTAGTACTTCACTGACTTTCATTTTAGACCATGGAAATTGCAATCAGTTTAGGCTAATCAATCCATAACTTGAGGAGGGATATGTTTTCTCAACACCATAATAGCAAATATATTGTTAAATTAATTTCTGATCTTGGCAGTTGTTGAGGGCTTGAAATACTCATTGATTTTCATGGAAATTCAAGTGTTTGTTTCCTCTAGGGGCTGAGCTGTAATTAAAAAGGAAACCCTTTTAAAGCACATATGGCAAATGTACACTTTACCACATTGAAAAAGGAGACCCATTAGGAATCCATCATCCATTAGTGCCTTTAAATATTTTCCCCATATTGAAAAATTTGATTTCTGTGTTGTGAGTAATAAAACACTGAAATGAGCCAGCCCCTCTACCGCAACACCTGTATTAACTGTCTGCCTGTGATTTTTCTGCCTCCCACCTTTATGCATTTGCTTTATGTGGTGTATGTTCTACTTGCTCATGCAATCTGGGTTGTATTTCACATCCTATATTCCAGTGAAAGTCTAATCTCTCCAAGGGATGAGCCCAGAGGAAATAGTCCCACATTGCGGGTTGAACTTCAGCTGTGTGAATCCATGCCCCTGTATTTATGCTTTCAGTTGCTCTGTGTGTGAATGCAGAAGCTCCTGTAGCCAAGACCATCATCTGCAGCTCAGAAGAGTAGTTGCAATAGGATTCTCCTCCCCAGACCATCAGACCTCACTGTTTTGTAGATGACTAGCAGCTGTGAGGAGTTGGAGAAGCTTGTACGGTTATCTTCAGAGCTCTTAATGTATTGATCTTAAAAAGGCTTTTGATTTTAGGAAAATCTGAGCTGGTTTTCCCTGGCAACAGGAAAATATTCTTTTCATTCAAACACTCATAGCCAAAACCAAAGTTTCTACTTTGAAGCATGAAGAATTCTTAATATAATTATTTTAAGGATATTTTAAAATTTATGCAAGGTATCGCTTCCTATATTCTCTTTTGTTTAGTCTCAGAATTTTTCTACCTGTCTTAGATTAAAAGGGCAACAGGGTGGGTTTTATCCTGAAAAGTAGTAGACTATTGTCTACCAGCCTGAGGTGGTGGTGCCAATACCACCAACAGAAGGGTGATCTAATAAATGCAGAATGTTATAGCATAAGCAGAGATGATCAGATGTGACCCAAGTGCTCAGGGTTTTGGGGTTTTTTGGTTTTTTTTTTTTCAGGGGGTTTATTTTTTGTTTGTGTGTTTGTTTGTTTGGGGTTTTTTTGTGGATGAGGAACCTAACTGATGTGAAGAAACTTTAGAAAAAAGGTTAGAGCAAAATGTTCCTGTGTTCTTAAAAGCTGAACATTTGATGGACTGAGAAATGGTGCTCATTTTCTAACATGTTTACAAAGGGAAGTTACTTTGTGGGTACATTAGAAAACAAACAAGACAAACAGTATGGACCGATCTTTGCTCTGAGCTTAGCATTGAGGATGTATATCTGCATTTTCTGCAGCACTAGATACTTGACAATGTTAACAAATTGTGTTCATATAATTTTCCTAGCAGAATCTAATGGTTCTCATCATGAATCTTTAAAAGGAAGATTTTCTTATTAAGACTCAGCTGTATGAAACTTACTTTTCTCTGCCAAACTGCAAGAAGTGTTTCCAGTTTTTCAGGAAAGAAATCATGTCACCTATGTTACAAGGGCAGACCCTTAACTGAGTTAAATGGGTACAGAGTTATCCTAAATTGCATGTCCAAGAGTTTATAAAAAAATGTGACGGAGTACTTTGTACCAGGTTTGTGGGCAAAATATTAAGAAGAGCCTTGGACAAGGTGAGGAAGAGCTGTCTTCACATTTTTTTTTCTGAGAGCATGAACTAAGTTTTAGCTTATTCAAATTGTTATTTGACCTGAGTGTGGAAAGGCTGATCTCACAAAACCAGGTTAGAATGGCAGCCTTGTTTTATCGCGAGGAAGAGACAGATGTTTGACATCTGTTCAATCAGGGCTTAACATATTTGAACTTAAAAAAAAAGGGACAATCCCAAATTAGTACCTGTATATTTTATGTTGCTCTAAACCAGTAGTGATTACAGTACACATCATGCACAGCCATGTGAAATGACTACATTTTACATAAAAATAGGCAAAGTTTTTGGTTCTTCATACCCCAGGAATGGTACTGCTTGTTTTAAATTAGAAGTCATGATAATAAAAGCAGAATCCATCATAATATCAGTATTGCACTGATTGCTAAGTGAAACAATTTGAGCAAGAAAATCCGCAGAGTTGCATGTAGAAGATAATTGCAGTAAGATGTATCACTGCAAGAGCCTGAAACACTCAGAAGAAAATCCTTATCTTATTTTTAGGGAGTTCTTTTGGTTACTTTTCACAATTTTCTGCTATAGCCATGTTTAAGAACAACAGTTTCTAACCCTAAGGATTTGCCTTCCTTTGTTTTAGGTCCTGCTCAAGGATGACAGGCAGCTTTTGCCTTAAAGGACAAACAATAGAGAAATTCTGTAGTTCTCTGGTATGAGTTTATTTTCCATCTTCCAGGTGGCAGCGAAATACTTATAACTGCTAAATGTAATCAGTGTGTTCTTTCACTACAGGTTTTTGAAAGAGTTGTTTGCTATCAAATACAATGTTAGTGCTAGATTTATAGATATTATAACCCTGAATGTCACAATTCCTCATATTTTTTTTTGTGAAACAGAGACTTCTTTAGCACCATGGTGAACAATAAAAGTCAGTCTTCTCTTCTTTGGAGTTAGAATTGGTTATCTGAAACATCTTGCACATGACCCAGTGAGACATGGCCCAGTGTCTCACCCTTATTTTAGGGTCTTGTACTACTATGCAACAGTGCCAGGCCAACATATGCAGCTGGTAAGTCATACAGGATGGCTTGTGAAGGATGCCTGCTGCTTCAGGCTTTATTCTGGCCCTGGCCCATGCATTTAAGTGAACATGTAGAGGTGCACCTGGCACTAGAGGGCAGGGTATGCCAGCCTGACAGGAGAAGCTGCCTTCCTCTGAAAGTTCTAGGGCTGTAAGGAGGCGCATTTGATACACCTGAAGTGGCAACCCTGACATTGCCGGTGACTGGTGCTGTGGTAATTAATTCCACAGCCCCAGAATGCAGATTCAGCAGGCACAAAACCAAAGGGCAAATGGGCTGTCTGAGCCTGGCGTTCCGGTATTTCAAACTCAGGCAGAGAGATCTGGTGCACTCGTTGGACTTAATAATACACATCTGGGGAATTTAGAGGGGAGGGAGGCAGGGGAAGGGTAAAAGCATTATGTTTATTTGTAGCAGCTCTGTTGTATCATTTTCTATTGCAGTGCATTAGTGCAGTGTTAAATAAAATCTGCTTATTTAAAATCCTTTTAAATAGTGTTTAAATATTTCCTGCTGATACAATCTGCTAAAGTAGTTATCCTTGCTGCAGATTTCAGTTAACCTTGTCGCAGATATTAAGCCTGAAGCTACACAGACTTTTAGGGACCTTGATTATAGAGCAAAACCTAATGGTGTCATTATAAAACCACAGCTGGACAAGCTTCTGGAGTCCTTGTCCTTTGATCAGATTTGGGTAACACAGCAAGCTGGGAGAGAGCTCACGCTAACCCTGCTGGAATTGCTGAGCTCTCAGGTTACTTGAGTACCACTTTCTAAAAATTAAAATGCAACACAAATTATAAAATGAGAGTGATTGGGACCTTCCAATCTTCTGCATGTACCAAAGTGAACTGGAGCAAAATAGCTTCTCCAGAGCTAATAGCTGTAGAACAGGGAGAGAGTTTATTCTATCCTTTCCCTTCTGGCACATAAGAATTATTTTGGCTATGGGCTCTGTTTTCTAAACAAAGAGAAGAAAAGATTGATTTCCTGCCTTGTCTAAATTCCATGATAAGAAATTAGGCCCCTAAAAATGTAAAACTCCCAGATTATTTTTTTCTGTAATATTACTTCAAAATATTTATCAGAATTAGGCATCTGTAATCTTTTTGTTCTGTATTTTCTCCTTCAATATGTAGGTTGGTAAGCAGATTTAAAGATGCTAAGATATCTTCAGAAGACAGTGTCTACTGAGAAGGACACATTTAAATGAAGTTGAGTTCAATTTGTAAAATGTGAATTTACAGCCTTACAGCCCTTTTTCTTTTTTTTTTTAATCCTTCAGCAGAGCTTACTTCTTAATGTCCACATATAATTGTCTTGTAGGTGTTCTGCACTGGCGTGTGGATGTGTAGGTCTTCTCCAAGATACCCTTTTTGCAGTTAGATAGCAAATTCTTTTTTTGCTACTTTCTGAGATCAAGTTCTTGTAATATTGTGTGTGTGAGCCTCTCTTGGGTAAACTGGCCAAATCTTGTCTGCTTTGTTCTTGGATTTTTCTGAAGAGCTAATCTATTTCTCTGCATTATGTCTTTAGTCAGTGAGAGCTTCACATCAAGTGTCATAGTTTGTCTTTGTGAGCTGTTGTCTCATGGTGACTAGCTTTGTTACTAAATATAATGAGAACTCTTTAAGATTTGCAAGAACTAGGATATGCTTTCTTGGCCATGTTGTGCTCATAGCCTGAAGTACTTTTGGTGGGATCTTATTTTAGCAGTATGCCTGGTAATTATGGTTTGTCTGAAGCTGGTAAAACAAAATGGTGGCTTTCATTCAGGTTTTAATTTTTCTGATAAAATGGACACATAAGCTTATTGTTTAAAGCAAGTTTTCATTCAATCACAATTTCATTAAGTGCTTTAGAAAACATCAGGAACTGTGCATGGTTTTGTGTTGCAATTATAAAAAATATATAGATAGATCAAGAAAAGCATCTCCCCTTTTCTAAAAGTTTTTTTTGTTTTGTTTTGCTAGGATCATTCTGAGATACTTGGTCAATGATTTATGCTTAGTTTCAGGTAATGCTAGACTCAGGTAAATGAAGATATGACACCTCTTGCACAGATGGAGTAAGCCCAAACTTACTGCTTCTGCTTGAATCTCTACGTATCCATTTATAAGGACACACCTCACTTAGCCATAATTTAATAGGCTTGGATAGAGTGGGGCAGCCTTCTTGATATTTCCAGCTGCATAATGAAACTAGTCTCTGAGCTTTTCCTTATGCCCTGGAAAAGATACTCATAGTTCTCCTTATTAATTTAGGAACATTTGGTCTCCTAAACTGCTAAAGAGTTGATGAATATTTAATTTGAAATAGATATTTTATTCCATACTTCTGCATTACAAAGTGTGTTGGTTTATCAGCTGTGATAATTCCACAGAGCAGTACATGTATTCTTTGGCTAATGCTAGACACAGACCCTTCTCTCTATACCTGGTATATCCCAACATTCCTTTAACCTTGGAATATTGATAAATTATGACAATATACAGGCAGGTAACACCACAGCAGAACTTCTGGGTGGGTATCCCTTTTCCTTTGCTTTTACTAAATCCGTAACCATGAGGGCATATTTTCAGCACATCATTTTTTTGAAAAAAAACAAATAGCTATAAGGAGACAAATTTATGGAAAGTGCAGTCCTTGATTTTTGCATGTGTTTTGGACTTATACTTTCAGTAAGTCTGAGAAACTTTCTTAGAATTTCCATTTATAAAATACTTCACCAATTAATGTAAGTACAGACTTTTCTGAGTGGTTTTCGTCTTGCATGAGTCTTGTCTTGCGTGTGAATGATATAAGACTGTGTGTTATCAGACCATAAAATAGTTGGATGTAAGTTTGATTTCAGAAATATTTGGTGGTTTGTACAATTGGAGCATTCATGTATTTTCAAAATCTTCTCTTAAGTTATGTGGAAACATATGAAAGGAAAGGATCTTATCCCCAAAACCATGAGAGGCATTCTAGGATACTTCCTTTCCTGTTACCACTGCCAGCAACATAACTTAGGCTTCTACACTCATTGCTTAAATTGTTTACATAAAGCTTAATAGCCTTTTTTAGCCAGAACTGAACTCCATTATGCTTTTCACTAGTCTTCCATGGAATATGTCTTTTATGATGATTTATTTCTGATTGAAGCATTTTACATAGATTGTAGTTGGACTCTGAAAACTGCTGGGGATTTTCCTCTTTTTCTTTCTTGCATTTCCATGGGTTTTATTGAATGAATAGAGTGACACATTAAAGCGATGGGTTACCAGGAAATTAACTAATGGGAAAAAATATTCAAGTGAACATTAAGCTAAACATGTGAGAAGAACATCAGATTAGTGTGCTTTAAGTAAGGCTTAGACTTGTGGTCTAAGATGAATAGAAAGGTGGGTGATAAACATTGTTATTTCTGTGTTGGCTGCTTTGGGCAGCTGCGTTCCATGATTACAGAGATACATTTAAGTCATGTCTACAGTCTGCATGTCTGTATTTCTTGATTTCTTTTTTATTTTTTCCTGTCTGGATATGTTTATGGCTACGTAAGATCGTTCAGAGGTGATCAAAGAATCTGGTTTATTAGGACAATCTGGATCCTCGTGTCTTGCCTATCCAGGATCATTGGCTGGACAGGGGGAGTTCACACAAAGGATGCATAAGTGACATTTTCTGTCTATTCTAGGAGAAATGCTGAAAATTAAGGAAATTATCAATAATGAAGAGTTACCCATGTTGATGCTCTATGTCAATAGCTTCCTTTTGAAAGCTAAATTTCATATTAACTTCATCTTTGGAGCTATTTATGATCACTTAATTTTAATAGTGCTAGTAATTTTTGCTCTGATCAAGGAACAAAAATTGAGTCCAATTGACAAGCATTTTTAAATATCCTGAGCTGGCATGCTAGCCTTTTCATCAGCTAAAGGATGTTAGATTAAACATTTCAACTAATGTGTTTTGAATGTTTAGAGGTATGACTCTTGGGATTTAATATCATTGTTGCAATGTCACATAACAATTCTTAAGCTGTTAAATTGTACTGGGAATTAAAATACATGTGCAATTTAAGTCTTTCTCCTATGTTTACAGGCAGAGAAAATTGCAGAGAAAGCTTGTCAAGTAAAACTAAAACCAAAGTGAGATACACTGAATATATAAAAAGATTAATAAATTAGAAATGTTACATGAAAAAGAGGTACAAGTCTTGGCTTAAATATGAAAAGAAGTTGTGTGGCAGAGATCAAGGCAAAATAAATAAATGGTAAATAGAGGTAGAAAATAATTTAAAATATTTGCATGCAGGAAAAAGGAAAAATTCAAGTAGATAAATAGTCTAGATTCAAAACAGCTGAGAGAAATTACAAGGAAACTTCATCAAAGAGCCTGTCCTTAGTGATGCTTCTTTGGGAGTTACATGAATCAAAATTGTAGTGCCGCAGCCAGAGAACCAAAAAACAGTAAATCAGCTAGACTGAAATAGATCCTTGTTTCTACACCTTGTCACCAGGTAACAGAGTTTTTAGAGGTAGAACTGTGGGGAAAAGCCACAGTTTTGGCAAAATCCGTGGCTTTCATGTGCTATCTTAAAAATTGTGGTCACAACAGGTGCTTTCAGGCATCAGCAGAGAAGCTGAGGATGTGAATTGACATGGAGATGAGTCTGTTCCTCCAGGAGGTCCTGCTAGAGCAGCAGTATGTCAGCTGTGAATCATAGAATGGCCTGAGTGGGATGGGACCTTTAAGATCATCTTGCTCGAGCCCCCTGCCATGGGCAGGAACACCTTCCACTAGACCAGGTTGCTCAGAGCCCCATCCAACCTGGCCCTGAACACTCCCAGGGAGGGAGCAGCCACAGCTTCTCTGGGCAGCCTGTTCTAGTGCCTCAACCACCCTCAGAGTATAAAGAACTTCCTTGTAAAAATCTAATCTAAACTGGTTCTTTTCCTGTTTGAATCCATTCCCCCTTGTCACTCTGTGCTCTCTGTCTTTCTGCAGGCTTCCTTCAGGTACTGGAAGTCTTCAATTAGACCACTCCAAATCCTTCTCTTTTCAGGCTGAACAATCTCAGTTCTCTTAGCCCTTGCTCATAAATGAGGTGCTCCATCCCACTTATCAGTTTGGTGGCCCTGCTTTGGACCTGCTCCAACAGGCAATGCTAGGGAAGCATAGGGAAGTTGCAGTTGCAAGTCTTGTGTTAGCTTAATTGTGTCCCTGAGTTTCACAAGAAAACTCATAAGATGATACCAATAATGTAGCATAATGTGGGCATATACCCAGCACTGACTACTAACATAGTGTCAGTTGTTCTCCTGCAAAAAAGAAGTAGTAATTATAAAACCTAAGCAACTTATCCTGAAAAAGAAAAATTAAAATTGTGAAACAGCAGAACTAAACAATGTAGTGGGTTCTACACAGGCAAGACTGGAGCAGGGAGAGGGGTGGGGTGAAATACGAAAGCCTCTTAAGGGTTTGCCACTAGTGAATTATGCATCTCACTCTCACTAGTAGGCGTAAATGCATAATTCTAATCTGTTCTTATTACTTATTTATAGCACACAGTAGAATGTAAATTCTGTGCCTCCTTTGTAGGGGCTTAACATGCTGGTTAAGGTATGCAGATATTTCAATGAGCCTACATAGACAACTTTCTGGGCAAAACACCCTGTTGCCAATTAAAAGGCATAAACTTCAAGCAATAAATTTAGCTAGCTCTCCTCTCCCATCAACAGGAGGAGCACAGACACGATGTAAGAAATAAGGTATAAGATCAACAGATAATAAGAAGAGCATTCATCTTGAAATAAACTACTCTGCATTATTATTATTTATGATAGTTACTGTTGTTAATAAAGTACATGTGGGACAGAGGAAAAGCCTGCAACAGCCACTGAATTTATGAGACTGGGGACAGATGCATGCTCTTCTTCTTATATTGCTGGCACTGATCGATTTGTATTTTTCCCTGATGATGGTTTATGCCATTATAACTGTTTTGTGGCTCCTTACTATTGACTTATGGTTGCAAAGCACTTCACAAATGAGAGCAAGCTTCTGGACATTATATCCTAATCTGCACATTCTATAGATATGCCATAATACAGAGCAGCTGACTGCACCACCTGTGATCTGTGCACCCACAAACATGATTTATTCTGGTAATCCCAGTTGAATGCATCACATCAGATTGTGGCAGTTATGTTATCTGATGGCATTACTGACACTACATGCCATAACTGGGTAGTGCAACATGTCAAGTTGAAAAAAACTTTGGGCTTTTCTTTTCTTTCCCTTTGTTTATCATGTGTGTTTTGAAAGTAAATATGACATTAAATGAAACAAAATAAAAACCCCAAAACAACAACAACAACAACAACAACAACAAACCCCAAACAGCCCAAAACCAAAAAATAAGGGATCAAAATAATTTTGCATAACCACATGTTGACTATATTAATGGCTCCACAGCTTGGGCTGCTTGTTCTCGTAAGGAGAGAGGAGAGCTGATAGAAATACAGTGTATTTTACTGTGCTGCTTATTTTGTGGTCAGCAGAAAACTAGCTCAGCTTTTGTAGTCTTGCAACAGATTTAACTTGCTATAAATTGTCTTGTTTAGGAGCAGTGCTCAGAAGCTGAGTCCTCCCACTATCCTTGTTCCAGCACTCCAGTAATGTTTTGGCAAACTCCTTTATCCTCTGACTATAATTCAGGAGTACAGAGCTGTTCTGGTCCTAAGAAGGTGATACTATCTCTTCTACAGAAACTCTTAAATCACATGATAGCTTGCCTGGATGGTGAGAATTGTTCCCTAATCATCTCACATGCCTGGGTCTGTACAAAATGGTGAAAAAAGTTACTCATCATGTGCGTAAAATGCAGATGTTGCTAAATAAAACTCTCAACCTAAAAATCCTTAATTTAATCAACCTGTAGTTGATGGCAGGACAAAGAGCCCTTGTAGTTTTATTATTTAGGTTCCAATTTCTAGTGTTGAGTGTGCTTTCTCAAGCTTCTGCTTGTTTAGTGAATTGGCTTTTGTTGATTAAGACAATTTTTTTGGCATTAAAATGGTATTTTGTAATTCAGTATGCATATTAAATTATAGTAAGGAAAAGACAAATAAAATTGTCTAAGTTTTGTCAAAATATTTATTTTGGAAATTAATTTCTTTGATCCCATCCCTCTTTGCCTTTGCTTGGCAGAAAAAACTTATGTAAAATAAATACAGTGTTAAGGAGTTCAAAGTTGTTTGAGATACAGAAAGAGAAGTATGGAAATCTTGCAGGAATGTTGGACCGATTTGCAAATTATAGTGATACTTACCTAAGTAATTTAAAAATATTATATTGGTACTTAATGCTTTTCCCCTCAAGTTTGATTTATAAAGATAACTTTGAATCATCTTGTCAGCAGTACTCGTTGTGCCACAATTTTAGATGGGGTGAGTGTGTCTGAAAATTCCACTTTCTGAATTTATTTCAAGAGCTTTTTTCTTCCCTTCCTCCACCCACCCCCCTTCTATTATTGAAAGGGAATTCAAGGGAACAGAGCATCCTAATTGCTTTTCTATGTAGCACTTACTCTCCTATACCCACCCCTCTTTGGTGTGTCTTCTTTGTTTCCTTCTCTGAGGTTGTTTCTTTGTGGCCTCTCTTCCTAAGAAAGTGTTTGTAAGTCTCTGCTCTCTCACTGCTGTTTTCCAGACAGACTTTATTCCTGCACTCTGTAATATATGCTGCTCCAGATGAGACTGCACTATTGATTTATACAAAATGGATAGTAATAGTTGCTGTTTCTCACCATGTATTCATATATAACCACATCTTACTCGCCGCAGCGGCGCGTTTGCATGTGCACTTCCGTGGGCTGTAAAAGTGGCAGCCTGGCACTTCATATGATTACCTCAGCACCAAATGTTAGGTACATCTGAATTTTGTTTCTCCCACTGCAGCAAGATTGGAATTACCTGGGAATACAGGATGTGCTTCTGCTGGTGAGCCAAAGGGTTCTTGGTCATGCTAATGTGAATCCAGAGTAGTTCCATTTTTATAGACGCAGGTATCTGAGTTTGAAATTTGCAATGTATTTGCCTACTGCAAATATATTTTCCAGTTGTGAATATAAAGCTGAAGTAATAGAGAGGTTAAATGGTCAAATCACGCTTTTTTTCCTTTTTCACTTTTTGGGCTAAACATTGACTGAGACATTATGGTTCTTATGATTCATACTAGCAACTCATCTCTATTTAAGGTGGAATAAGAAATACAGTGAATGGATTGGAAGCATTAGTGAATGAAAATTTTAATTTAAATCTTAAAATCTTCATTCCTTATGATGTTTAAAGAAATGAAAAATAGGGCTATCAAAGTAAAATAGTGTTATTGACAACAATTACTTCTCTCCACGTGCCTGATAAAAGTTAATGTGCTTTGTCTTCTTTCTGTTTTTTCCCCCTCTGACCTTCAAACTCATTTTCTTTGTCCAGCTTTTATAATTGAAGTAAACTAGGGAGACAGTGAATGGTTTTAATTCCAGTCAGCAAAGAAGTAACTTGGAAGTTCAGTAGGTTCATTTGATGCTGTATGTTTGCATTGACTGACTGTTTCTGTGTCATTTTGGCAGCAAGAGAAGCTTTTGAAAAACCTTCCAAAATGCCTCCATATTTTTCTGATGGTGAATAATGATGATGGGTCAGAGGAAAACATATCAGGGATGTTATGGGAAGGAGGATTCCAAGGAGCAGGGTGATTCTTCTGTGGTCAGTGACATGACACATCCTTTGAATCACAAAGCAATTTAGGTAGAAGTGCTAAAGTCTGAAGAGAAGTTTAAATGTTCTTCTCAAATGTGTCCTTTCTGTTTTTTCTAAACCATGTGGTGTGGGACATTCCACAGGATTTGAGCTTTCCTCAGCTGAGCACGTTTGGGATTTCAAGCTAGTGTGTCCTAACTGGGGAGTAAGAAGAGCCTGGAAAATGTTTCCACAGTAGCTATCTCAGGGATGTGGCTTTACAATAAAAGATTGTAATCCTTGCTCTCCAGCTTTTACAATGAGATATGAATAATCGGCATAGGAATAATGTGTAAATAAAAAATGCGTACCTAGCTAAGGAAGGTTAAAATTAAAATAGTTTTACTGAAATAAAAAGGAACAGTGAAATCCATTAATCAGGAATGGATATTTATGTGGTCTTGTGAATTGGTCAGGAGGAAACCTAACTCTTGAAGAGTGAGTTTTGACTCAAAGAAGTATGAGACTTTGGGACAATAAATGGCATAAAGTTTTACTGTGTAACAATTAAGGGTGTAAGAGCATACCCAAGAGACACTGTTACTAAACATGAAGGCAAATAAACTTGATAATCTTTGCTGTTAAAACATAATTATCTTTAAAAGCCTTAATGTGCTTCAGAGCTGTCCCTTTTCCAAAAGTGGAACCATTTTCAAGCATGTAAAATCTTTAGAAATTTCTTGAAATCATTGCAAACTGAAATGATGAAAGATCCTTTTGTTTCACATGTGTGCCAAAGGGTTTTTCTTCTTGAGTATAACTCTTCGACACAGTCCAATAGATAACTGCTATGTTTTCATGCTCCCATATGTTAAATGGTTTTGTGATGTGCTCTGTATTTCCCAAGATGGGACCTGGAAGTTCCCTGAATTCTTCTGACGTGCTTAAATCTCAAAAGGAATGAGAATTTCATAGAATAGCCTGGGTTGGAAGGGACCTGCTGTGGACAGGGTCACCTTTCACTAGACCAAGTTGCTCACAGCTCTGTCCAGCCTGGCCTTTGAGCGCTTCAGGATTGGGGTGTCCACAACTTCTCTGGAAAACCAGTTCCAGTGTCTCACTACTCTCTCAGTAAACAATTTATTCCTTTATAAGTAATTTGGAAAACTGGAGGTATTTACTGCTGACCAAATAGTTTCTAAAACACATCAGCATTTGTTGGTCAGCTGGAAGCCAAGTTTATTTTGTCCATGTGCCCTTATGTCGAAGTCTTTGCTGTTGTTTTTGGAGCAGAACAACAGCTTATGGTGCTTCCTGGAAAGAGTTATTTGTGATCCTGGGTTTATTTGTTGCTTTTTATTACTTGCCCTTGTGTTTAATGGCTTCACAAAATTATTTAAATGTTGTCACTCTCAACATTACCGAATCACATAAGCATTCTTAGTTATTAATTAATATGTTAGAATTTGCTGCTGTCTTGGAAGATAGATGTTTTCTTCAGGGCCAGTTGCACGTGTGGAAGGCCATCCATTGCTAATTTACACAATTTGGTACATGAGCACTTTTTGTCTTGATTGAGTTACCTGAAGTACCTAAGGGTACTTCATTTGTGACATAATTTTTTTCCTGAAATATTTTCAAGTAAGTGCGGTGTGGGGTGGGGTTTGCAAATCTATGAAAAGATGCAGCACTAGTATAATACCTTTCCAGAGAAAGTTGTACATTAGTGATGGCTCTTTGAGAGTCAATACAATTAAGTGATTGGTGCTTTATAAATAAAGAGAGCAGAATATTCTGTACTAAAAGTTGAATATGAGTTGTTGCTTGCTTTCAGGAAATGGTGGAAGGCAGAGAAGTGCTAGTGATGTCTGTTGGAGCAGGCCTGATGGTGCAATCTTGACACTTAGCATATGCATTAGATGTTTGGAATTTTTTGGTGGTGTACAGAAATCAGAAGGGGACATGGTTGTATTTGGTGGTGAAGATTTACAGTCCCAAGGAGTTTATCTTCTAATTAGATATTAAGTTACTATGAGTTAATATAATAGATTGTGAGAAAAAAGATGAAAAAACAGAGTAAGGGGGTGAGTAATGAGCTGAAGTGTTTCTATAGTGTACCTACATAAACGACATGGTGATTGGAATTCTTTGGAAGTTTTTCATTTGCAAACTCTCTCAGCAGGTTTTTGTTGTTGTGCTGCTAACAATCCCTTGCTACAATTTTGTTGGATCATTTTCCTTTGAATATAGCAATGAGATAACTATTGTGTCAATTATTTTCCTGAGAAAATAATTGAGAAAGCATATGAGATTCCTTGCCCAAGTCAGATGAGTGCTTACCAAGACAGGACGTTGCCATTTCTGGTCCTGGAAATGCTGGAGCTGCCTGAAACCAGGGAGAATGGAAATAGGGAGGAAGAGGGGAACAAGAAGGATGTGTGGCTCTTTTGCAGTAAATCTGAATATAATAAGAGTGTTAAGATAGTTGCAGATAAAATAAAATATTGCAGCTATTACTACTGTGTTATTTTTGAACTGGGATGTATTCTGACAATGAAATGGGAAAGCATGTTTTGTTATATCTTCAGTTTTGGTTGGGTTTTTGGTTTTGGTTTTTTTGACTGTACTAATTATGTTTTTGTGCTTTTTTTAGTAACTTCTCTCAAATTCTATGCTGAAAGTGGCACTGTAGTGTTGTATATTATCTTTCAATGACTACCCATTAAATTTGATCAAAGCAAGTGAGTGTTCTTATTGACCATGCAAACGGGGTCATTCTTTATTCTTTCTGCCTCATGCATTGATTGTGCTCTCAGGACTTATGCAGGTGGTTATTAGAAACTGGAGGGATACCAACCACTATAGTTGGTTAGTGTGGGAAGTTCCAAACACCCCACATATCTAATAATTGTAGTGATATGCAAATATTGATTTTAATGATAGTCACTAAAGCTCACAATTCTCTTGCTGATGTGTGGGTTAGAAAATTATTTCATTTTTTTGTGTTGCCTCTGAGGTCAGAGAGATGAAAAGGCAGGTTGATCCTTCCTCTCCCTCTGCTCCACCTTTTTCTTTGGGGAAAGTGAGTATATGGATTTAAAACAGATATGTGGGATTTTGTTTTAGTTTTCTTCCTTTGTTCCGTTTTAGCATGAAAAATGCAGAATTATTTTTCTGTCTACCTTTTACTTTAATATGATGACTTGAGAAAATCCTGTACCCTCAGAAAACGATCTTTTTATTTGTCTTTTTGTGCTTTTCACTCTTCTGGGTCTAGAGATGAGAACAGGACCAAATCCTGAATTTAGGGTTTTTTCCATCAGTCGAGTTCTGTAATTTCTAGGCTTAGCTTTATATTTGTAAGAAATAAGTGCTTTCAGTGAGTAGTTATTGAAATATTGGAATAAGAAACATTTAATCTTTAAATTAAAATCAAGGAACTGGAATTACAGGACAGATTGGAATATAACCTGATCAAGCAAACTTGTAAGAAAAAAAATTCAGGTTTTGCTGTAGGTTTAAATGGAGTAATTGTGTCCTTACTGGGTTTGTCTTGTAAATTGAGATCAATGAAATTCATCCAGCAACAGCATGAAATCAATTGTAAAATAACATATAATTCCCTCCCTATATTGTAAATTAAACTTTGTTTGACATTAGTCACTGAGTTTTCCACGCACTGGGGTGCATTTTCTTGTAACACATTTCCACATAATGCTTGTGGATCTGTTTCTAATGTATTTGAGAGCGATCTGTTTTTCATGTCCACAATTGCCTACATTTGATCTTATGCAAATCATGCAATCAAGCAAATGGAAAGCAAGGCATTGTTGCTAGAGGACCTTGACAAACAGTGGCTTTGTAGTTTTAAGAACCTCCTCTCTCTTTCAAATTCACGTTTGTATCCATAGCTGTTTGAATCCAGTGATCCGTTATGAAATACTTTTAACTTGAAAAAGGAAAATATATCCCAAATTAGGTTGTGATGAATAATTGCAGTGATTATGATGTAATATGATTTTTATTGTTCAGTTTGTCGTTTTCTGCTTCTAACCTCTTAGAAATACTGCCTTCCCTATATTTGCTGGCTCATCCAAACTTTGAAGTCTATGGAGAGATTTTAATGATGGCAAAGCTCCTACCTTGAATGACATTGCTAAGCCTTGAATTTCTTTGTTTTCTTCTCCTGCTTACACAAACGAAATTTTTCTTTTTAGCCTTTATCCTACCTAAATCTTTCAGATTCCATTGAAACTTTCTATTTAGTAGTCAAAATACTTTGGTGTTAGTAAATAAAGATGAGGAATAAAGATTTTCTTTGAATCTGGTGACATACTGCTTTTTAAACATATTTTATTTTTCAACTATTTTCTAAACTCTCCTATCCTTTCCTCCCCTTTCAGTATGTTTATCACCTGATCTCAAATGATCTCTGTGCTCATATGTACTGTGTTTCCATTCCTTGCGCTTGTTTTTTTTTTAAACTTTACATGTTTCCCTGTCTTTTCTTCTTGCTTTTTCCGTTCTTGGTACTGAGACACACAAGGTAACTTATACTCAATTGTTTTTTTCAGGGAGGGAAATAAAACATTTTCCCATCTTCCATTCTCTGAATCCTTGAAAAATTTCTTCCCTCTTCAAATTACACAAGCTATTTCCACAAACATAGGCCTGGCAGTAGTCTCATCAGCTACAGTCTACATCAAACCCTGCACCGACAAGGAAAAGAGTGATCCACCAAAAACACATGGAAAAGGAGAAATCAACTTTTTCTTTTCCTTTTCCTTGGTTTATACTCACTCTTCTTGGTGAAACCCTACCATGTACTTTCAACTTTGAGAGGGGAAAGCATAATCAGTATTTAGGAGGTTATGAATTATACAGGTTCCATGATTAGATTTCATCTATTCATTTTAGGATTGCTGAAAGTAAAATCCTTCTGGTCACTTGTTTGCCCAGCCACAACATGAAATATGTAATACTTGTGTCACAGACTTTGAGCTCCATCTGCACTTTTGTGGCTTCTCTTACAGCAGCTGCAGGGAATAAGGGACCCAGGAAGGTGTACAGTAAGGAAGGCAGTGCAGCCAGTGCAGTACATGGAGTTTCCCTGCATGCTGAGCCAGCTTGAGCACCTGCTCTGGAGTGTGCTTTCCCCCTCTCACTGACTTAAGCACTGCTTAACCCTGGTAGAATCAGTCCCATTATGTTGATTAAACATGTCACTGTTACAGGCATTCACTTGATGATTTTTTTTTTAGCTGCTGCTTTTTTTTTAACTCACACTCTGCCATGTGCTCCATAGAACAATATCAATGAGTGTTACAGTATTTTCAATAAAAATGCACAAGTTCATTGTCTCCTTATACAGAGTGGAGCAAATCAGAAGAAATTTCATTCCTGCAGGGACTGAAGTTGTTATATGAGGGGAAAACTAATGAGAGAGAAGTTGGGTCCATAACATTTCTGCTTTGATGGTGTCTTTGTCATCCAACCAGAATTTTTAAATTTTTGCTCAGAGATATGTTGTAAAAAAATATAGTTTGATACTTTTGGATTCTGAAAACGCTACTTTTTATTATGTCTTACAAAAACACAGAACTTTTCTGACATATTGAAAATTTGTGTCTATTGAACAAACACTTTACCTGTATACCTTATGCTGTTGCCAAAACCTCAACTGTAAATTCCTTCTTAAAGGGAAAATTTGCTTGTTTAAGTCTAAGATATGTATTTTAATAAAAAAAGAGATCAGAAAATGCTAGAAAATTATGTCTGCATTACTTTCATGCTATAATTTTTTGATCAAACATTCCTTTATTAATATAGGGAAGAATATATTAACTTTTAGAATATTTATGCAGCAAAAATTATACATTTTATTCACCATTTTCTGCAGTAATTCAAACTCAATATAGCTTCAAAATTAATACCCATTGAGCAGTTGTTTTCCTTTAGCATTAGATGGGTTGTCTTTACTGAAATATATTTTATGAGTGTTTGGTGTTCGTGCAGCTGAAGACAAACAGGCAAAGACAGAATGGATCAGTATGAGTAGTGACAACTCTGAGCTTCCTTTGTGTTCATGCTTGTAGGGAAATCTACATGGAGTGAATTGTATGTATTGATGCTTGTCATTCTTGTTTCATACAGCACATCTTAAAAATATATATAATGCAACTGTGTTAAAGAACCTGTACTTGTTTTTCCATTAATTTAATTTGATTTGATTTAATAATCTCAAATGTGTTCATTTGCCACTGTAGCAAATTGATGTAGTATGTAGCACCTGAAAATCTTGTTTCTCTTTTTTTTTTTTTTTGGCTTGGTTGGTGTACATTCTGGGGTAAATGAAGTACAGCTGTCTACTACTAAAGAACCAGTACCTATTCCTCTGGGGCAAACCCGAAACTTTTAAGACACACAGGTCCCCTTTCCTCTTGATTTTCCAAACTCACTAGAGTCTGAAAACTATAGGAAAGCAAGTTAAAATGAATACACCACATAAATTCCTATTCTTTTCTTGCCCTAGATTTGGCAGTTTTCACACCGCACCAGTTCCTGCTCACTGCCTGCACGCTTGCTGGCTGTACAAACAGTTCCCAGGTCACCTTGTTTACAGCACAGCTGCCACCATCTCACGTAGATGCCCCGGTCCTGACAGTTTTGGATTCTAGAACAATAAATGTACAGTAAGTAAGGATTTCTTCTTTCCTGACAACACAATAGTGCATCAGTTTATTCAAGAATTCCAGTGAGTTCAATCAGGGGAAGGGTTTGTGACATAAAATTAAATTTATTATGATTAAATGCATAGAAGTGATTAGTTTAGTGGTTCTGTGAACCTTCTGATTATCACTTGCCAACTTAATTTCCATTTTGTCTTTACGCAATCAGTATAACCTACATATGGGCATAGCCTCTGCAAACTTCAGTGCAGGAAATGTTCTGGTGATATGCCCCTTTTGTAGCCCCTGCTTTGTGTGTAATCATTTATCTGCTGAGTACAAATACTGCATTAGAGGTATGGCTTAGATTTATTTTTATGATTGCACAACTGGGTTTTCGAATTCTCAAAATAGACTCCATGAAGTCCTCTAAACAAAGCCTTACATTTTTCAGCATGGTCTGAATCTTTATTTGGTCTGGTCATAATCATATTTTGCTTCTATTTGCAGATGGAAAGAACCAGTAGAAGTAAATGGAATCCTAGATCGCTATATAATTTATATGGCCACCAATGAGCAGAATTTTACAAAGTGGAATGTAATCTATAACAGCACAGAACTTTTTCTGGATTTTACTATTCCGCAGCTTTTCCCGGGTACTGAATACCTCATAAAACTAGCTGTAAGTTTTAAAGATGTGTAGAAGAGGTGTAAAATGGTGAAAATGATTCTGACTTTGTTAGCATCTTAATATTTAATGGTTCTTGTGTCCACTTTGTTTAACCTCTTCGTTTTGAAGCTAAGGTGGGTGAGCAAAGTAGGTTTTTTTGTTTCAAAACAGATTCACAAAAATGTGTATGTAATTTAAATACAGGTTTTCTTCAAGGATAAGTTGGATAACTAATAAAGAATTGAGCAGAAATATATGAAATGCTTTTAAAAAATTTCCTTGGACCCAACTTACAGGAAAACATTGAAGGTTTTTAAAAGTGTCAACCTTTCACATTTTGTACTGTATAATTTTTTCTTTCATCCTTTCCTTCTGTATGTAGAAGGAAATAGCAGAGAAGCGGAGTTCAGTGTAGAGCAGCAGTTTGTGTATTCAAAACATTTTAAAAAACATTAGTGTTTTCATTGCATTTCTTTATCATTGGTTTTATTTTGTGATGAAATAGAGCAGCTTCTTCACTAACAAAACAGGAAAATATGTGGATAAAAGGAGAAGATTGTCCCTTGTTTTAAGCACATTGTTCATTTTATAACAATACCTATATAAGGATATTTGCTTTGATAAATGCCATAGAAAAATATTCTGCTCTTGATTATGAATAAATTTACATTTATGTAGACTAGATATGCATTCATTTTTTCTTAACATGCTCTTGAATGTTCTAAATATTATACCACAAAAAATAATCTACCTTCAGGTAATGATAAGGATCTGACTTGAACCTGAAAAAAAACAAGGATATTCAGTCTAATTAAAGCTTAGATTCATGTTGAAATTAATTCATTTGTGCCTAGATATTTCAGCATAGTAAATTGCTTAGCATATATAATAGCACCATGTCCAAAACTAAGGCAGCACTTCAACAAGCATTTTATGCCTTGATTTTTTATTTATTCTTTACAAAAGAATTTGTGCTGTCCCTCACTGTGCCACAGCTTTTTCTCTGCTCCTGCCCAGCTTCTGTGCATGGGGGCACAAGGAAAGAGCATCAGGGAAGAATTAACAGCTACAGTCCAGAGAGCACCTGGGACTGCTTTTGGTGGCTCTGCCTTGGGATATGGGAGGAGGTGTTGTGTGCATCTTGGTTTTGCTTCCATCAGCGTGCACAGATTTCCTAGATGTTACCAAATAAATTTTTAGGAACCATTTCTTCTGTATATTTTATTTTTCATTCCTTTGTAAATTTTTAATCCTCCTTAATATTTGCATTTAATCAGAAAGTAGCAAAAGATAATTTCTTCTAGTGACAAAGATAACCAGGTTTACCTGGATAAAATGCAATAGTCTGTGATAGGTGAGTTAGAAGATCTAAATGTCCTTGCAGCTTTGAAAATGATAAAAGTGCATGAAATGTTCAATATCTTTGAGGTGCAATAGCTTTCTTAAAACATTTGGGTCCATCATATACAGAACTATTTAGACTGGTTTGAGAGAAATGTACTATTACAGGCTTACAAGTTATGAAGATTAAGCATGGCCAAATGTTACTTGTTTATGAAAGGAAAAAACTCCGAATATAAAATAACCCCAACAAAAACCAAATCCACAAAAAAATTCAAATCAAGCATACACATACACACCTGGAAAAAATTTAATTATTTAGTGTTTCATATATTATTTAACTGAATTTCAATAAAACTTAAGATCAAAAATACCCCAAACAATCATCAACAGTGAAAGATGTAACTAAATTGTTCCTCTTTTTTTTTGTTAGAATGAAATATTTCTATCAGTTAGAACCTTTTCCTTGTTTCACAGTTACTATTAACTTTGGTTTGTATCCACTCAAAAATTGGTTTTGGTTTCTGTGTTGAGTTATCAAAAATTGCATCTTGACCAGTGGAAGCAGGAGCTTCACAAGCAGAACTTTCAGGACCTCACAGGCTGTTGCCTTTAACTTTTGTATGAAAGGTTAATGTTGCTACACTGAAGAGAGGTAGAAAATATTTATTTTTGCATGCTGTTACTAGTTTTCAGAATTGATTACTGCCATTTAATATGCAGCAATTTTATTCATAAATGAGTACAACAGGTTTTGTAAGCAAATCTAATGCTTCTTTCCTAAAAGTCAGCCAAGAAGACATAGAGTCATGTCTCCATGGATTAGTGCAAAGGAACTTGCTTTTGTTCTGTTCATGCTCTAAGCTGGGTGAGTGAGAGCCAGGCCAGCCTGAAAGCAAATGGAAAGTTGGAAGGTTGCCTTTAGTAGCCAGGGTGTCACTCTTCTTTGTGTCTGAAGTGCTTTTGTGATTGGACTGTTAAGCCAATATCTCCTCAGGATGCTGCAGGGTGGGTGAGCTGGCTCAGGTCCTGGGGGGAGTGTTGCTGTGTGGTGTCATTGGATGTGCTTTGCATCTGTCCTTTGGCTGTCCAGTTCCTGCGGTATTTTTGCAAATTTCACCTGAAATCTGTTTCTCAGAGTGACAAAATGGGAACTCAGTCTGGGTGGAGATTTTCATGGCTTTGAGAATCACTGGATGTGATAGCCAGATGTCCAGTCCATTTGGATACACTGATCTAAAATCCCCCTAGCTAAAATGCAGATGAGCTCTCTTTTGCTGATTTTCATTAGAAGAACCAGAAACTTCATGTCCCAGCAAATTTCAGAGATTCAAAAATTGAGCTGTGTGAAAATCAAGAAATAAATGAATGGAAAGGCTGCTGTTACCAAGCCCTTAAATGAAACACTCTCAGCTGCTGAAGTAGGCCTGGTGGAAATTAATTAGCTAGTCAGGAAGGAATAAATGAAAAAGAGGCCTTCCAGACCTGCTCTTTTTGGCTTCTTTATGAAGCCAGTGGAAGTGGAATCATTCAAAGATTACTCTGCTTCTCCTGGAAGGATAATTTTCTGAAATATTTTACTTAGCAAAGTGCTAATAGTTACTTGAGCATCCATCTGAAATGATGGTGGGTTTTGGGTTATTTAATAAAGATTATCGTGTTTAGGGTAAATGCCATTTTTTGGATGTTCCCAAAACTGAGATTGCATTCTATCATCTTTACTCGGTAGTTCAGACTGAACGTGGAGTCATTCCTTAGTTGTATTGGGAATGTAATTTCCAGTGATATCAAAATAATCTTTATGTATAAAAGAGCCTCTTATTTACAAACAATACTTCTTTTTACCCTTGGGGTCTGTATACAGTTTTGGAGGGCATAGGGAATGTGTTTGACTGCTCTCTGATTTGAAAAGCAATGGGGAATGGGAAACTGAAGCTAATCCTTTCAAATAAAATATAACATTGAGAGAAACATTTTGTTCCTGGAGATCTGAAGAGCAAGATTCTTTGCTGATGATCCACTTGTCCACTTTAGTACATGAACAACTTAGAAAAACACAGATAATAATCCCATAAGTTTTATGTATGTCCAAATGTAAATATTTGTTGAACTCAGGTTTTTATTAATTTTATTATTAAACTAAACCCTAAAAATAAGCAAAAACCTAACACAAAGATATTTCAATCCAGTAGTAATGTATACATATGTATATATTTGTATGTTTTTTAATGTGTGTAGTCTTGTCATCAACATTAGTGCAAATAATTGGCAAAGCATCACATGGACCACAACTGTGTACATGTAAAACTTTAAAAGCCTGTTATATAGAGTGATATGCACTTTTGCTTGCACATTGTATTATTTCATATCCCAAACAAAATACAAAAATTGTGTGGTTAACATTTTGTTCTCTGGCAGCTTAAATACAAATTACTTCACTTTATTTTCCATAAACATGTAATAATAACAACTAATACACACTGGTTTATAATAGGGTGGTTTTTCACTATTATACTTGCACATGCTCTGAGTGCTGTTGTGAAGTACAGAGGAATGTTTTAGCTATAGTATGCCTAAAAACTTAAGTATCATGAGTTATTATACATCCTCTTGTTATTTAAGAAAAAAGGTAAACAAATCTATGCTAAGAAAAGGGTCTTACATGAAAATCACAGGCTTACTAAGTTGAGATGTGGAAGAATAATGAGACTTAGGCAAAAAAAAAAAAAAGCTAAAATTATTGGTACTGCCTTGAAAGGTGTTTATTTGTTCTGATTAATATTTAAGGCTTGCACTGGAGGTGGGTGTTCTGTAAGCGAAGCCAGCACAGCTATAACAGATGAGAGTACACCAGAAGGGGTTCCTGCTCCAAAAGCCCAGTCATATGCATCTGACTCCTTTAACATCTCCTGGACTAAGCCTGAGTATCCGAATGGTAAGTGAACTCTTTTAGCCTCAAGTTAAAAAGATGATTAGTAAAGGTAAATTAATATTCTAAATGGCAGCTTATATGTGGTGCTTAATTTTTAATGATCATTTTAGCACATAAAATACCTGAGATAGTATCATTGTCTGCAGCTGGGAGATTGTGGTTTTCAACCCAACGTGCTGTTTCAGTGGCTCAAAAGTGCTCCCTTTTGATAGTTCTTGTGTACTGCATCTCATTGTTCAATGTTTTCCAGGGCAACTGAGCTGAGGAACAGGCATTCTTGGAGAATATCAGTCTAGGATGTTTATTTCACCCTCCAATAAAACATTAAGTTCTTTTACATTAATTGATATGTAATAATAATTAGATTTGTGTTCTGCATGCTCATCATATAGTTGTACTTTTCTATGGCTGTGAAAGTTAAACAATATACTCTCTTTTGTTTAGAAATGTTTTCCATTTTGAAATGTTCGTGTGTAAAACTTCTGGACAAATGTTACTTTTCTAGTGGGGTTGCACGGTATCATTTACCTTGGAATTTGGTCTGATTTTAGCAGTTTAAATCACTGCTACATACATGATAATAAAATCAGAGTGATGCTATGTAGGAATCACTAAATTTGAAATATCAGAAATGTTTTTCTTTATTGGCTTATGATATTATTTCAATATATAGAATTATTTCTCCCAGTGGTTTCACATAAATTTCATTTTTCCTGCAAGTTTTTTTCCCACATTCAGTTGTGATAAAGCACATCCTACTTGTTCAACTTCACTAAAGACATTTTAAATGATTCCCCCAGAAGTGGTGATTGTATTCTGTAAGGTCTTACATTAAATTTAGAAAGAAATATGAATATGTCACCTCTTAAATAATGTATTTGATAATTTATGGTTCTTTGGAAGTCATTGTGGAAGATTTTGCTTCCTAGCACCTTAGAAACTTTCTAACTCTGTTTCTAAAATCTCATCAGCATGTGTGGCAAAGGCAAAAAGGCAGGAGTAAGGGGAAGGGTAAGGGATGGGAGGGGAGGAAATGGTGAGGATGGTCATGTATGTGGCTTAGTGCTAAAGTCTGAATAATTTTCCCTTTTTTTTGTAGTTAGTTTCAGGGCCTGATCTTGTTATCCTTGCATTGAGGAAAAAAATCCAAACCATTTAGAGAATTCTTTAACTAATCAAGGAAATATAAATATATATGTCCATATACATATTTATACATGCATATCAACAGCACACAATAAAGATCTAGAGTTTAAGAAATAAATTTTAGCAAGCTTCCTTTAAAAGTACTAATAGCCAGGATGCATAACTGAATTTGGGTATTGTAGCTTGTTAATACAGCATTTACTGTGTACAGCTTGGCTCTCCTTTTAACTACAATAAACAGCTTGCTAGGGAACTGCTGAGGATGTTGGTGCACCCTCAGCAAGTTTGCAGATGTTTCCAAATTGGGTGGGAGTGCAGGGCAGGAAGGCTCTGCAGAGGGACTTGGACAGGCTGGATCAGTGGGCTGATGAGGCCAATGGTGTGAGGTTCAACAAGGCCCAGCCTGGGTGCTGCCCTTGGGTCACAACAACACCAGGCAGCGCCACAGGCTGGGAAGCTGCTGAGGGGAAAAGCACCTGGGGGTGCTGGTCAGCAGTGGCTGAGCTGCAAGAGCCAGTGTGTGCCCAGGTGGCCAAGAAAGCCAATGGCACCCTGGCCTGGATCATCACTGGTGTGGCCAGCAGGACCAGGGCGGTGATTGTTCTCCTGTACTCAGCACTGGTGAGGCCCCACTTCCAATCCTGTCTTAAGTTCCAGACCTCTCACTATAAAAAAAGACATTGAGGTGCTAGGCTGAGTCATGAGAAGGGTAACGGGGCTGGGAAAGATGCTGGAGTGCAAGTCAGATGAGGGGCAGCTGAGGGAGCTGGGGGTGTTCAGCCTGGAGAAAAGGAGGCTGGGGTGAGATTTTATCTCTCTGTACAGCTGCCTGAAAGGAGGATGTAGCCAGGTGGGGGGTCAGTCTCTTCTCCCAGGGAACAAGCAATAGCACAAGAGGAAATGGCCTCAGGTTGTGCCACAGAGGTTCAGATTGTGTATAAGGAAATTCCTTCATGAGAAGGATTCCCAAGCATTGGAACAGGCTGCCCAGGGAAGCAGTTGAGTCACCATCCCTGAAGGTATTTAGAAGATGCAGTGTGGCACTTTGGGACATGGTTTAGTGGTGGATTTAGCAGTGCTGGGTTAGCAGTTGAACTCAATGATCTTCAAGGTTTTTTCCAACCTAAATGATTCTGTGATTTATCTAATAATGTATTTTCTCGTTCTCCAATTTTCTATTTCTATCCTTTCTCCATTTTCTTGAAAAGACTTTTTAAAAAACCCAACAGCAAATAAGCTCTTAAAGTTTTGACTGAGCAAGTGCTTAATCAGGAAGGTTCACATTGTTCAGTGACTTTGTTTTGCTTGTTCTCAGCACATCTTTTGGGCTGCCTTTTGGCCATATCATCTATAATGGCTGTGTCAGTGTTTTAAAACTGTGTAAGAGACTGAAAAATATCATAGTTGAGAAGAATAAAATTTGAGAAAGACCAGCAGAAGGTACTTAGGTACTTTCCCTAAAACTTTCTTTCTTCAGCATTCTACTGGTGCATTCTTGATTTTTCTGTTTGGTTTTTTTTTTTGTTTTGTTTTGTTTTTTGGGGGTTTTTTTGCTTTTTTGTTTTGTTTTGTTTTGTTTTTTGGTTTGCCTTTTTTTTTTTTTTTTCCAAAAGCTTAAAAACTGTTTCCTGCTTTGAACTGAGTTGGATCAAACTTGGTGTGTTTCAGGCTGCTAAGCAGTCTTTTTCAAAAATAATGAGCTTGGCTTTGTTTCAGGTGGAAACCTCAGAATTGCAAAGATTTGCATATCATAGATTGTCATCTCCTTATTAGATCTCAGGGGCCATTCCTTTCTCTCCTGCCTCCTTTCGTTTGCTCCTGCTTGACAGATGCTACAGTTTATTTCCATGGGCTGAGGAGGCTTATCAGCTTCCAATGGGTGTGTGGGCTGGCTGGGGCTTGGACAGCACAGACTTTGCTATGCCCTCGTGATATATATGGGGTTCAGCTGCTTGCCGTGAATTAGAAAAAAATTAAGGAGAATTAAAATGCTACCCTGGAGGTCAGAGGTGGCAAAAAGGATTAAAGCCTACATGGCTTCTTCATAAAGATGGCACAATGAGGGGAAACAAGCTTTAGGGTACAGGAATACCTAGGCCCATGTTGTCCAGATGTAGATATCGAACTTCAGGGCTACGGTTTTTTACTGAATTTAAGGCTTATTTACATTATATAGAGGGGGAAAAAATAATAGAAAAGTGGGAAATTAAACACAGAATTCTTTCTTGAAAGTTGCTTCAGAAATATAATTTATGTATTAAGTAGTAAAAAGAGTTTTGGAAGATGTCATGTTGAATATATTTAAAATATCGATATTTTATTTTGTCTTATTTTCAATCCAGCAATAAAATGGTTGATGGGACATGGCCCAGATTCTGCCACTCTGCACATACATATCACATATGTATGTAGATAATAGGTGGTATAGGTAATATTGACCATTTAGATGTGGGCAGTGTATGGAGAGGCTTGTGAAATCATGTGTCATCAGATATTCTGCTTTGACCTTTCATTATTCTAGTGAATAAACAATGATCTTAATAAACAATGATCTCGTCTTCAGAGCACATCCATATAGTTTGAGATCTGCTATTTTAAAATCCTTGAAAATTTTCCACTGAAAATTTTCCTTAGCTGATCAATTCTCAAAAGCTTCATTTTGTGTTCATGTCATAGATAAAGCCAAGTCTAAATCAGGATTGTATCTTCCAAGGCCATGTGGAATTTTAATGGAAAATAGTAGGTATAGTAAAAACTGATTTATAAAATTATTCAGTGAACTAAGCCAGTACTTGTTCTTGCAAATCCTTGTGCTTATGAGAGACGACTGGTGTTTGTAGTCAGTGAAATTGATGTAGGTGAAAGTATGTTTGCTTAAGATTTGACCTGTAGATTGCACCTTAAGAGTAAAGTGCTTGTAGTACTTTGGATTCAAAACCTCTTTAGTGTCTTGAATATCATTGACACATTATATGGTCTCACCCAGAGAGGGGAAAGGAGCAAGAAGAAGATTTTATAACTTCAGTTTAAGTTTAATTTGCATTCTTGGATTTCTTTTCAATGGTGAAACATAATTGTAGTATAGACGATAGAGATTTTGTCTTCAGTGAAATCAAGATTTGACCTAGCTGCCTAGACTTCAAAACTATGAAGAAACTGCATCTCTTCATAGTGACCATGTGTTGCTCAGGAAGCCTTGTAAATCACAAAAATGTCCTATGGTCTTAAATATTTTATGCATGGCAAACTTCAGCAGTATCTAGCAAGTCTCAGGAAGTTTGTTAACTTTGGGCTAACTTTAAACTTTTTCTCTGTATGTTTTGGAAGCCTATACCGGTGAAATAGGGAAGCAGAATTACTCATCCCTTGTGAAAATAGTTATTGCCTAATTTAGAAAAATGGCTTCATATCTCAAAAATGGACTATTAGATAATTTTTTTTCTGAAATGTACTTTTTTTCCTTTCTTTTCATACTGTAGTTTTCTCCATCAGTGTCCTACATGGCAAAGGCAGAAGTAAAAACAAGAGGTAATGGATCAGATTTTTGGAGACTATTGTTCTCTGACTGTACTGGGAGAACTAACAAAAGGTCACAGAGCTGAGCAACAAACTGCTCCTCAAGTGGGGATGCTGCACAGTGCTGTGGCTTTAGGAACTCTCTAAAACATTAATGCCAAATGACCTGACTATGATTCATGCTGTTACCCTAAGTATCAAATGAATTAATAGTGATCTGGGCTCTCTGGTGACCAGTGACAGGACCCGAGGGAACGGCATAAGGGTGTCTCAGGAGATTTAGGTTGGAGATAGGAAAAGGTTCCTTGCCCAGAGGGTGTTTGGGGACTGGAAGAGGCTCCCCAGAGAAGTGGTCACAGCACCAGCCTGACAGAGTTCAGGAAGTGTTTGTACAATGCTCTCAGGCACATGGTGTGATTCTTGGGGTTACCCCGTTGGTCCCTTCCAGCACAGGTAGTTTTAAGATTCTATTCTATGGTACCTTAAAGGGGTTAGTGCAACAGTTATAGTAGGTGCTTAGAGTTATCTCAGTGTTTGGCATTTTTTTCCCTGTAAAACACATCCTTAATGCCAGCATTCACATTTTTCCTCTGAGAGGAACAAAATAGCTTAAAGTATGTACCCACATATATAAGACTTGTTTATTTATTGTAGGAAAAATATCAACCATTCATGTTATTGCTTCACAAGCAACTAGGCACAGAAAGACAAGGGATTTTTGCTTTAGAAACCTTGTCAAATGTGGTAAGATTGATAGTGTGAGATTTTCCAGGACCTCCTCCTGCACAGCTCTGCCGTCTGAGCTAAGTTTAGCCTCTCACTTTTCTAGAAGAGAAAGGAATTGAGGAGTGTGTGAATCACTTTAACATACTCAGATCTTTAGCATATAAATCTTTTGAAGTGGAACTCTTCAAAGATCAGCTGAAACAGTTGTGTGTACACTTTTATTTATGATGCAGTTCTCTGTTTTGTCGAGGGGAAAATATTTTTTTCAATTTCACATTGAATCTTCCTCAATATAGTTTCAAAAAATTAGTTTTTAAGGGAAGGAATGGTGAACTGAGCTATAGTTTTACAATAGATTTTGTTTTTATAATGGAAGGATTAGAAGGCATCCTCTGAACTAAAATCACTTCAAATTAATCCTATAACTTTGCATTTATTTGGCTTAAGATTTCTCATTGAAATAACTTTTAAAAAGGGAGATTATTCGGAAGTAAGAAAGATGGCAGAATAACCCTGAGAAAAAGTACTGCTCTGCAAGCTCAGTTTCTAAAGTCTGAGCAAATCTATAAAACTAAGTTTTTAGTTCATTAAATTCAAAACACTCTACAGGGTTTGTTATCCTACAATGTACCTTTGGAGGAACAGTTTTAGAATTCCTTATAAATGCAATAACCAATCACTTGCAGTTTTAGTTAGTAATAGCCAGTTATACAAGAATGACCATTCTTTCCTCTGTCTAAAAATCTTGCTAATGTTTGAGTTTCCAAATATGTTTTCTTTCTGTAGATTGAATAGGCAAGGAGTAGTTTACTTCAGGAGTTTTTCTGCATATTGAGAAGGAAACAGTAATCATTATTCTTTTGTCATTTCATTAAGAAAAGTAGGTAAAATTTTTCAACCACCCTACTCCTACCCCAAATTAATAAAGTATGTAGTTTGTTGGCAAAGCATTGAAAATTTGAAGTAATTGTCATGAAGAATGAGTATGAAAAAGGTGTTTTGTGTAACAAAATTATTTGTTACTGATTCATTGTAGTTATAGCACTGAGCTGTCTTTCCACATTCTGATTATTTTGAAGATTTTGTTTCTAAGTCTGAAGCTGTTAAGATGTGAGATGGTTTTTTGTATTGTTTGAAAAGCCATATGCAGAATAGACTCTAAACCAGAATTACCTGTTTCCCTCATTCCAAGGTGGTGTTGGCAGCCACTCAGAAGCAAGTTTGTTAAGGGGAATCTTTGGAATAGTGAAATTTTTTAAAGAGATGCAGTGCACTTGTGATGTTTGCAATAGTTAAAGATGGGAGAGTATGTTTCTTTTGATTTTTATCTGCCCAGTCATGCTAAACAATATCTGCTCAACTGTAAACAGTTTGAAATGCTACTACTACTGCCTTGGTGTCTGTAGCATTTGTTGTCTTCTAAATTCTGTAGCTTTTTGGTTACTAAGTGCTCTCACATTGTTTTATAGGTATTATTACTAGCTATGGATTATACATGGATGGTGTTCTGCTGCAGAATTCATCACAGCTAAGTTGTTATACTTATGGGCTTGCTCCTTGGAGTCTGCATTCCTTCAGAGTCCAGGCATGTACTGCAAAAGGTTGTGCTTTAGGTCCACTGGTGAGTACCTTAATTTACATTCCGGGAATGTAATAAATGTCAGATGACAGCGAATATCAGAGTAAATGGTGATGATTCACTCTGGGCAGTACTAACCCATCTGGCAAAATGTGACATTTAAAAAAAATCCTTTTTAAGAGCTGCTAAAGATTCAATAGGTCATTGTTAGGCACCATTCCAAAGTAGAACATAGGTACGGTGAGGGAAGACAAAAACGGAGGCTGAAACACACATTATTGAAATTAAATGGAGTTAATATGTTTGAAAGGTGCAGGTGTGTTTTAAGCAGATCTACAAGGATGTATAGAAAGAAAGAGTTACTGTTCCAGTAATGAGCAAATTTCTAGCTGCTGGACCGAAGGGACTAAAGTTAATTTGAGAGTTGCAGAAGCTAGAAGTGGCAACAGGAGCAAGGAAAATATGGTAATTCATAAATCTTTTGAATGCAAATATGTGATCAAAATATTATATTTGACAGATTTTAGCAGTCTTGTGTAACACCCCATTTTTTCAGGATTTGAGAATACAGGAATATTAAATTTGACAAATTTGTGAAAAATAGACTTCCTGAGGCTTTTTTATTTTGTTAAAGGTTTTTGGATATATAGCTGAACTGATATATCTAGTATGATTTCCAGTTATAGCTGATGAATAACTAGAATCCTATCTACTGTGCTTGGTTTTGTTTTCAAGCATAGCTGAGAAAGATGCCTGTGTTTATTCTGGGATTTAACTTTTTGTTTAATTCATCTTTATTTTTAGGCTTCTAAATTTGATTAAAAAAAAGAGGGAAGAAAAAAGACGTTTGGGAGGGTTTTGTGTTTTTCTTTCTATTTTTTCTATCACAATTTATTTTTTATCAGGAAAGAACTTCCAGGTTTTATTTTTATGATGTAATTTGTTAGTCACATTTCCAATTTTATTTCCAAGATTGCTTTCGTTCAAATGCCAGTAATGTTTTCTCTCTGCAGAAAACAACTAGACTTTATAACCATTAAACATTTTATAGCTTGCTCTACTTTGAAGAATATTTATTCTTAAAAGCTTGAATGGCTTTTTGCCAGTTTTTCTTGTACAGTTTTTACAACTTCACATATGCCCCAAAAGCAAACCTTGTTTTAAGGTACTTGATGTGCAATAACCTAGTCCTTTGTGTTGGTAGTGATGCTTAAGACAACTCATTACCAAACTTTGAATACAGATGAAAGATGTAAGTTTTCAGTACTACTGTCCTATCAAATAGGCATCAAAAGGATAGAAGAGAACACCAGTAGTTACAGTTTAAAAAGTATTTTTAGTAGTCTTTTTTGACATTTCCACTGAAATACAGACTGGTAATTTGACTTTTGGAACAATTCAAAGGGGTTGCTGTAGCTGATACTCATCTGCATCCCATGATCAGTACATGAACTTTTCCAGAGCCAGTGATCCATCTCTAATCACAGAAATTGAAGTACATCTTGATTTAGGCTCACCTAAGTGCTGCCAGGAAGTTAAAGCACTGGATCTTCATTTGATTTTTAAAAAAAGATTTTCATATCAATTACGGAGTAAATCCAATACCTAAAAAAAAAAGAAGAAGGAAAAAAAGAGAAACCCAATGTTTTGCTTCTGCTCTAAATAGTATGGGAAACATTTCCCAGCAGTAAACTGATATGCTTCCAGCTATTTTTGTTGCTGATCTTGTGCTTAATGTGCCCTAATCAATCAGGAAACATCATGTGACATTCCCCTAAATATGGAATTTGTCCACCTTATATTCCTGAAGGTGGCTGTGAAGATCTTAATTAATTATGAGAGCATTAGCTGTTATTCTGTTTCAAAACCATGGTTTTGTTCAGCTTAGGTAGTACTTGTTTGACTTCTTTTCTGTGACTATGATTTATTTTTAAGTGAGATGCAAATTGTTAAGTAAATTAAGAAAGGCTGCATTTTAATCTCTTCCTATTACACCCAAGATAGTGCTTTTGTCTGTTCTAATTGTTTGAGTGCTTTGTCCATAAAGAGGGAAAAAAAATTTTATTTAGGGCAAGTATAACCTGTAATAGATTCTTCAGAAAAATTGAAGAGAACTCAAATGATGCTAGTTTTGAGATGTGTTACCTCTTGTAAATGTCTTATAAATAAGTAGAAATGTTCAACACTGAATATTTCGCATCTCAGCCCACTGCTATTAAATTTAAATGTCAGGGGTTTAGTAATATGTATGCTTGTACTTTTCCCAATATTATTATCCTATTCTATGATTTCTACGTTTTGGTGTCACTTATATGATACAAGAGTCTTTTTTTATTAAGTTATTAGTAAATACATCTGAAAATACCATGAGGTGGTGTAAAATAATATTTAGAAAAATAAGTGTGAAAAAGGTTTTCTGTGCCATATGTTTATAGAGCACATCTTAAAAAAAAAGCTGAAGACATAATACAGCTTCTGCAACTGTTTAGGACATGATACAGATTGCTACAAATTTATATTATTTAAAGATTTTTAAAAATCGTTTTCAGTAGAAAAACGTAATTATTATTAATTTCTTCACATTTTTCATGTTTCTGATTGGAGCACCTGCATTTAGGAGCACTTTACGGGAAATTACTTTGTTTAGAAAGCACAGTTTAGTCAAGTCCTTCCAT